>NW_004754932.1:1261848-1266848 GCF_000188695.1 Salpingoeca rosetta | reverse complement strand
TCATCATGGAGCCACCTGCACTCATCGAATCTTCTCTCTCCACACCACCACCACCACCACCATCGACGCCTTGCAACGCCATCCACCGCCATGACTGTTCCAACCCACCATTGCACGTTTCAAGTTTCATCCCAAAGTTGCTGCAGGTGCTTGAGGGCCGCGATCAGTGGCTGCAGGCAGAACCAGCGCTGTACCTCGCAGCAATGGTTCGGCCCATTTGTTCGTGTCGTGGTAGTGGAGAAGCGCCACGATGGGAATGATGTTGCTGTTGTGTGAATCTTGTGGTGTCGCCGTTCCGTTGCACACACACACACACACACACACACACACACACACACACACACACACACACACACACACACACACACACACACCACACCACACCACACAAACGGTTGCGTCAACAGGAGCTTGTGGGCGCAATTTGGACGTCGCAGGTGGCGACGCTGCTGCGGCAGAATGCAGAGTTTTGGAAGGCCGTCATGTTTGTTGTCGAGGACAAGGACTGCACGAAGCAGTACACATATCGCGGTGGCGATGATGGTGATGATGGTGATGGTGGTGCAGCGGCGATGAGTGAGCAGGACAGGCGCCGCAAGCTCGTGGTCATTCCACGCTGCCAGGTGAGACGCCCTCACAAGCAGGGTCTTGAAGGGTTATGCTGCCAGCGTTTGCATGTGTGCGTGAGTGTTGGTCCAGTTGGAAAAATTTTGTAGTGTCACACTGGTACAATGTCCCGTCATTTCTTTTCAACTGAGTGGTCATCGTTTGCGTGCTTGCAGGCAATTGCGTTGGGCATCATCACGCTCGAGTGCTACAATGCGCAGGCCAGCGAGAAGCACTTCAAGGCGCCGCTGGACATTGCCGTGAGTGGTGCTTGATGCGCGACTGTGTTACCACAAAGATACGCGCATGCACGCAAGCACTCGCGCAGTTCCGCTCTCTATCTTTCAGCTGCATATTCATTCGCGCTTGTGTTCATGTGCTCACAGGTTGACTTTGTGGAGACCTTTGAGCTGCATCCACGCATTGATGACAACGAGACGGGCGTTGCCGCTGTACGTGGGACAAGGGATAGTTGGGTTTGCTGTGTCTGCTGAGGCTTTTGTTTGATTTGGGCGTGTTTGGTGATTTGGGCGTGCTTGGTGATTGGGTTGTCGCTGACATTGAAAGCAGACGGTGCTATTGCTCGACGTTTTGCTCGCACCACCTCACCACCTCCATCTTCGTGGCCTTTGTGTTGTGATGTTTTGTGTTCCACTTCTCGTGTAGCTGCTGTTGGTGTCGGCGTGGTGCGACTTTTGCAGCACCGTGTATTTCCCAAAGCACTACAGCCCTGCGCCGTCATACCACGTGTTGGAGGCGCGGCCAGCCACGTACTCTTTCCTTCTCACCCACATGCTCAAGGTGATTGACTGGGTATCATTGTCCCATGCCGTGGGATGTAGTTGCTCCTCCTCTCCCTCAGAGAGGGGAGAGGGAGAGACAGAGACAGAGAGTGTATGTGTGAGAGAGGAAAGAAAGAGAGTGTGTGTGAGAGAGAGAAAGAAAGAGAAAAAGTCACACACACACACACGTATGTGCGCACACACATTCACACACTCATACACTCATACACTCACCGGGTACCTTCACCGCCATCTGTGTTCTTTCTTTTCACTGGACTTAACCCCCTCCCTCGGTTCACACCCCACTCACCTTTTGCACTCCTTTGCCCGTGGGTTTTCTCCTTGCAGTGCATCCGCGACCACATGCACGACCTCTCTGTTCAGGTGCAATCAAATGGCAAGGCAGGATGGACACGTAAGTCGCCGTACACCCTCATGCACTTGAGTGATGATCACGTGTTGCGGTGACGCGGCTGTGTGCGCTCTTCTCGTTGCCTCCTACTTTTCATGGCTCACGCGCGTGTGTGTGTTCATGCCTTTGTGTGCATGTGCGTGTGCGTGCGTGTGTGTGTGTGTGTGTGTGTGTGCGTGCTGTGCCGTGAAGGCGCCAAGTATCACCGCGCCATTGCCGTCCACTTGGCAGAAGTCTTGATCATCTTCTCGCGACGCCTCGGTATGAACGTTGCATTGTGCTTTCGAACGTGCGTTGTATGTCCGACCAGACATTGTGCCTTCCGTAATGATTGTGCTGTTGTCACCAGCACACTGTTGCTGGTACATCTTTTCACGTGCCGCCGCTGTTGTTGCCGTTTCAGACTCGAAAGTCCACGGGATCAAAGCAGACGCCATTGTTGAGCTGTTTAACTTGTACGTGTCTGTGTGCGTGTGTTTGTATGCTTGTGTGGCTGTGTGTTTATGCGTGTGTTTATTCTCGTCTATCTGTCTGTGTGTGTATGTGTGTGTGTGCCTCTGATGACAACGGTAAAGGAACTTGTGCCCTTGCGTTTGCAGGACTGTTGTTCCTTAGGGCTACACAACAGCCACAGCAGTGCATAACCGCTGTATTTGTTTGCATGTGTGTGCACTTCGCTGCAGGATGCGGGTTGTGCTGGCGCGGGCGTGCGATTACCAAGAGGAGACGACGGAGTTGCGTGTGCACTTGTATGGCGCACTCATGATGATGCTCCAGCGGTTGCATTGCAAAGAAAAGGTATCATGCGCTGGCAACCAGCCCACCCCAACGCTCCCTTGTCTGTTGCCCACATGGGCAAGGCATGGGGATTGCATCACGATGGCTCCTTGGTTGTGTTTCGATTTTTCTTCGCTTTGTTTCGTTTCATCGCGTCACTCACAGCCTCTGCCCCACGCGCGCGCATTTTGTGTACAGGCAAAGGAAGATGCGATTGCAGATGCGTGCACGGGCATGTTCCCGCTGGTGTGGGAGGCGTTTCTGCAAGACATGCGCGACCACCAGATGCTGCAGCTCACGGCGTCCGCTGACCAAGCCCTCATGAAGAGGAAGAAGCAGCAACAGGAACAACAACAGCAGCAGCAGCAGCCAGGGCAGCAGCAGGCTTGGGGTGACCAAGGCAAGCAGGCCACAGATCAGAAACATCAGAAGCAGCCGTCGACCACCCAACGGGCGCTGCCTGTGCGTGATGCCGGGCTGACTGTCCTCAGTGTTCTGATGCGGCGTGCGGCAGACAAGTCGCTGGTTGCCCAAACGATGCGGGAGAACGGAGCTCTAGACCTGCTGCTGGACGTGATGGCCGATGCTATTGCCACACAGCGCAACGCGAAGATGGCACACTCCCTCATGCACCTGTTTGTCGCAGCCGCGCTGTCGCCGGACACAGCAGCCGCCCTCTGCTCAACGCCACGCGTGCGCGGGCACGGAGGCCTGGTGTGTTGAGAGTGTTGCTCTTGCTTGCTTGCTTGTTTGTTTGTTTGTTTGTTTGTTTGTTTGTTTGTTTGTTTGTTTGTTTGCTCGCGCGGATACATTCCTCTTTCTCCAATTCACTCACACACTATCACCCACTCTCACTCTCACTCTCACTCTCACCCACTCACCATCACCCACACACTCCCTCTCTCTTTTGGGTGCCGCTAATCATACCACCTCTCCGCCTCCTTCTTGCGGTTGACAGCTGTCTCGTGTAACACAGTCGTTTGCAGTGCTGTGGGAGCAGCACAAGTCAACCCGCATCATGGACCCGTACATCACAAAGGTGATTCCATCTGCGTGTGTGTGTGTGTGTGTGCGTGTGTGTGATTGTCTGTGTTTGTCTGTGTGTCTGTCTGTGCGTGTGTGTACCTGTGGTTGTGTGTGAGTACACTACGTTTGCCGTTGAAGTGTGCCAAGTGACACGCGCGCCCATGCTTATACGCTGGTGTTGTTGCTGTATCCGACAACGCTCTTCAGAACGGAGAGGTGTCTGTCAACGAGTGGCATCAGCTGTGGTGTCGCTTCATCGCGCTGCAAGGACGCTTGGTCCAGCACGTTGGTCATGCCTGGCACTGCCTGCATGATGCAATCCGCTTCCTGCGCATCTTCGACAGCATCCTCTTCTCTGCGCTCAGCAGGTGCGTTGATTGAAAGAGGGCGTGGTGGTAAATAAGCAGGCGTTATCGGCACCGCCCCTCTGCTTGTTTCGTCGATGCCATGGCAATGGCGTGGCTTGTATCAAACAATCACCATGCCACGTATTTGCTCGGCAACTGGTCATCGTTGTTGTTTGATGTCGCTCAAAGCGCTGTGGTCGGTTTTCTCCCCTCACCAGCACACACACACACAACTCTGCCTCTCACGCTTACTTTCCCTAATCTGTCTCTCTCTCTCTCTCACACACACACACAAACACACACACTCTCCCTCTCTCTCTCTCGCTCGCACACCGCGTGACATTCAGCTTCCCGAGCCAGCGGGTGCAATTGCAGCAGCTTCGGCAAGTGGACACGATGTTGGAGTTCCTGGTGCACCTGGGCCTGCATCGTGACGCGTGGGTGAAGGCCATGCCAGCGCTGCTCGACCCATCTGGCTTCCTTGCGCTCCTTGCAAACATCTACCAACGTGCGCTAATTTGTCCCTTGCCGCATGTGTCGTGGGGTTGTGGTTGTGTGTGTGTGTGTGTGTGTGTGTGTGTGTGTGTGTGTGTGGACCCTTTTGTGTTTATGTATGTGTTGTGTGTATGTGTGTACATTTGTGTGTGTGTGTGTGTATGTGTGTGACCAGGACGCTTCTTGATAACTACTTCTTGATCTCTTGTTTAACACCATTCACCGACATTATTCACTGCCGTCATTCATGGTGTTCCCAGATGCGGTGCACGTGGCTCGCTCCCCGTATCGCTGCAACGAGTTTGTCGTGCCCACAACCGCAGACGAGAAGGACCTGCAAGGAAAGGTGCGATGCGTGCCGTCATCACTGCATGCTCGCCCTTTCGAGCTTGTTTCCGCTGGCATGTATCCCCGTGTGTGTGTGTGTGTGTGTGTGTGTGTGTGTGTGTGTGTGTGTGTGTGTGTGTGCGTGTGTGTGTGTGTGTGTGTGTGTGTGTGTGTGCGTGTATAGGGGCTTCTCTTGTAGTTGAGTGCGTTGTATGTATATCCGTCTTC
>NW_004754932.1:1228082-1258082 GCF_000188695.1 Salpingoeca rosetta | reverse complement strand
ATCACATCGCGCACATGTGCGCGTTATCTGAGACTGTGCGGGCGTACACCGATAACTGAGATCAAACGATGAGCCTGCGCCTGATTGATTGTGAGAAGAAGAGCGCCAGTCAATGCGTCGTCGACAAATCAGAGAGCAAGCGTCTGCAAAAGACTTCCGTTGAGATTCCCTTGCAATAAAAAAACGTGGCTGTCGTCCACTTTTCTATGTCACCTGGTTCATTCGTCTTGGTCATACGTCTGCATCACTCGACCACGCAACACAGCACAGCAGCAACACACACGCCGAGCACGCACACGCACGCATACAGACACGCAGTACCGCACAAGACCACACGACACACACATCGACCATGAGCAGTTCTGCTTCAGAGTGGGCACTGGTTGCTCAACGTCTCCTTGAACGACCGGCTCCTCACCAGGATCCTGACAACATGCGCATTGGGGTTCACTTGGACAGCACACTTGCTGCACGAGACACGGCGCGCACGTTCTTCAACTTGATGTTCACTTGTCGCGGGCTCTATCACGACCTGCCGTGGGCCATGCCCAAGTGGTGCCTGCCGGACGCCTTCGAGTACGCCCTTCCAGTCGCATACAATTGGCTCGACACATTCCAGCAAGACGTGTACCCGCTGTCTCGCCCAACTGAACCGACCCAAGCCAGAGACGACAGTGCTTTCGACATGACAGCGTGGCTGGAGGAGCGCTGCCTGGCCTATTCTTGGATCGGCGTGACATGGCGCAGCAGTTTGCCCTTTCTTCGTTCTCGACTGGCAGGTCCCCTGTCACAGACCCACGCTTTCTGGGACAAGTTTGCTCGCTGTGGCCGTGTCAATTTCATCAGCCTTTCGGAGTTGGAAGCATGGGCTGCCGCCATATCAACAGCAGCCACGGACAGTGCCTCGACAACATCGCTTCTCACCAGCACACCGACACCATGCACCCAGAACGCTTCTGTCGAAGGTGTCATGCATCAACGTGAACTGCAACAGCCCTCATCCACGCAGGACCAGGACCAGGACCAGGACCAGGACCAGGACCAGGACCAGGACCAGGACCAGGACCAGGACCAGCAACAGCACCAGGACCAGGACCAGGACCAGGACCAGGACCAGGACCAGGACCAGCAACAGCACCAGGACCAGCACCACCACCACCAGCACCACCACCACCAGGACCAGCACCAGGACCAGCACCAGCACCGGCAGCAGCAAGGACAACAGCAACAGCCTCCGCGACGACTGGCACTGTTCCAATTGACCGCAGCCATTCACAGCCAAGCAGAGGCAGACCGACTCCAAGCCCTGCAGTCAACCGTCCTGCACGGGTCTCACGGAGCATGGGTCACCTTGCAGTGTCACACGCATCTCCGTTCCCTGAGTTTGAGCAACATCAGCAAGCTGAACATTAGGGATTCCCCGATTGATCACGTGACGCTGCATGACATCGAGCAGCTGTACTGGGACAAGACCCAGGAACAAAGTACCATCAGGGGTGAATTGCGCAACGTGCAGAGGATGGAGCTCAAATGTCGTCGAAGGATTGCACCAACACACTCATGGATGCACATTCCCAACATCCAGGTGTGCTTCAACGGGGAGGACGTCGATGCTGCATCGCTGGCAACTCGAACACAACTCGCCCTTTATCAGGCTGACTGGGATGACACCTCACCAGTGAGAGTTGACGCCGATGATCTTGATGCTGCCAAGAAAGCAGAGCATGATCGCGTGATCTCCCTGGCGAGCGAGGTTTCGCTGAACCAATTGCCCCTGGAAGTCGACATGCTACGAGCAACAGTGGCCCGGCTTCGAGAAGTCGAAGCGTCAGGGCGGGTTCAGCTGCCGAACGCAATCGAGGTTTACGTGAGTTTTCTTGGGAGTGTGGATCCGATTGATGTTGTTGTGCCCGGGACGGCTGAAGTCTCTCACGGTCTTCGACAACGCGAGTGACGATTTGGTGGCTGGCTTTGAACATGCATCAGTCGCGCACTTCAACGTCGATCTTGATTTATATCTTCATTTGGAGGCATTGACGTCTCTGGAGACACGTGTCGACAGGCTGGAGCTTGCCCACCCCTCATTTCCTGAACGCTTGGGTGCCCTTAGCTATCTCGACTATCTCTCAGATGATATGTGCGTGTGCATCGAAGTGCTGGGGTCTCAAGTGGACATGCGCGTTCCTGCATGTGTGAACGAGCTGATCGTCGATTCATGTGCACATAGGCTGCGGACTGGTTTTGTGGTCAATGTGCCACGCGTGCGGATCGGACGTGAGTTTGGCTCCGAAATGAGTGTGTTGCGCGACGTCCATCTCCTTGCTGGTCGGCAGCGCCTGGAACTCCGGGGCTGCACGCTGGACGGCGAGGTCTTACGCTGCAATGAAGTGGACGTGCGCCGCTGCTTGGGGCGCTTGGCGGTGAGCTCGAGCGAGCGCGTGGATGCCGCCAACGCTATGGTGGGTGAGCCGACCGACAGCAACGGCAGCTCCAGCGAGCCGGGTTGTATCGTGCTGAAGCGCTTGCAAGACGTGACACACTGCAAGCTGGTCCACACAGTCATCAACGACTTCAGCTGTCTCCAACACATTCGGCGCCTTGTGCTCAGCAAGTGCAAGTTCGACGACGTGACACACCTGCCACCCGTCGCCTGCCTTGTGGTGCGCGACTGCTTCACTCGCGCTGGCGGTGCATGGCCCAACGTTACTTTCATCAACCGGCCGCTGGAAGCAATGACAGCCTGCCTCCTCGCAGGGAAGCGTATTCGTTGAATCTGACTGGATGAGACGAGGCTCAGTGTGTTTCAGTGCTGTGCTCGTTGGGTTGATGTTTCGTGGGAGGTGCGGTGAAGGAGAGGTTGGGATTTGGTGCGAGCGGGTCGATGCGTGTGTGCGTGAGTGTGTGAGTGCGTGTGTGCGTGGAAGGGGGATTTGTTGTACATGCTCGAGTGCAGTTGAGCGGAAGAAGATTGTGTATGCATGTGCTATGCATAGAGAGAGAGAGAGAGAGAGAGAGAGAGAGAGAGAGAGAGAGAGAGAGAGAGAGAGAGAGAGAGAGAGAGAGAGAGAGAGAGAGAGAGAGAGAGAGAGAGAGGGAGAGAGGTAGTGTGTGTGTGTGTGTGTGTGTGTGTGTGTGTGTGTGAGTGCGTCGTTCTGTTTGGACAAGAAATCAAAAAAGCGATATGCAACAGTTCATCTTTTCAAGTCCGTCACAGTCATCATCACAATGTCAAGGAAGACAGAGAGAAACGGAACGGTTACATGATACGGGTACAGTGTCCTAGGCATGATCTACGGTGGCATGTCTCGCATTGGTGAAGCAAGGACGCATGCCTGAGAAAAAGGCCACATACACATACGTATCAGCTGCTTGTCAACAATCAAAAGCAGGTGCCGCGAACACAGTCGCCCAACAATCAATCCATGTCAAACAGCAAATCATGTTGGAAGGCGAGCGGGGTTCTTGCGGTGGACGCAGGCTGGTCTTGCGGTTGTTGTTCTGGTGGTGCCGTGGATGGATCAAGACTCGCCGGCGACGCCGATGACACGTCTGCCACGTCTGACACGCCTGCTACTGCAGGTGTACGCGGTGTCTCAACGACGGTTGCACTCGGTGTCTCATGTGCACCGGGCGAATCGGCCTGCTTCATATCCAGGTCGATCTCTTTCGTGTTGTCTCGTTCGTCAATCGGCACCACGCCTGAATTGGTTGTGGCCATACTGCTGTCCTCCTCGTCCCCGCCAGTGTCGCAGCCACTGGTACTTGCACTCGTTACCGCGCGCTCGGCACTGGGCTCCGTCCAGGGGTCAGCCATGGCCTTGATATCCTGCTTTGTCTGCACGAGCAGCCAATCAAATGATGCAGCGACAGCCATGAACGACAGCCATGAACGACAGTTGAGCTGTTTCGACAGGCCAAGCATACAATGAAATCCAAACACACAAAGACGCACACCCGCACACACAAACGTGACAAACTCACGTTTTCCTCGGTGAAGAGGAGACGCTCGCGCAAGGTCTTTTCGTCATGACCGTACCGCACACGCTGCCACGAAATAGCGGGTGTCTGTTGAACAAGCAGTCATCCACAGGCACAAGAGACCGTGAGACAACGCACACAACTGAACAGTTATGGCAGCAATAACGAGGAAGAGGTAAAAGTTCGGGCAGGAGAAGACGGCACAACACAACAACAACAACAACAACAACAACAACAACAACAACAACAACAACAACAACAACAACAACAACAACAACAACAACAACAACAACAACAACTCAAACAACCAGCACTTAAACGACGGGTAAGATACACCGGGTCATCACCTTTGTGAGTTTGATAACGACATTCTCTGGCGAGACGTCACATGCGGGCTGATCCTCCTCGAAACACGAGTCAAACCTGCACCAAAAGCAACAAACAGTTATGTCAGCGCGCACCTGAATATGAACACGCACGAGCTTCAGGTGCCCTGCGCAAGTCAGATGTGAGCATGTCGTCACCTGAAGAGAAGAGGTGGTTGAGAGTCGCGGAGGGTCACGTCCAGGCCGTGGATGTCAATGCCAGTCGCAACCGTTGTCACGTGCTTGCAAGCACTCACATTGCTGCTGTTCAAACCGGCCTCATCAATGATGAGGCTCAGCTTGGTTGGTGTCTGCACAAACGTCACATGTGGTACGTGCTTGTTCACAGTGTTGTCTGCATTGTTTGCGGCGCTGTCGTTGGTGTCGCCGCTCATGCTGTTGTCGATACTGCTCTTGTTGTTGCTGCTGTCATCCTCACAGGCACCATCCACGTTCGCTGTATCTTGGGTTGCCGAGAGGGCAGAGGATGTGCTGTCTGGAGCGGCAGCATCCGCTGCCTTTCCGATGGAACTGTCGTCTCGGCTAACCTCAGTCACCGTGCCAAGCTGCTGCGGTTGCCCTTGCTTGTCATCAATCGTCCCTTTCTTCCCCTCCAGTGCGCGGCTCTGTGTCTCTGCAACACGGCCCAGCATCGGGTGGGGTGCCACCTGCGCGTCGTCGTCTTCGCCACCTCTGGTCGCCGGCAGAACAGGCAGCGTCACCGTCAGAATGCGCTTACTCTTGTCAAACTTGGCAGTGCCGTTCTCCTGCGTGGTGGTGGTGGTGGCGGCGGCGGTGGTGGCGGTGGTGGTGGTGGCGGCGGCGGTAATTGGGGCGCCAGTACGTGCGATTTCGTCATGCGTCAGCGGGTCGCCAATGGAACAAAACATCGTGATAAACCAAAAAGATACGCGGGTAGAAACGCAGACGTTACACACATATATACAGGCAAGTACACACATATACACACGCATACACACAAATACACACGCATGCAGGCAGAGACACACAGAAACACACTCACAAACACAGCCACACACGCGGTCAAGTGTACCTCGTCCACAGGAAATGAGAGCGGAAGTGAGAGGTCGTACGGGCCGTCAGGTGAGGAGAGGGCAAGCAGTCGCTCCTCTACATCAAGATCAACGCTGGCAGCAGACTTGCACTTGGGCAGCTCCACGCTCACGACAATCGCCTGAACGTGCAAAAACCAAATTGGGCAAGGGTGCAAGCAAGGAACAGGGTCAGCAACAAGCGGACATTGTGTCACGTTTCGTTTCGTTACACGTGCAACCGCCACCGCCTCGCAACAACACTCCTAGTTCCGTTGACCCTCCAGCACCACGATCACACGACCTCCACCACCACCTGACTCCACGCCCTCTCGGAGCAGCACCTCAGGACGGGTGGAGGTGCCGGCGTCAGGGGCGTCACGGACATCGCTCATATCAAACGCGCGGCGATACACAACACGGTGCGCGGGTGTCCTGTCATCGGGCTGCTTGGTGGACGAATCGTCCGTGTGCTTGTCTGTCTCCACTGCGGGTTTCTGTTTGGGCTGGTTCTGCTGGTGCTGCTTGGCCTGCTGGTGCTGCTTCTGTATCTGGGACTTGACGGCACCCACCACGTCCTCACCCGCCGCCGCATTCGAACCGCTGGCAGATGTGCGAATCACAGACCGGGACGGCATGCCCTGCACACGATCATGTCGCAGTCGTGGCAGTGGTTGTTGTCGTTGTTGTTGTCGTTGTTGTTGTTGTTGTTGTGGTGGTGGTGGTGATGATGGCGGTGGGACATGGGAAAGCGACGGCGCGTAAACCGAGTGTCACACACATGAAGTGAGACACTAGACAGGCACGCACATACGCACGAGCAACCCTACTTGTTTACGCACCTTGAACTTCATCTTGAGGTGCTTCTTGGTGGAGCGATCGAGCTTGTGGTAGGAGAAGCGCTGCTCAATGCCGTCAAACGCGGTGCCCACCACCATCTGAAGCAAAGCAGGACGTCGTGGTGCTGACATGTGTGAGTGCCAACACTCGTGCACAGGAGTACGAACACAAGGACACGAGCACGCTAGAACGCACGCAGGCGCCCACCGGCCAGCAAAGGAACATGCCACGCGAACAAACAAGTAGAGGAACTCCACAAAACCGCACACACACACAACAAAAAGAAAACACCGCACACACACACACACACAACAAAACAAAAACCCCGCACACACACAGACATCGTACACACACACATAATCACACACTCGCACGCACTGACCTCCTTGAAGCGGGCGTCCATGTTGGCAAGTCGCAATGCCTGTGGATGAAACACGACGTCGTACACGATGCACGTGTTGCCTGCCTTGTCCAGGTCTTCGCGGTGCTTGGTGATGCTGTGTGGTAGGGACCAGCGCACTCCGCGCTTGCTGCCTTCGGTCGCTGTCGTCGACGTCGGCTTGTCAATCACCTCCGACTGCGCATATCCGGGACCATGCAGGTGCGCGCGTGTGTATGTGTATGTGTGAGTGTGTGAGTGTGTGTATGTGCGAATGGGTATGTGGGTGGGTGCGAACGAGAGTGGGTTGGTTCAGGTGCGCGTGTGTGCAATTGAAGGTGCGCGTATTTGTGCGTGATGTTTGAAAGAAAGCACGTTGCGTGTGTATGGTGACAAGCAGTGCATTCATGGTTTCACATTTGTCAGTACCTGGCAAATGTTCATGAAGACTTTGGTGTCAGAGTCCTTGAGCTTGCTCTTGACCACGAACCCGGGCTGCGAACATCAAGCAAGTCGTTTAATGGTCAACCAGAACTTTACACTTGATGTCACCAGCACACACACACACGCACACGCACAAGAGGCATACACACAAACATACATACACACATACATACATACATACATACATACATACATACATACATACATACACATACAAACCTCGGGGTTGATGAACTTGACATCGTTGCCTTGCATGGCCTCCATCTGTCGCAGCTCCTCCTCATATCGCTGTCATTTATAGCAAGGAAGAAGTGAGCTGGAAGGCACACGCACACACACACACACACACGCAAGGACACATACACACACACGCACGCACACACACGCACACACGCACGCACACACACACACACACACACACACACACGGGTCATCACAATCAAAGCAGGGTTTTCCGATGAACACCATCGCCAACACGGCATGATATTGTCAACCTTGCGGTTCTCCGGGTTTGAAATCTCCTCGGCATACTCGGCCAGCAGCTTGCGGAAGTTTTCGTCCTTCATGGCATTGCCAATCGCCTCCAGCTCCTGCAATGGACCACAGGCATGACTGTAAGCGAAATGCAACAAGAATGAATGCAGCTTTTCCTTCGCGGAACGTGACGCTGTGATGTGACGTTGTCTGCCCAGGCACGACCACTCACCTCTGCCGTTGGCACAAACTCCTTGTCATCACTGGTGGTCGCCATCGCTTCGTTGCTATGTGTGTGTGTGTGAGTGAGTGCGTGTGTGTGTGTATGTGCGTGTGTGTGTGTGTGTATGTGTGTGTGTGTGTGCGTGTGCGTGTGTATGTGTGTTGGCAGAGTTGGTCGTCAATGCTTCGCGGCGGTTACGTAAGAAAATTAACACACACACCAACAAATGTTCACAACTTCACTTTGCCTGATGAGGAAGGAAAGCGACTTTGCTTGCTTCTCATCTGTCTTCTTTTGTGCTCAAGCCAACCATCCACGAACGATGATGAACAGTACGAGTAGCGGCGGCGGAACGGATGATGTCTCCTTGCCGATGGAGGGCATGGAAGAAATGGAGGGCGTGCTGTCGGGCAACATTGACATGTCAACCTCAGAGTCACAGGTAATGCAAGCGGTCATGCTTCCAATGGCATGGTGGTCTTGTTGTGCATGAAACCAAAGGAGCTGGTGTTCTTGCGTGCTTGCGCAGCAAGTGCTTGTTGATCCTGTGCTGCCGTGCCATGCGTGCCTTCTGACTGGCCACGCTTTCTATTGCTCTGTGTCACATACACAGGACACGCTGGACGAGCCTGTGTGGGACACGCTGAAGCGAGACTTGGGGCAGATCATCAACAAGTTCACGCATGTGATTGTGCCGAGGAAGGGAAACCGTGAGCTGCTGCGGAATTGGGACCTGTGGGGACCAATGGGCCTCACCATGACACTTGCTCTGCTACTTCGAGAAACCGCAAAGGAAGACCAACGAACAGAGGTGTTTACAGGCACCTTCTTCATCATCTGGTGCGTCTTCTGTTGGATGCAAAGAATGCATTGCGTCTCGCCATATCGTGAGGCAGGACCATGTTAGGCACCATGCAACTGTGCGCCCGTGGGTGTGCGTATGTGCGTGTGTGTATGTGCGTGTGCGTGAGTGTACATATACGTGCACGTGCGTGGTTGCATGTCAACATTCATGCGTGCGTGAATGTGTGAATATGCTGCAAAACTGACTGTATGTCCTGCACATCCATAACCGCACCAGCTTACAAAGGCGCCATGTTCCCTGCTGCTTCGTGTGCTCTCTATCTCCCTCCTCTCCCTGCCTCCCTCTGTCTTTCTCTCATGTGTGCAGTGCTGGGTCGGCGATTGTGACTGTGAACAACCAGCTGTTGGGTGGCACTCTGTCCATTTTCCAGGGCATGTGTGTGCTTGGGTATTGCATGTTCCCGCTTGTTTGTGCATGCATTCTTCTTCGCTTCGTGGGTTATCTCACCACCCACCTCGCCGTTCGCTTCGTTGTTGCTGGCCTCGGCCTCGCGTGGAGTATATACGGTGTGTATTTGTGTGTGTATGTTGTGCGTTGTGCGTTGTATGCTGTGCGTTGTGCGTTGTGCGTTGTGCGTTGTGCGTTGTGCGTGCACGGGTACCTTGCACCATGCACCTTTGATGTGCGCACTTCTTTACCCATTGCAGCCCCACCTCAATTCTTCGTTTCAACCCCCCCCCCCACCATCACCATCACCATCACCAGCGAGTGTTGGCTTCGTTGCTGCCAGCAGTCCCGTTGCTCGCCGCGCCCTTGTTGTGTATCCAATCGTGCTCTACTACGTCTTCATCGCGTGGCTCATCCTCAACGACGTGGGCGGTGCGCCATCTGCATCCCCGCCATCGCCGACCACCGCAACACCTCAACCACCACCAGCAACCACGACACAAGCGCCCGCGTGACCCCTTTGCAGCACTCAGGCTTAGGATTGAACTGAACGCGCGTGTGTGAACGTGTGAACGTGTGTGTTGTTGTTGTTGTTGTTGTTGTTGTTGTTGTTGTTGTTGTTGTTGTTGTTGTTGTTGTTGTTGTTGTTGTTGTTGTTGTTGTTGTTGTTGTTGTTGTTGTTGTTGTTGTTGTTGTTGTTGTTGTTGTTGTTGTTGTGCATAAAGTTACGGGTGCGCGCGTATGTGCATGCGTGCATGTGCATCGCACACATTGTTGAATGAAACAAGAAGGGCGGTTTCCTGTTACCACAAACCGCGTCTTGTCCTTGCAATGAACATGTATTTGCCACACATTGGCAACTGTCGAAACGACATCTCAGTACACAAACAACTGAAGTCAACAGAAACACAATGACATAAAAGTGGGAAGCAGGAAGCAAGCAATGCAGACCAGGCACGCGTAATGTAACAAATCAGAATCAAGGCATCCAGCAATCAAACGTGCGTGCGCGTCTGAAACTCAAAAGTTGCCAACGTTGTTTGCACGTTGTCGTCAGCGTCAACGGCAAAAAGAATGAGACGCAAAAGGTGAAGAATGAAAGGAGAGGGAAGCAAGAAAGCAGAGAGGAAGCTAGCAATTTACCGCACATGGAATAGTTGTCAACAGGCCACAAAACAGTGTAACGAGCAACAAAGTTGGGGTGCGCATCATGTCACATGTGCACACGCGCGACCAGCCCCACTGTCACTGTCACGGACGACGACAATGCAGTGAATTCATTCATGACACTCATCTCAGTCCCATTCATCATCCGAAGCATCTGCAGTTGTTGGAGCAGCACGTACAAGAAGCGGAAACGGGGTGAGTGGCGAGAGATTGAGCGGAGATCATCACGCACGCACACACGCACGCACGCACGCACGCACGCACGCACGCACGCACACACACACGCACACACACACACAAAACCACCAAATACACACAACACACAAAACAACAACACACACAACACACACACACATACACACAAAACAACAACAACACACAAAACAACAACAACAAAACACACACACACACACTGACACGCTACACGACCGCCACAGCCCAAAGCCAAAGCAAGCATGCGTCCCCCACCTGACTCATCGGAGATGACCTGGCGCCGGGCGTCCATCGCAGATGCGAGCATATCCATCAGCGTGTTCTTCGGGCTCGCACACAGCGCGGGCCGCGGCTTCGTCTTCACCTTGCGCAATGTCGCCTTTCCGCGCCCAAGACCACCAAGTGACGCCAGCAGCGCTGTGCGCGGATCGAGTTGCACACCACGGACAGGCGCCGCACCATCACCATCACCATCGCCGTCGCTCTCACCGTCACCGCTCTCGCCACCGCTGTCGCTGGCGTCCACCTTCTTCAGCCCAGTCTTGTCGAACTTGCGGAGTGCGCTCAGCAGCGAATCACGCGGATCTGCCGCCGCCGCCTTGTGGTGGGCGTTGACCTCCACTTTCCTCAGGCTGTCGCGTGCACTGGCGTTCTGAATGGCCTTGAGCAGGTTGGAGCGCGGATCCTGTGGCCGTTCGATAGGCTCCGCCTTGCGCAGCGCCGCCTTATCCGCTTTTCTGATGGCGGCAAGCAGTGCGTCGCGTGGCTCCTCCTCCTTTGGCGGTGGTGGTGGCGGCGGCGCCAACAGCGCGTTCTTCTTCGCGTTGCGAATGGCAGACAGCAGGTCATCGCGTGCGTCGTGCTTGCGGTTGGCGTTCACTTCGCTCGCGTCCACCTTGTGCAGCCGCGCAAGCGGATCGCTGCTCTGCAGAGCACTCAACAGCTGCTGCTGCTCGCTCGTTGGCGTGGGCAACGCTGGCGCCTCCGGCACAGGTGGCGGCGGCGGTGGTGGTGGTGGTGCACCACGACCAGCAGAACGGCCATCACGATCGCCGTCATCGTCATCATCGCCAACAGCATGGTCTTGGCTCTTCCCCGCCACGCGCGTTGGCGATTGTGGCTCAATTGGGAGACTCGTGAGTGACCCCTGATACGCACGCACGGGCCCGCTTCCAAGTGACGGTGGCGGTGGTGGCAGGTCATCTGAGTCATTCAGGCTGCTTGCTGTCCGGCTGCCTCTGTTGCTCGCCACGTCCACAGCAGCACCACCCATCGTTGCCGTTGCTGGTGTTGCCGCTGGCGATGATGACGATGCGAGTTGTGCTGATGGCGTGTCCTCCTGGAGAAGAAGGTCAACGGGCGGTGGCGGCAGCGCGGTTGCAACATCTTCACTCACCACCGCCGTCGATGCGCCTGTTACGCCAGCAACATCTGCTGTGGTTGCTGGCGTTGGGATAGAAGTGGACACCATTTCCTCTGGTGGTGGGGGAAGGTTTGCCTCCATCTCAGGCGGCGGCGGCGGCAGCACATCAACGTCAACACCAACATCAACACCAGCATCAACGCCAGGCGATGGTGTGGTGTGGTCTGCTTCCTCTTGCTCCTCTCCTGCTTCCAGTGTTGGTGGAAGTGGTGGTGGCGGCAAATCAAACACGCTGTCCCGCTGCTGCTGCTGCTGCTGCTGCTGCTGCTGCTGCTGTTGCTGCTCCTCGCTCTCCTCAGCGAGACTCGGCAGGATGCCAGCCTGTGCGCTCGCCTTTTGTGCGGCCTTCATGCCCTTCTTCGTCCTGGGCGCGGGCTTGGCGGACACACCCGGTGGTGGTGGCGGCGGCAGTGCGTCGTCCTCAGCCGACGACCAGGTGCGCTGCTGGCGATGATGCGCATCACCCAGGCTCTCCGAGCTCGACTGGTGCTGCTGGTGAATGGAGGAGATGGAGGCCTGGCTGAAGCGTTTCGGTGCGACCGGTGGCGGCACTGCCAGCTTCTTCCCACTCGAGCGCGAAGACACCGACGCGTTCCGCGTTGACGCTGCGGTTGATGTGGAGATGGAGGATGAGGATGAGGGCTCTGCTGTTGGTGGTGGCGGCGGTGGCGGCAGCACGGCACTCTCCTCGCTGCTGGGATCGCTGTCGTCACTGCGCTCACCATCAGCGCCGTGCGGGAGAATGGTCAGGTAGTCGCTGTCCGTGGACACACGCGAGTCTCTGCGCTCCTGTGCGTTGCTGCTGCTGCTGATGTTGGCCTGTGCGCACGCGCTTGCATCAGATGCGCTCCACTCATCGTCGCCACCATCAAACACGGAGGGAATGCCCTCCTGTGCAGCAAGTGCGCCCAGCATAACGGCGTGGTACGGCAGTTCCATCTGCGACGGCGCCTTGTGTGGCGCCAGCATGGATGGATCCAGGTCATCCTCATCAAAGAAGTCCTTTCCAAACTCCTCCATCTCGTGAGTGGAAGGCGCGGTTGCTGGTGCCGGTGCTGTTGTCGTGTCGATTGCTTCGCTGCTGTACTGCTGTGGCGGCGGGATTGGCGGCGGCGGCAGCACGCCAAACTCGTCATCGTGCATGTGAGCATGGGCGCGACCAACGTCAGCACTGCGGTCAGGGGTGGATGCCGTGGATGTGCCTGAGAGCACGGGTGCAGGCGGGCAGGTGGGCGGAAGAGGCAATTCTTCGTTGGGCAGCGTGTCCACATCAATACTGGTGTTGCTGAATGCAGAGCCGGCGCGAACTAGCACCTGAATGTGTGGAGCAAGTGGCAAGTGGGAGAAATGGTGTATGTGTGTGCGTGTGTGTGTGTGAGAAAACACGACCATACACTTGAGTGAGATCGACGGAGAGAAAGAGCGACTGGTCCAATACTCATGGCGAGCAGTAATTCGAGGCACAAGAGGAATGATGCTTCCTGGAGCACGAAAAGAACACATTGGCAAACACACAACAAACACAGGGCAAACATGCACACACAAGGCAAGCATGCACACACAAGGCAATCATGCAAACATGTTCAAACTCACACACAACAATACACATGAGCAGGCCAACCAGACCTTCTTTGTCTGCGATGATGTCGTCTTCGGCGATGTCGGTGGTGGTGGGCGTGGCGGTGGTGCTCGCGCATCTGCAAGCTTGAATCTGCTCGCCAGCTGCTGTCTCAATTCATCCACGGGGCTGGTTGGCACGGCGCCTGGCGCAGATACTGCCTGCTTGCTCTGTTGTCGCTGCTTTGGGGGTTCAGGTCGAGGTGGTGGCGGGCGCGATTGTGGTGTGGACGGCGCAGTCGTGGCGGCGGGCTGCGGCGGTGCCTCCACGTGCGGCCTTCGTCGCAGTGGCGACGTTGGCCTTGATGGTGGTGCAGATGTGCGAGGGCTCGTGGGCCCACTCGCACTGCCCTCTTTCGAAGACACCACGGCCGCCGCTGCTGCTGCCGCTGCTGCTGTTGCGATGGATGGGATGGACGCGGGCGATTTGCGTGGCGAGGACGGTCGGGACGGGGGCCGGGACATGGGGGAATTGCGACGCGACGCACTGCGCGATGCTGCTCCTGAGGACGGAGTGCCCTCGCTGTGATGTGCTTGCACGCCGACGTTGTTGGAGGAGCCCGCGCGTCGCACCATGGGTGGTGACGGCGCCAGCTTGGCGTGTTGCACCGCGGACGCAACACCACCCATCCCATTGCTGTCGTTGGAGGCTGCACTTGATCGGCCAACTCGCCCCACTAGCTGTTGCTGTTGCTGTTGCTGTTGTGAGGCGCGTGCACTGCTGCCTGTGCTGGCGGCAGTGCACGCTGCGTCCATACCGATGCCCATGCTGCCTGTGCTTGAGCGGCTCGTGCGCCGGCCTTGCGGTGACGATGATGACGGCGGTGGCGCTGGCGCTTTTCTCCGGCGCCGCTCAAGTCCTTCCTCAAGGAGAACCGGTCCGGAAATGTCTGCGCGCTTGATGTTTCCGTCCACGTCAAACTTGACAGGTGTGCGTGATGGGCGGCGGCCCCGCACGGTGCCAGCCCGGCGCATGTTGCGGGCAGGCTGGAACGCGGCCTGGAGCTCCGTCATGGACCAGGTGAGCATCTTGGCGGGCCCGCCGTTGTGATCAACAATGTCCATGATGCATTGGCGCTGCTGTGCGTCGCGCAGCATGTGCTCCACGCGCGCCTTTGTGAAGAGGGCGGTCCATCCGTCCGGCATGCGCGGGTCTGCAATCGAAACGCCCTCAGCCAACAGTGACGTCACCCGCTGCATTTCAGCACGCGACACGGTGTCTACGCCGAGATTGCGTGATGTGCTCTGCAGCGTTGGCGCCGAGATCTCAATCTTGCGCCGAGCTGGCGTCGTTGTTCCTGCTCCGGCCGCTGCTGCTGCTGCTGTCGTTGCTGTTGTTGTTGTCGCTGTTGCTACTGCGGCGGGGCTGGCGGGCATGCTTGATGGCGGCGTGTGCTGCAGCGTTGACATGAGCGACGTGTTGGACACGGACGAGGTTGTGCTCGTGCGCCGATCGCGAGGAGACCCGCCTGCAGCGGAGACAGCGAGCAGGAGGAGGAGGAGGAGAACAGGAGGAGGAGGAGGAAGAGGAGGAGGAGGAGGAGGGGGAACGTGATTACGTTTGATGGAGGTGATGTATGGGTGAGTCGATGAGCGTGAGTGGGTGCATGGGCATGAGTGGCGTGAGAGGTAACGGGAAGGAGGGACACCGTGGGGTATACATACTAGCGTCATTGTTCATGCAACAGGAACACGTATGAACCTCAATGACGCACCTCGCTTTGTGCCCTTGCTGTGCTTTTTCATCACGACGTGGATCTTCGTCTTCTTCACCTGAGCAACGGTGCCTGCAACATCGTGTGTACGTGGGTATCCGTGTTAGTGGGGGGATTGGTGGTGACGAATAGCTGTGTAAGGAATGAAGCTTCGCAAACACACACACACAGAGACACAGAGACACAGAGACACACACACAGAGACACACAGAGACACACACAGACACACAGAGACACACAGAGACACAGACACACACACAGACACACACAGACACACACACACCTTTCATGCTGAGTGGACGGCGGCCGCTTGCGTTCTCTGCGAGGATGATGGATCCAACATCCAGCCCACGCTTGTCTGCGATGTAGAAGAGGAGTTCACCCATGCTCATCTGCGCAGGAACTTTCACCATCGTCTGACCCTTGTCTGGCAATTGCACCTGCGATGGTAGGAGGAGCGTGCGTGAGTGAGTGGGTACGTGCATGCGACCGTGGGCAATTGTGCAAAAATGAGGCGAGGGGTGGACGCAAAGCGTACACACTCTGTAATTTTGCACGACATAACACCTGCACACACATACGCATGCATGCACATACACATACACATATACACATGCACACACCTACACATACACAAACACACACCTCGAAGAAGACGTCGCTGGACGATTTTGCCGGGGAATGTCCGGATGCGGCGTGGGCGGACAAGAGATGCATTGCTGCTGCCTTGTCCTTCTTTGTGCTGTACACACGTGTTCGCAAGTGTAACAAGGTACATGCACGCATGTCCATGAGGATGAACAAGCATAAAACTGCATCGCGAACAGCAACTGCATTGTGAACGGTGACATGCATCTCGCTTGCAAAACACACACACACACACACACACACACGCACACACGCACACACACACACGCACACACACACACACACGCACACACGCACACACACACACACACATACATACGCACACACACACACACGCACACACACACACGCACACACACACACCTGACGATTTGTGTGAGGTCGACCATTTCAATCTCCTTGACCTTCAGGTCTCCAACCTGCACGCGCTCAAGCTCAGCAGCAGGGATGAACTCAGAACTCTGTACGGCGGGTGGGGTGGATAGTATGGGGTTGCAAGGTGAAGAGGGGAGTGTAGGAGAAGAATGGGGAAGTGAGTGACACAACAAGACTGAGCAGCGCCGCCAAGACCATGTCACCACACACACACACACACACACACACACACACACACACACACACACACACACACACACACACACACACACACACACACACACACACACACACACACACACACACACACACACACAGAGCAAGAACACGAGCAACGTGTCCCGCTTCCACCATCTCGCGTCACATGTCCACAGGAAATGTTGTTGTCTCACCGAAGCGAGCTTGAGACCCATGGTCTTTGAGTCGAGTTTGCGCTTGTCGCAAATTGAGACAAGGAGCTCCTGCAAGGTTTGGGATGGTTCAGCGAGGGTCATAGTGGTCTGCTTTGAGGGCAGGTTCACCCGGACCATGACCTTGCCCTGGTTCTTGGGCTTTGCAGACTTGTCCACTAGGATTTGGAACGCTTGTGTCTTCTGTCCGGTTCTGTTGAGATGCAGGAGGCGGTGACGGGTCTCGGCGTCTCGAAGTCGCTCCTCCTGCCGCTGTTTTGCCGTCCTGATGCCCTCCTGCATCTGCTCTTGCAGCTGTGGATGCAGCCACATGTGTGAGTGTGTGAGTGTGAGTGTGTGAGTGTGTGAGTGTGTGAGTGTGAGTGTGTGAGTGTGTGAGTGTGTGTGTGTGAGTGCGAGTGTGCGAGTGTGTGTGTGTGTGTAAGTGTAAGTGTAAGAGAGTGTGAGTGTGTGCGAGTGTGTGTGTGTGTGTGTGCGTGTGTGGGCGTGTGAGGGAGGGAGGAAGTGCGCGCGCGCGTGAGCGTGAGCATGAACTGTTGCCTTGCCTTGCAGCGCAGAAAGTTGGACAACAAGGATTGCTACGTAATGCAAGTGCACGTGTTTGTGTTTGTGTGTGTGTTGCTTGGCGAACCTTTGTGAGCTGCTGTGAGGAGGCAAGTTGTGCGCCGTAGCTGAGACATGAGCCCTTGGCGTGCCATTGCAAGAACGTGTCCTTGGTGCGCTTGATCTTCGTCTCTGCCGTGATCTTCAAGTTGAGCTGTTGCAGGAGGTGGGAAGTGCAAAGGCGATGAGAGGCGTGTGCGTGCATGTGCGTGTTGATGTGTGCGTGTGTGTGTGTGTGGGGGGGGGGGGAGAAAGTCAGAAGGACACACAAATTGAGAGCTGACATGCGCGTAGCAACTGAAACATTATCCAATAAAACCAGGGACTTCCACACGAACACAAAGACACACACACGCACAGACAAACATATACACAAAGACACACACACAGACACACAGACACACACAGACACACAGACACACACACCAGTTGTGGTCTCACCTCACGGCCGGATTTGCCGGACGAGACGAGGCGGTATGGGCTCTCGGTTGATTCCGGGGTCACCCTCAATTCCAGCGTGATGTATCCGTCAGTCAGCTCACGCCAGCCTTCAGGGTCACCTTGCATGCTGCACACGAACAGAGCAGAGCAAAAGCAATGCAGAGAGTGGGAGTGGGAGTGGGAGTTTGTGAGTAGATGGAAGAGGAGGGCGTGTGTTCATGTGTGAGAGTTTGTGAGTGTGATCACTTGTGACGTGTGTGCGTGTGATCACTTGTGACGTGTGTGTGTGTGATCGCTTGTGACCTGTGTGCGTGTGAGCTAGCACCGCTTTCGCCTTGCTGATCTCACCTCCGCAACACACACACACACACACACACACACACACACACACACCGGGTACGCACCAGCTGTAGACGGCGCAGATGTATCGGCCGCATATCTCTGGTGGACCTGCGGTGTTGTGCTCAACGCCGAAGTTGCTTCCGATGGAAGCGGCGATGCTCATGTCTGCTGCGTTTCTTTGCTTTCGTTCTTGCTTGCTTCTCGGCGTTTGTCTTGAACACCAGCTCAATGGACTCACCTCACCAACAAGACCAGCTCACCAGCTGCTGTCACTCACGCAGTCAGTCAGCCCAGCCCGTCTTCGTCTTCGTCTTCGTCTTCCTTGTCCCTCCTTATCTCAACAACTCGGCAACACGGCAGGTAGGGTGCTCTGGCTGCTCCCTGCTTGCATCCACTCACTCCTCTTTGCTTGCTGCCTGCTGTCGATAAGTTCTCTCGCTGCTGTCGTGGCGATGTGATGATTGTGACAACCAAACCCACCAACAAGCAGCCGACCGCAACAAGCAAACACCACCCCTCACTCAACAAGCACGCATTGTTGTGTGGCAGGCTGCTGTGGCACACAGGCACCCCCACCCCAAAACAGACCAACAAAACCGCGCACTGGAATGCCATGTCCTGCTGTTCGCGGCACCGTTTCAAATTGCTTCGCAGGCCTCCCGTCCATTTCCCGTTCGTCAGGCCAATCGAACGAAAAGTGCTGACTCAGCAACAGACATCAAAACGGTGTGAGGAAGGACGAGCAAGCGAACAAGCAAAATACAGGTCACGCATGGTTATAGTGCCGTCGGGTGAAGTGGCAAACGAGCTAAAGTGACCCTAACTTCAGGAAACAGTCACTTACATGTTTATAGTGATGATTTTGGACTCGAGTAGTGACCGGTGCTCTCTCTGTGTGTGTGTGTGTGTGGAATCGTGTGTGTGTGTGTGTGTGTGTGTGTGTGTGTGTGTGTGTGTGTGTGTGTGTGTGTGTGTGTGTGTGTGTACACACGGCCAGGAAGACGGTTTACTGTGCAGACCCATCGACAGAAGGGTCAACAGTGAGAAACCCATGAAGAGTAAGCTGTGTTTGAGGCATCACAATAAAGTCAAGGGCCGAACGAAGGGAAACCAAAGAGTCACGATAGTTGGCGAGCTTGTGCGGGTGGAATGTAATGAAGCGGCGAAGTAGAGTGGCCGCCTCTCTTGCTTGCTTAAGCGTTGGTGGGGGTGCGTTCACTTTCGGGACTGCCGGGCGCTGTGACGATGATGGCACGTCGTCAAGACAAATCACATCACCCTCCCCATCGTCCCCTTCGTCGTTGTCGTCGATTCCACCCACACCACCCATACCACTGTTGTGGTCCCCGTCATCACCCACATCACACGTGCCGACATGCCCAGCCTCCCGTCCGTCAGAACCCTCAAGGTGATCAGCCATGGCTTGCAGATCACCAAGCTCATATGGTACCTCGGTAACATTTTCCACCGGTAAGCTCAGCAAAGCCTCGGCAGTTGGGGTCTCCTTGCCGAAGCGCGAGTCAAAAGCGAGCGGTTTTAGCAGTGCGTTCAGCTCGTCGATGTGGTCGTCTCCAGGGAGAATGTCGGCGTGATCCCAGCAATGGCGGATGGTGTCAACACTGACGTCCTTCCAAGCATTCTGGCACCAGTCAAACGCAACGTCGAGGGGCACATGCAGCCGTGCAGCCGTGGCGGTGGTGTCCTCGAGCTCCTTTGACAGCCAGGTAAGGTGACGCACTCGGTATTTCGCTTTGAAGGAGCGAATGATGCCAGCATCCAAGGGCTGCACATGGGACGTCGTGTTGGGCGGAAGGAAGACCACGTTCACCGTTCCGATACTGACACCCTTCAAGCCAAACCATGTGCCTGGTGTGCCATCGTCAATGCTGTGGGAGCGAGCATTGTCAACGATCAGCCACACAGGCCGCTGGACATGGTGGGTGAAGTCTTTGAGGAAGTTGTTGAAGATTGTGGAGGTCATCCAAGCGCTGCTGTTGTAGTCGTAGTGAACACCGGAATCACGCAATGGCCGCCAGCCTTTTGGAAAACAGCGAGGGCGCGCTGCCTTGCCAATCACGTACAACGGTAGCTTGTCAGTACCAGAAGCATTGCAGCACAGAGCAACGGTCAGTCGCTGCTTGTTCGTGACCGCTCCCGCACGTTGGTGAGATGCAAGAGTGCGGGTTGGGAGCTGTCTGTAATACAGAGCTGTCTCGTCCAAGTTGTACAGGTCATCACGGGAAACGTGCTCGAGGAGTCTGGGCAGCGCCTCACGTGCAAGCGCAACGCCATCCATGTCCGCGCTTGCCGCCTCTCCGTATAGCTTGCGCTTACAAATGCCATGACGATGTTTGAATCGAAGCAGCCATGAGTGGCTGAAGTTGAAATGGTCTGGTAGAGATATGTGCTGCCCAATGGCATGCGCTTTTGCCAGCAGTGTTTCGTCTGTCAGCGGGAAGTTTTGAGCCTGCTTCTGCTCAACCCAGGCGGCCAAAGCTGCTTCGAGACCTGCAACTGGGCTCGGTCGAAGCTTGGCACGCTTTGCTGTGTAAGGATCACTTGCTGCTTCCTCCCAGCGTTTTGGATCCTTGAGGATGTTTGTGATGCATGCTGGCGACGGACGCTTGCCAAACTTTGCACTGCAGAACTCGATGAGTTGCTCTCGAGTCAGCGATGCATCTCTGCCCTTCTCATGCACCACTGCTGCCTTCTCCGCTGTGGTCAGAGCCACTCGTTTCTTGGCGGTGGACATGGCGCCAGTGTTTGCAATTTGCACATTGCAATTGGCAACCGTCATTGGGCTAAAGTGACTTCCGGACACAAAGATTTTATAGTGACCCCAAATTCAGGGAACCAAATAGTCACTATATCCATGCGTGACCTGTAAAAGATGGATGCTGGTGGTGTGCTGATGAGGATGACGACGGTGCTGGCGCTGATGGCGGCGCTGATGATGATGGCGATAGTGACGACGACGACGATGATGACGGAGGCTGCGCCGACGTGTGGGTTTGAGCAGCTGGCAGAGCGCGGTGGCCGAACACGGCGGGATATTGTGAGCGGGCTGACGCCCACGGTGGATAGCCGCTTCGCGTTTCCCTCGGACGACAGCTCCGCCGATGTTGCACCCAGCAAATGCACGGTCAAGGACGATGTGGCCAGCATCTTCGGCATTGGCTATTCGGAGTGCTACAGCCCAGAGGTCACCGCACACTACTCAAACCTCGAGTCATGGCCAGACACCACTCTCAAAGTCAAGTTCAAGACCATCACAAACGGTATAGAATATGAAGCAGAAGGAGTGTCCTGGGTTGTCTTGTTTAGATTTCCTTCCATGTGTGCATGCGCGCGTGTGAGTGAGTGAGTGAGTGTGTGTGTGTGTGAGTGAGTGAGTGAGTGAGTGTATGTGTGTGAGTGAGTGAGTGAGTGAGTGTGTGTGTGTGTGCTGGACCTTGACCTTCTTGGCTCACGCGTTCCGCTGGTCCTGCCATGGGTTGAGTTGATGTCATGTTCCTGGTGAAGGTAATGCTCATGGTTAACCTTGTCCACCAACACATGGTGGTGTTGTTTGTGGGGCATGCTGCCACCTCACCCACACGTCCCCTCCATTCACGGGCCTAACTAACTTGCTGGCTGTGATTGCCTCAGACACCGGGACCGGGTTTGTGACACAGGACGACTTTGAGCACGCCCTTGGCCTGCTCAACTCATCGTACGCCAACGCAGGCATCTCCTTCACTGGCGACGCAGACTTTGTGGTGCGTTTGCGCGTGGGCCGGCGATGCTGGCACAGACGCACATCTGCCGTTCATGATGATGATGGTGATGCATTCATGTCTTTTGACGTTTCAATGTATCATACGCAGAACTCACTCTCTCGCTCTCACATGCACCCCCCCCCCCACACACACGTGCGCGCGCGCGCTCTCTCTCTCTCTCTCTTTCTTATGCACTGTATCAGGCGAGCCAAACCATCTTTGATTCCATGGTGAACACGGCGGGGTACACGTCCTCCAACCTGTTCGGTGTGCTGGATCCGTTGTCGCAAGTGCTGGGCATCGACCAAGACCTTGAAACGCGCGATGTACACTGTAAGTTGATGGGCACCCACTCTGCTCACAGCCCCAGCACACGCATTGCATGTCCCCGCTTTCGTTTCAGAGCAGCACACCACCCGATGTAGTCACCTTTGCCAGCCACACGCACTCACCTCCCCTCCAACGCCACTGCATGCCTGTCACTGTCCGTCAGCGTACATTGTCGTCCTCAAACTTGACATGTCGGAGATTGTCGGCGTCTGGTACGCGTTGTGTGTGTGCGTATGGTGAAGTGTGCGTGTCAGTGTGCATGCGTGTGTCAGTGTGCTTGCCTGAATTGTATGCATGTGCATCTGTGTATGCATTGCAGCTATGCATGCTCATTCTAAATGCGGCTTGTGCCTTCACTCACTCCCGCGTTATCACCCCTACATCATGACCACCATCACCACCATGTTGTGACCGCGCAGTGTGCCTGAGACGGGCATGCTTTCTGCCCGCGCGCAAGTGTTGAAGGATGCGAGTGGCGTCCCCGATTGGTGGGGAAATATCTGCTTCCTCGACTACAGGTGTGGCCACATGCTCAGCGCTGGTGTGTTGTGACAAATAGACAGCGTACAAGTGATGTCGGGTGGCTTTGGCGGTTGTTTCTACACTCAACCTGCACTCCCTCAACACACGCACACGCACACGCACACACACACACACACACACACACACACACACACACACACACACGCACGCACACGCACACACACACACACACACTCCAACAGGTGGTTCAGCGTCCGCGGCATCAATGCGCTTGCCGATGCGCGCTCCAACGGGCTATACACAATCCACGAGATGGGCCACTCGCTCGGCCTCCTCCACACGTTCCAGGCCGCTGCGTACAAGTTTGCCAACGGCGCGTGTGTTGCCCCAGATTACGTCGGCTCTTCATGCTTCGCGGAGGATGTACGCCGCACAGTTTATGCTTTGATGGGCCGTGCTTGTGCGCACATGTGTGCGTATGTGCGTATGTTCGTGTGCGTGTGCGTATGTGCGTGTGCGTGTGCGTGTGCGGGTGTGTGTGTGTGTGTGTGTGTGTGTGTGTGTGTGTGTGTGTGTGTGTGCATGTGCGTGTTTCCACGCGTGCAGCTGTCACATTCCCAATCACCCAGTGCTTACCTTCAACCTTAACCACCACCACGAACACCACCACCGCCACCAACACGATCAGGACTCGTTTGAGAACGGCGATTACATTGCGGACACGGCGGTGATGGTGTCAAGCACGGTAGCCTCTCCGGGTGGCAGCATCTTCGACAACGCCACATGCATGGCCGGTCCCCGCTACCCGGGACACTGCAACGGCAACCCGTTTGCGTGAGTGTTTATGAATGTCTGTCTGTGTGTGTGTGTGTGTGTGTGTGTGTGTGTGTGTGTGTGTGTGTGTGTGTGTGTGTGTGTGTGTGTGTGTGTGTGTGTGTGTGTGTGTGTGTGTGTTTACACGTGTGGTGTGATGCTGTCGTGCGTGAACTTGGATGAGTGAGGCCACAGCTTTTGTTATTGCGTCTTGTTCTTCTTCCTCCTTTTCCGTTGGGGCCCCTTTGCTTCGTGTTGCTCCTTCTCGGGCGTTTGTTCCCCCGTTTTGCCACTCGCCCCCCTCCCTCTCTTCCTTCACTGAAGCTGTTGGCACGCGAGCACCATTGATTGAGTTTGGTATTGGAGTAAACGCGATGTGAGACACCAGTCGTTTACGGATGGGCGGGCACAAAGCGCCCAACGAACAGCAACCAGTAGCAACAGCAACAAGAACACCAGATCAACAAACGACGGCAACAATAACCACGACGACGACGATGATGATAATGGTCAGAGACAAGGGGGAAAGACAGAAAGACAGGACAGGACAGGGACGCACAGACATGCACATGCACGCTTACATGCACACGCATGTGCAGAATGGGCTACAACACTACATACCACAACGCACACATACACACACACACACATTTGAAGAGCAGCACGAAGGCAACACAAACCCGCAGACTTGCAAGTGTTGCCTGTGTAGCCGGCTTGGAGTGCGCACACTGTCGGCGTCATCATCACTACTACCACCACACAATCATCACACCCACCACAACCATAACCCATCTTAACACACGACGCTCTTGTGACGGGCATGCACACATCAGTTCTTGCGCGGGATGGCGAGTGCGAGCTGTGTTGGAAGACGGCCCACATTGCCCGAGTAGTGGGTGATGAGGTCTGGCAGGTACGGAAAGCGCGGACCCTGGTCAAGCCCAAACGACACGCGCCCGCCACTACCCTGCACCTGCATCGCGTGGTGGACGAGAAGCAAGGGGAGGCAGGCAAAGGAAGGACGTGGGGCGAGGTTGTTGTGATGAGACAATTGTGGTGAAAGGGAAGCATCGGTGAGGGTGGGGGCCGCGTTTGAAGTGGATACGTGTGACGCGGAAACGAGAGAAGCGACACAGGACAAGTGGAATATGCTGCACTGACACGTCAACAACATTAACATAACAGTGCCACACAGCAGCAGCAGCAGCCTCGCTCTTTCTTCCCACCTTCTTGACTTTGTAGTGATGCGGCTTGGACTCGAAGCAGAGCGAAATGACGTAATCGCCAGGATGGCTCGTCGATTCGCGAACAAGATACGCCCCTTGCCTGCAGGCACAATGGCGACCCAGTGAAAGGAGCAATGAGTGGGTAAGGGGGCGAACGCTCGCGCGCGTGTGTATGTAGGTATGTGTATGTATGTATGTGTATGTATGTGTATGTATGTGTATGTATGTGTATGTATGTGTATGTATGTGTATGTATGTATGTGCGTGCGTGCGTGCGTGCGTGTGTATGTGTATGTGGGGGGGGGGAGGCTTAAGCGCAAAGGCGGCAAGATCACCATGTCAACTCCATCCTTCACCCCCACCCTCACTCGGCACAACCACCATCACTTATGCCAACAAACGCACGCGAAGTTGTAGTCCCTGAGCAGGGCCTCGGCCGCGTCGCGCGAGAGAGCGCCGTGGAACCAGGCGTGCTGCAGCAGCTGCGACGTGATGGAATCTTTCTCGCCGTTCTTGCCGTCGCCGCTCTTGCTGTCGTCGGCAAAGTCATCAAACTCGACGCCAGTGGCGGCGGAGACGTTTGGCGAATCCGATGACGCAGCGCGCATGCTTTGCCACTGGTAGTGGTGATGGTGGTGATGGTGGTGGTGTCGCAAGGACTTAGCGGTTTCACAATGCGCAAGCAAACTTCAGTGCATGCAAAGAGAGACAAAACGCACACAGAGAGATACAGAAACACAGACAGGCACGCATACACACACACACATACATACAGACAGACAGGCACGCATACACACACACGCATACACACACACAGACGCGCATACACACTCTCTATTCCTGGCCGACTGCACGGCACACCTTTTGCACGAGCTTCTTGTTCACGTGGCGGACATCCTGTCGCGTGGGCGCCTTGAACTGCTTGGCCGTGTCAGGGTTGAACTCGCCCAGCTCAGCAAGCTTGTCAAAGCGCTTGCACGTCTCCTCGTACCCTTCGCGCAGGTTCGCGCCAAACACGGCAAAGCGGATGCCGGCTAGCCAGATGTTGCGGTCGTCGTCGCTGCTGAACGTCATGGTCGGAATATCCTGCGGCTCAAACCGCCGCTTGCGGATGTTGGGCTGTGCACACACACACACACACACACAGCACACACACACACACACACACACACACACACACACACACACACACACACACACACAAGCACGAGGTGTTATGGCGGTACCGAGATGAGCAAGAAGAATGGGGAGGAGGTGTCACTTCGTGCTGGATAAGAACAATACGAGGGCAGATGTGCGATAATTTCATGCACGGAAGCGACGACTTACGCGGAAGGCAATGGCAAAGTGTGTCGGCGCCTTGAGTTTGGTGAGGAACGCCGGCAGCGGCGTGCATACGTAGTGCTCATCAAACTTGACGTACACTTGCAGATCGCGAGAGGCCTGCCAAAGACGAGGACAGGGAGTGACGGAAGGTTGTACCAGAAGGATAGGTGGCGTGCTGACGCACATTGTATCATGATGCACGTGGCGCTCGTGGCATGCATCAGATACAAGGGCAACACTGACAGCAATCTTGTATTGTTCGATAATTGTGTGTGTGTGTGTGTGTGTGTGTGTGTGTGTGTGTGTGTGTGTGTGTGTGTGTGTTCACACCTCTGATTCGCCCTTTGCTGAGAAGTAGACGCCCGACGCGCGGAGCACGCAGAACCGCTTCTTCCACTTCTTGCCCTCCTTGATCTGCGCAAATCCCTTCACGTCCGGCACGCGCGCCGTGTTGCTGAAGTACTCCTGCCAGGGTGCGCCAGTGGCGATGATTGTGGCGGTGGTGGTGGTGAGGGTGAGATGCATTCGAATCGCGAGAACACTCTACAACACACACACACATACACACACGCACACACACACACACACAATCAAGCACAGCATGTGCGTGACTGCGGCACCTGGAAGAGTCGGCGTTTTGCATTTCCGGCGAGCTGTGACGTCTGCGCAGTCGCCTCAATGTCCGCCCGCACAGAGTGGGGGAAGTATTTCTTGGAGAAGAGGGGGAGGAGGGATGGTGGAATGGAAACACCACGTTGAGGTTAGAAGAGCTTGGAAGACGGTGACAAGTAACACTCCAGAAGCAAGTTGGTATGTACATGCATGCACACCCACACACACACACCCACACACACACCCACCCACACACACCCACCCACCCACACACACACACACACACACACACACACACACACACACACAGACACACACACACACACACACACACACACACACACACACACGGGGGTGAGGCGATTGAAGGATTGATGTGGGCAGATGTGTGCGAGTGAGCGAGTGCATGAGCAACATCGTCAACCAAACAATCGTCGCGAGTGCACGGCTCAAGGGAACAGCGCACTAACCTCGGTTCCAAAACTGCAGAGGTCGGCAAGCAGGTCATCAAGATCGGAATCTTGCATGCCTGTCAGCGTCAGCGCGCGCGAGAGCGTGTGAGAGTGAATCAGTGTGTGCGTGTGTGGTTGTGGTTGTGCGTGAGTGCGTTTGGGCGTTTTGCACTGTTAGCACTTGCACTCGCGTCACACACTAACACTACCACCCCCCCCACACACACACACGCACACATGACTTGGTCTCTGCTTACTTGAGAGGACGGCGACGCTGGATGCCATGCCTGTGTCTGCATTGTGTTCATAATCACCATCATCGATGTGCTTGGTGCTTTGGGCTCCGTCGTGCCCCTGCCCTGTCTCCTCCGCCATGTGCGGGCCATCCAGGTCGCCCAGCATGTTTTCGATATCGCCAAGGATGTTGTCCAGCTGATCAATGGTTTCCTCTTTCGTCGACGCAGCCCCCGTGTTCTGTGCCGCGACCGGCTCTGGGTTTGCTTGCTCTTGCACGTCATCTTCTTCAGATTGAGCCCCGTGCTGCACTTGCTGTTCTCCTTCCTGCTGCTGTTCTTCTTCCTGCTGCTCCTCCTGCACATGCTGCTGTTCTTCTTGCTGTTGCTGCTGTTGCGTGGGTGTACCGTTGTTCTCGGCTGCAGGTGGCTGCTCAGCGGACAGGGAGTCCGTGCGAGGTTTTGGTTTCGGCTTTGGTTTTGGTTTTGGCGCGGGCCGAGGTGGGGCCGGTGCAGCCTCTGGGCCGGCCTCTGCTTCGTCTTGCTGCTGCTCGGCGGGTGCTGCTGTCTGCGGCTGTGAAGGTTCTTGGGGCTGTTCCTGCTGTTCCTGCTGTTCCTGCTGTTCCAGCTGCGCCTGCTGCTGTTCGTCTGTAGCACCCGCTGAAGGCAGGTGCTTCAGAATGCGGTTGCGGTGGCCCTGGAGTGTGATGCCCATCTCCGTGAGCTTGTCGCTCGTCAGGGCGCCAGCTTTCTCCTGTGACCGAACAACGTATTTGATGATGTGCCGTGATTGTCAGAACCGAAACGAGTCTTCTCCTTTGCACACAGCAGAATCATTGGGGAGATGCGTGGGAGCGCACACATAGAGACAGAGACAAACAGACAACCTCACGCACAAACATGCACACAGAACGTGGACGTGCACACACAGAGACAGACAAGCACACTCACCGACACAAACACACATACACACAGACAGACACATACAAACACATACACATACATACACAAAAAAACACAAACGCACACACAGCACACATACACACACACACGCACAAACACAAACACACACACACACACACACACACACACACACACAAACACAAACACACACACACACACACGCGCGCGCGCACACAAGCAAATCGCACCAGTGAATCGACGCCATGGTCCGCAAACACTTGGATGTACTTGGTGAGCTTGAGCCCCGTCAACCACTCCTCCACATCCGCCATCGCCTCTTCTGTCTTCTTCACTTCTGTGTTGTTTGTTGTGTTGGTGTGCTGGAAGGCAAAATTGCCTTTGTCTTTCCTGTCCTTGAAGGATTTAGAAACGTCAAAATTGCCTTCACAGCGACAACGACGACAACGACACACAAACAAAACAAGAGGAAAGAGCAAGCAAGCAAACAATCCATTCTTCAACCGCCACAGCACCTCACCCTTCTTGACCTTTGCTCCTTCCCTGGTTTGTTCTGGCATCATCGTGGCTGCCTTGTTCCAGATCCCAGATCCCGCCGCTCCCTTCTTGCCACTGCCCTCCCCCTTCCTTCTGCTCCACAACAAACCACAGTTCGTCTCCGTTGTGTCTTCTTGCGCCTTCAAGAGCAATACAAGGTCTCATGCAGCGAACACGGCGACTGCTCACTGAGGCCACCAAGTTCATCGACACAAGATGGTGAGGGCAGAGCTTCGCTGACGCTGTCTTCCTTTGGAATTGTGTACTGGCACGCACCAGTGGACCTCTCCACGCACGGCTCCAATGCAGTACCAGCAAGCATTGGATCTCTACATGCCCACGCTCACGCACACGTTCATGTATGTTCCTTTACTTGCGCTCATCGCATCATGATCACACACACACACACACACACACATAGGTCGTCCAGTCTTGAGTCTGCACTGGCGCGATCTGCCAAGTACCAGATCAGCCGGCTGAGTCTGGCGCAGCTGCTCACGTTCGGCCAGATGGAGGACCCCCAGCTGCGGATGAACCAGTCGTGCCAGTTTATCCAGAACGAGGGTGTGATCCGCCTGGCGCACATGATCAAGGAGATGCGCACGTTGCCGGACGACTTCTTGGACGAGCAGCACATTCGCCGTGTGTACAACTGGTACCTCGAATCCTTCCGCGATCTCCACGAGGCAGAGCACGTCACCCCGGCCAGCGTACGTTCTCACAGCAGTGTGCCACTCGCAACATCCAGCGGAAGAGGGTTTGCGGAGGAGTGAGCCCACGCGAGCGCGCCTCTGTGAAAGCGCGCCTGAGAGACTCGGGGTCATGATGGTGTGCGTGGTGGTTTTGTGGTGCGCAATGTTGTCACACCCGTGAATGAGAGAGAGAGAGATTGGGTTCAACCCCGTTCTCGCCGCGTCCTCCTCACGCCTGATGCCATCATTGACACGCACACACACATGTGCACGCATGCGTTGCTCTTGCTATGCTGTGCTTGCAGTCTCCTCAGGCCGGATACGTGTTTACGGATCGTGTGCGCTCCATTCTGCATCGCCACAGCTCAACTGTCCTCACCTTTGCCATGGTGTGTGCAGTGCCATGCATACGCTTGCTGCATGTGTTGTGCTGTGTGCTTTGTGTTGTGTCTGGTTTGTCTTGTCCTGTGCCTTGTCTTGTGTACGTTGTGTTGTGTGGTTGTTCCATTGGCTTCCACGTGGTCCCGGTGCATGTTGTGCTCAAACAATCACCCACCCACCGCGTTTGGCAACGGCAGGGCTTCCGCAACCTGAAGAAGCAGCGCAAACTGCGCAACTGCGAGCACTACGTGACGAGCTATCTTGATCGGTTCCTC
>NW_004754932.1:1190582-1225582 GCF_000188695.1 Salpingoeca rosetta | reverse complement strand
TGCAAGGTCAGCGGCGAGTAAGCGTGCAGTTGCTGACAGTAAACAAACGCAATATGGGATGCGATGAGGAAGAGTGCAGGAGAGAACGGAGCTGCAGAGGGAGGAACGTGCGCGGGCGGGGTGGGAATAACTGGCCACGAAGCGCACGTACACAGTCGCAGAGACAAACGAAGTGACGGGCGTAGACACAGACAGGCAGGCATGCATGCATGCATGCAGTCAGGCAGACCGACACACAGACACACAGACACACAGACACACACACACACACACACAGGCACACAGACACACACACACAAAAGCACACACAGAACACACACAAAAGCACACGCAGACATACAGACACACACAGACATACAGACACACACAGACATACAGACACACACACACACACACGGCGTTATGAGCTGTATCCGACCCATGGCAAGAGCTTGCAGTCGTTGCCGTACATGCGTCCGTTCTGGATGTCCTGGCGCGGCGCCGTTGCCAGCCAGACAGGCGTGGCGGCTCCCTCCTCCGGGCTCTTCTTGGTGCTGCTGCCCGTGTAGCTGGCCACCATATCCGTGTCGACAAGGCCGGGCGTGCAGCAAGTGACGAGCAGGTCCTTGTTGTCGCGTGCCCAGATGTGCGTGAGCGCGTTGACGGCGGCCTTGGAAAACCCGTACGCCTGCAGCCACCAGCCAGTGGGCGACGCACACGGCAGGGTCGTGGACGCCTTGGCGCTCTCATCCACGGCCTGTTTGTACTCCGCGCTAAACTCCTCCACGAGCGTGTCCAGCGTGTCTTCGGTCAAGTCGTCGGCAAGCAAGGTAGCCTGTCGGGTCTCGCTTGTCTTCTCCATGTTCATGGGACCCGCACCGGAGGAGACGTTCACCACCCGCGCGTCCTTGGCCAGCAAGGGCCGCATTGCATGGAACACGCGCTGCACGCCGCGCACGTTGACCGCCATGGTCGTGTCGCAGGTGGCAGCGGTTGGAGGGTGCTTGCTCCACGGCAGGTCCAGGGCCACGCCGGCGTTGTTGACGAGGACGTCCAGTGTGACGTCGTGCGCCTTGAAGTAGGCAGCCGCCGCGTCCACGGACGCCTGGTCTGTCACGTCCAGCTGCACGAGGTGCACGCGCTCACGGGCGCTCTCATCCACGCCACTGCTCTTCCATGTTGCCAGGGCCTCTGCTGCGCGCTCGGGGTTGCGTGCGCCCATCCACACCACGTTGTCTTTGGAGCGCTCCACCAATGCCTTGCAGATTGCCAGCCCAATCCCACGGTTCCCGCCAGTCACCAAGCTCACCGTCATCTCCTCTGTGCGTGTCTCTATGTGTCTCTGTGCGTATCTCTGAGCGTGTGTCTGAGCGTATCTCTGAGCGTGTCTCCGTGCGTGTCTCCGTCTGCGTGTGAACGTATGGTGCACCTTTCTTCTGTTGTTCTGTCGTCGTCGTTTGGGTTGTTGTGTCAGTGGAAGAAGTGAAGAACACAACAGCAAGCAAAACAGCTGCGAGCGCAATTAGGTGTGTTTGTAGAATTTCATGTATATTTTAAACCACTTTTCGTGCTCATCCAGCAACCAGCCACTTCCCACCACAACGAACCAAGCACAGCAGGCAGGCGTCCTTCGTCTTCCGCCCATCCAATTTGGTCCGCCACCACCAAGCCACACCACACCCGTACCGCTTTGTCACGCCGCGTACGCAACCAATACGGCGCACAAGCGAGCAACAAGCAAGCGAGTGGGCAAGCAAGGTTGTTTTATTTCTGTGACACACCAGGCCCAAAGCACGGCGCAACACCAGGGGAACAAAAGCAGCTCTCTGCGAACGAGCGAACGAGCGCGCAAATAGACAGACCGTTCTTGTTCATCAAGGCGCACACGCACCACACGCAACCAAGTGCACGAAGCACAAGTGCAGCAGCAACAACAAGGAAGCGAGCAATTGTTCAGGCTCGAACAAGTGTCGGCTTGTTCCCGAACACAACAGATTCGTCGCAAGCGCCACGGAGGCCGCCGTCCCACCCGCAACCATCCACCATTCTCAACCACACGTCGCCAGCCATGGACGCGAATCCAAGCACGGATGACGATGGGTTTTGGGATGAGGAGGCGATTGTGCATCAAACGGCCGACTACCTGCAGGCCATGATGCAGCACAACACCTACTTCCCACCAGAGACCAAGGAGGATCCGCGCCTGTTCCACAACTTTTACCTCACCCGGCCCGTGCCCATCTCCTTGCGGGACTACATCATTCGTATGTGGCGGCTGGCAAAAGTCGGCACGGAGGCCGTCCTCTGCATCCCTTCCTACATTCGCGCCCTCTACCAGGTTAGCTCGTGTGTGTGTGTGTGTGTGTGTGTGTGTGTGTGTGTGTGTGTGTGTGTGTGTGTGTGTGCGTGCGTTGATGTGGGTTGATGTGGGTTGATGTGTGCTGAGTGAGTGTCTGTGTGTATGCGTTGATGTGTTGTGGTAGACTTGTGTGCATCGCAAAGCTCTTTTTTTTTGCGTGCACTGTGGCGCACTACAGCCTCGTTCCATGTGTTCGCTGACAGCTTTGCGCTGCGTTGCTATCTTCACTGCGTGTGTGTGTGTTTGTGTTGACTTGTTCCGTGATCAGACACACAACATGGTCTTTTCCGATAAGTTGGCGCATCGCATCGTCGCCACCTGTCTGCTCATCGCCATGAAGATGTGCAATGATGTCCTCTACACAAACGTACGCGCCGTTTGTGTGTCTGTGTGTGTGTCTGTGTGTGTGTTTGTGTGTGTGTGTGTGTGTGTTTGTGTTTGTGTGTGTCTGTGTGTGCTTGTGTTGATGTGCCGCCTGTCTGCTTGTTGCGTGCCTCTCCTTTGCACATCTCGCCTCACTTCATGCCTTTGTTCGCGTGTGTGCGTGTTGTCCCTCAGCGCCGCTACTCCAAGATCGCAGGCCTCTCCGCGGGCACCATGCTCCTTCTCGAACTCGTGAGTCGCACAACACACACACACACACATGTACACATCCAACACGCTCATGTGCATTCAACACGCGCGCATGTACTCGTTCAACACACAGCTACAGCCTCACGATTGACACACACACATGCAAATGCACACATCTGCACGTGCGGTCCCATCACACGTGCACAGGAGATGCTGAAGCTGCTGGAGAAGAACGCGTGTTTGCCGCCAGCACAGCTCGTTTCCGACAGAAGACATGTGAGGTGTTCGTGTTGGTTGGTGGAGCGATTATGATGCGTTTGGCGGACACGCTGTTTCGCCACACATTCACACACACACACACACACACGCACACACACACACACACACACACACACACACACACACAACACACAACACACACACACACACACACACACACACACACACAACACACAACACGCCTGGCGTGTACAGCTGCAGCGGTTTGTAGCGGGGGAGGTGGCGGCGTGGGAGCAGCCGCCGGAGGTGGACCCATCGTCGTGGGTGCGGGTTGGTCGCGTGGAGCGGTTGGCACTCGAGGCAACGGAGGTGCTGAACAGGCTGTGCAGTGAAGACGAAGAGGAGGATGGTGGTGATGATGGTAGTGGTGTTGATGGTGGTGATGATGGTGAGTATGTTGATGGTGATGATGGTGGTGGTGGTGATGATGATGATCAGCAGAAGCAGAAGCTTGAGAAGGAAAGAGGGGTGAGTGGTGGTGACGGTAGCAATAACGTTGAGAGAGAGATGAATGGCGAGGGTGCAAGGAGCAGTGGTGGTGGTGGTGGTGGTGGTGGTGGTAGCGATGGTGATGATGTTCGTGGTGCTCACGCACCACAACATGACACAGACAGCGCCAACCAACAACACCAGCACCAACACCAACACCAATCAAATCATGACGCACAACATGCCTGAACCACGCACCCTTGTCCTCGCGTGTTGACGTGTTACAACCATCTTGTTGCCCTGTTGTATTTCCTCTCGATTAGCACGTTGTTACAATGTGCACCCTCCATTGTGGAGTACTTCACCTTTGCTTGTGTTATGACGCACATTTGCACTCTCACACGCACGCACGCACGTGTGTTCTGCTGTCAATCAACCCCCTCTGCCCGCTTCCTTGCTTTTCTTGTGCATACCCCCTTGTCCCCTCTTCCAGCTGTTCGATCGAAGCATTGGTTACGGGTGTACTGTTGATCAAACATCACGTAAACGCAGCCAGGCACATGCGCACACACTTAACCGAGTGCACAAGTGCCCACAACACTTTGCATCACATCGCACACGCATGCATCAACATCGACTGAACAAATCAACACACACGCTTTCGATAAGCTGTGGCGCGTTGTTCTCCTGCCACAACGTGATCCATCCATCCGTCCATCCAATCAAACTACTTTGCTTGTTGCTCGCACAAGACTTGGCTGGTTGTCCTTACTTGTCATTGGGGGCTGCTCACATGCCTTGCTGGGCCATGGTCGCCGCGTGTGCTTGTGCCTCCTGGAACCTCTGACCAATACGCTGTGATGCAACGAAGAACTTGCCCACGCAGTTCTCCACACACGATTTCTACAGACGGGCACACACGAGTGCAAAAGAATGAGTGTGTTGCGAGGTGAATGTGTGTGCGTGTGTGTGCGTGTGTGTGCGTGTGTGTGCGTGCGTGCGTGCGTGTGCGTGTGTCGGGTGCGTGCGTGTGCGTGCGTGTGTGTGTGCGCGCTTTTGATAAGGATGAAAAAGAGAGAAAAAAAAGGAGAAGGTAAGAAGTGGACCAGCACAAAAAAGAAGTGGTGGTGGTGTCTTGAAGCGTTCCAAGAGGACATGGCACGGGGAATCAAGCGCAGGCCTCTAGGATAATTGCTCCAAATTGATCTCACAAGAAAGCGAACCATCCGCAGTCACTCGATTAACGACGGGAATGGATTAGTACTTGTTTCAGACGGAAGAAAACAAAACAAGGACGAGAGGGGAAAGGGGTGGGAAGAGAACAAACAGCACAAGTGACAGAGAGCGAAGGAAGCAAAAAGGACGAGAGAAAGGGAGGGGGAGAGAATCGAACCAAGAAGGAAAACCAAGCGCCAAGCGCCTTCGCTGTCAAGGGTGAACCATAATGTGCTTGAGGCATTGAAATCGCATGGAACGCACACACACACACACATGAGCATGGTAGAAACACACACCTGCTGGCCCGTCAGTTTTCTGGACGTGAATTCGTTGCAGCAGGCGTTGAAGCACTGCTCTGTCAGCCGGTTGTACAAGGAGATAAAGTCGGAAACCTGCGACCATTCCAACGATCACGTGCGAGCACAATCACACGGTCGCGTCAATCAAACATAGCATGTTTGTGTGTGTGTGTGTCTCGACAACACTTTCCAAGCCAGAAGCGGAGTATGTGCACCTACCCCCCCCCCCAAACACACACACACGCTTTCTCCCCCTTTTGTCGCAGGCTGACCTGTCGTCGCTGCAGCTGGGCCTCAATCTGGGCACGCTGCTCCGGGGGAAGTTGGTTCAGGTCCATGATGGTATGTGATGGGTGCTGGGGTGGTGCGCTCTGTGATAGGTGAAAATGCTTCCCCCTGCCTGTTGCCTGTTGCACGCGGTTGCGGAAAATTTACTATGTAACTCACAATTTTCAGCAACCCAAAGCAAGCAAGAAAGGCACAGAAAGGATGAAGAAGACATCATGCAAAGCAGGTGTCGAACACACACACACACACACACACACACACACACACACACACACACACACACACAGACGTACGAACAAACACACACACAGACGTACACACACACACACACACAACATACACTTGCTTTATGAACAACGACGTAACACGCAAGCAAGGAGAAGGAGGACGAGGACGAGGACGAGGAAGGGGAGCGCCAACCCCCCCCCCCCGGCTGCTCACACGGCGTTAGTGCGGTGCAGGAGGGAAGACGTGACACCAACAACGGCACCAGCCACAAGCGCGGCGGTGACAACAACGGTGAACAGCGACGGCTGCTCCTTGCCGTTGCCACCGCCATTGCCGGTGCCTTGCCGCCCTTGGTTTTGCTGCGCCTGCTGCGCCTGCTGGCGTGCGGGGAATGATGGGATGCTTTGCGAGGAGCGCCTGAGGTCCTGCTTGAGCGAATCAACAGCAGCCAGCACGCGGTGGGCAACGCGCTCAGAGTATTCTTCCATCTGGTGATACACATGCTGCAAGGAACATGCGCGCGCGCGCGTGTGTGTGTGTGCGTGCGTGCGTGCGTGCGTGCGTGTGTGTGTGTGAGGGAAGGAAGAATGTGTACGAGCAGAGAACGTACAATGCGTGATCATGCATCTGCATAATCAGTGCATGGAGGGCAGTGGACAGACCAGCGTCCAGCGCAAGAAACGTCACCACCACTGCCGCAGATGCAAGACACTAACACAGCTGCACCACCATTCAGTGCGGCAGACGCACGACATTGCATCTCGCGCGCATACCTGGGCCTCGTGGGTGATGGGTCGGACAATGCGATCAATGTGCGACGCATGCGGGTGCAGGTCCTCGTGCGCGGCGCTGAGCTCATCTGTCACGTGCGACAGCTGGCTGCCGGCCTACGGTAGTGGCAGCAGCACAGGGAGAGCGTGAGCGCACACTGGCTACTTGGCAGTGGAAACCCTGCGCAGACAGCATTGTGTGCAAGAACAAGAAGCAATAGAAGGGGAAGGAAGGAAGGAAGGAAGGAAGGAAGGAAGGAAGGAAGAACAGTGACGAAACAACAACAACTTAAACAACTCAAACAACAACAACTTCAACAAAGCCAAAACTACTTTACCTGACGCAACAGGAACGCTGTCGTCGCCTTTGTCATCTTGTCATCACCTTCGCTCACCTAGCGTGCATGCATGCAAACAGAATGCAAGATCGCAGTTTTGGAGGTGCATGAGGTTGTGCTGAAGTGCATGTCCCATAGATAGGCACCAGCACACAACCACAAATAACATCAAGCGACAGTTCTGCGGGGACACACACACACATATGCACGCACTTGGTGGGCATATTCGAGGGAATGGCGAAGGTTGAGCGTGAGCTGCTCCAGGTGATCGAAAAGCGTGCGCGTCCCGCCAAGGTTTGCAGTAAACCACTCTGACGTGTTGAAAAGAGGAAGGGGCAGGGAGATAGAAGAAATGCAGAACATGGTTATCAAGCAGCAACGCGGGCAAGTGATGTGTACGCGTGAAAAAGCAAACATCAGCAGTGAACAACATCAACAACTCACAACTCAACCATCAACTCAACCATCAAATCAACCACCAACTCAAACACCAACCACAACTCAACCATCAACTCAAACAACACCAACTGAACGCACGGGCGAGCTCGGTCGTGTCGATGTAGCCGTTGCCGTCCGTGTCAATGCGTCCAAAGAGCTCCTTCATCTCCTCTTCTCCCAGGCTCTCATCATCGAAGAAAGCCACAAACTCGTCGTACGACAAGCGGCCATCATCTGCGTGCACCACGTTCGACAAACAGACAACCAACACACACGCCAATGACACGTCAAGATGAGAAACTCAATCCCACCTCCACCACAACACACGTGCGATCAAGCACACGTATTCAAGCAACACCGCTTCACCAACACAGCACACAACGTGCAAGGGCCATCGCACCGTTTTTGTCTGCCCTTCTGAACATGTCCTCCAGCAGAGCATGAGGCCCATCGTGTGCTGCTTGCTCGGCCATGGTTGTTGTTTGTTGTCGCTTGCTTGGTTGCTTGCTGCTGCTTGTTGTTGTCGTCAGTGTTGCTTTTGTTTGTGGTCGTTGTGGATAAATGGTACAAGATTTCAATCAATTTTCATGCGAAGGTTTGCGCGCTGGCGCCGCTGGTTTGAGTTGTTGTTGTGTGTGAACGAGCGAGTGTCAAACAACCACCGCAGACTCAGCCGCACCGCCAGCCACCACCAGCCACCACCAGCCACAACCTCCCTGTTCCTGCTTCCATCCCCCCAACACCCTGCCTCACTCCCTCCGCCCACGCCACACCCAAACACACCCTCCCTCACACCGTGTTGGCTTGTCGACATCAGACATGGCAGAGTCGACGAGGATGAATGAGGAAGGGCTGTTTGTGCTGGAGGTGGTGTGTGCGGATGTGAAGGTGGACGTGAGTGCACTGCAGGCCCCGTTGCGCGCCCCGCGGTTGTCGGTGCAGCTGCTCGACTATCCGCCTCTGATCCTCCCAGCACAGCGACGTGCACCAGCCACAAGCACAAGCAACACCGACGCCAACACCGACACCGGCCGCGGTGGCAGTGGTGGCAACAATGCTGCTGTAGATGCTGCTGGGGCGACGGAGCGCCTCGTGTTCGCAGAGGGCGCATCGGCCCTGTTCAAGGAGCAGCCTGCCAGGTTCACAAAGGCGCTGCAAGGCGCTCCCCTCTATATCATGCTCTTGGACATCCCACAGGCACCCTCCACAGGCAGTGGACTGGTGCATGTCGCTGGCGTTGCGCTCGACTTGAGGGGATGGAAGAACGACACGCAACGCCTGCATGGCTTCGTGCCCGTGGTCATGCACGACGTCTTTGGAACACAGGTGGCCACAACAACCCTCAAGCTGTCCATCAGCGCGCTTGGCCCAGAAATCCTGCGGCACATGGACCCAAGCAGCCTGCGCCTGCAGTCGGCCGACCGGAGGCAGGACGACCTAGTTCGCATGCACCGCGACAGAGTCTTCCACTCGGCACCCACCACAAACGTGCACCTCCAGGCCGATAACAACGTGAAGAACACCAATGCCACACATGACACACCCGGGCACAGCGGGATTGGTGGCATGAGCGGCGTTGACGAAGAAGCAGATACGATGGCGGCATCAGGGCATGAGCCACAACTCGTCGTGTATCGTGGCGCGTCCACGGGCGCTGGTCAGCGCCTCACTCGCGTCGGCTACGTCACGTCTGCACTGTCGGCGCGCAGACACCGCGGGCCAAAGGCAAACAAGAGCTACCCACCCCCGCTCCGCTTTGAACACCAGCCGCAACCACAGTTTCCGCCACACGAGACAGAGGCCAAAGACCAGACAGAGCACAAGCAACAACAACAACAACAACAACAACAACAACAACAACAACAACAACAACAACAACAACAACAACAACAACAACAACAAGAGGAGCTGCGTGTGCACGAGTCCCTGATGAGCCTGCCCGATTTCGACGGGAGCGGGTCGCTCATATCGCCGCTGATCACAACAGCGGACATGGCGGCCGACCCTGCGTTTGGGGGCATGGCAGCGCTGCAGGAAGAGGATGAAGATGAGGACGAAGAAGACGAAGACGAGGAACAGGAGAAACAGGGCAGCGGTGGCACTCGTGCTGACAACACCCATGGAGGTGACGCATACACTGGCACTGATGAGAGCGAGAGCGAGGGGTACGGCGATGAACAAGAGACAGGCGCCAAGTCAGTGGCGGTGGAGGAAGGAGCAGAGGATTATGAAGAGAGCTTTGAGTCTGCCAGCCAATCACCAGTGTCGGAGGGAGGTGAGACGACGAGCGGAAGTGCTGGTAATAATAGCAGTGGCGAGAGAAGCGTGTTTGCAACTGGTGAAGAGAGCGAACACATGCAGGATCGGCACCAGCAGCGGCGGCGGCGGCGACACACGCGCGAATCACAGCAGCACGGCGCTGATCACAGCAGTGGAAGCAGCGGGGGCAGTGGTGCCGACAGCGATGCGGAGAACGTGCGTGAAGGCGATCGGCCGTACACACACGCGCGGCGCGAGTCATCACGCTCAAGCACGCGCACGCGAGATGAGGAAGCAAGACGCGTGCTCAGCTCTCGGGAGAGCGCTGGGCCAGAAGGAGAGGTGGTTGGAGGCATGCATCGTGTGGTCAGCGCAACAACGCCAGCAGACCTCTCAGAGACACTTGGCGACAGTTTCCGCGACAGGTGCGTCGGACATATGTGTGTGTGCGTGTGTGTGTGCGCGCGCGTTTGTGTACATGTGTGTGTGTGTGTGTGTGTGCCACAGTGCAGTTGCGCCTCGAAGGTTGTTGCGAATCTCATGCTGAAACACACACGCACATACATGCACACATACACGCGCCAACCACTAGGCCGACATCAGCGACGAATGCAGCCGACTTTGATCGGGCAGCGATGTGGGAGCACATGTTGACGCAGCAGAACGAGCAAGAGGAACAAGAAGAGGAGGGGCAGGGTGCTTCAGACACCTATGATGATCATGATGATGATGATGATGATGATGATGATGATGATGATGAGGAGGAGGAGAAGGACGAAGAGGAAGAAGTCTCTGCCGTGTCTGCAGCTCCAAGGTACGCACGTGTATGAATAACACTGGCAACGAAGTGGCACATACTTGTGCTGTATTGTGCGAACACTGGGCTCACCTGCACCTGCTGCTGTGTGTGCTTGCTCGTTCGTTCACAGGCCGACACAGTCGCGGCCGCAATACGATGATGAGCAGCCCTGGGGTGAATCCATCGTCGCTGACAGGTGTGCACACGCGAAGAGGTCCTGGCATGAGATGCGCTCACTGGTCATTGGCTTTGCACCATCTCACTTGCACGCTGACACACAGAAACACGCTCACCCTCATACACACACACACACACAAAACACACACACACACACCCTCTATCACACACACACACACACACACACACACACACACACACACACACACAAAACAAACACACCCTCACACACACCACGCAACACGACACACGACACACAACACAACACAACATGCAGTCTGGAAGTGACAGCAAGAGCAGCGCCCGCGTCTCCACCGCCAGCGGCGACAACAGCGGCGTCGACATCGACTAAACTGAGCATTCTCGAACGCATTCGGCTCGCGCGCCAGAGCTTAAACGTCAGCAAGGACTGAAGCGTGCGGGAGTGCTGTGACTGTGAGCTTCTTGTTGTATATGCGTACGACCATGGCTGCGTATTCACGCTTGTGTGTTGAAAGTGTGGAAGTGTGCACCATGTTATCCCTCTGCTTCGCCGGCCCACATGCGCTTCCTCATCCTGAGATGGAAAGCATGAACACTGTATTCACTGCTACATGAGCGCCAACGCCGCACACGCGTGAAATCGACCAGAGAAGCAACTGCACGCACCACTCATCATTCATCATGGCCACAGCAGGAGTGAAGAGTACATTGGTAGAGCATCAACATTCAACATCCAACCACACCACACAAAACCTCAATTGCATCAAACATCAGCAGAAGCGAAATCATCACCACATCCCTGTTGAACATTGTCATCATGCTGAAGACATGGGTCGCATCACAGCTTGCTCTGTCCGCCAAAGATGCGACGCGTTGTCTGCATGAGCGGGAGCAGGTGCTGCTCAACAGCGGGCGACACCTGCGATGGATGGAAGCGAGGGTGGAGAGGAGGGAGAAACGAACGGGTGAGGGGCGCGTAGCGTGTGCTGGCATGTGCAGGTTGAGACAACGATGAACGAATGATACACAGTGATGATTCACAACGAGCCTCAAGGCCACAACAACTGATGTACACAAGCACAAAGCACACACACATGCATACACAAAGCACGTACACATACACACAAAAGACACACAGGCACACACACATACACAAGACACACGCGCACACACATACACAAGACACACGCACACACACACACATGCGCGCGCACACACACACAAAAGACAGACGCGCACGCGCACACACACACACAAGACACACACGCAACACCACCTCGTGCTGGTTCATGGGCTCCTTCTGCGCGTATTCATAGAGCGCCTCGTACACGCGCCCGTCAGCGCGACCGAGGGCGGAGTTGAGGAAAAAGTCCGAGAGATCAAACGCATCGACAAGAGCAACGGCGTTGCGTCGGATCACAGTCCGCTCATCCTCGGCCTGCACCGCAGACGGAGTGGGTGGCGCATGTGTTGGTGGCACGTGAATGATGTGAAGATGATGATCTGCAGATGATTATTGCAGCAGCAGCGATGTGAAAGCAACTCGAACGCACACGCCACATACACTTAACGCGCGCACACACAAACATCACACACACACACACATCACGCATCAAACACTCACACACATACACATACACATACACATACACATACACATACACATACACATACACACACACGACCGCGCACCGCTTGCTTCATGTTGGCGATGGCTTGGCGCGTGAGCACATCTGTCTCGACGACGTCGTAGGAAGCGAGACGAAGGCCGTAGAACCGGGTCAGCGACACCAGCACACCTGACGATGACAATTGCCAGGCGCGATGGTGGTGGTAAATGGTGGGTGGGGCGCTGAAAAAGAATGAAGACCAGTTGGAGGCGGGAAGAGAATGAAGAAGCGCTTGAGGTGGGAACAAAAGGAAACAGCACGAGACATGCGTGCATGGACTGACCGTGTGTCTTGTCATCGAGGTGAGCAGCACGAACGCCTTCCAGCAGATAGTTGAACACCATGATCTGATACATGACATTGGGTACGAGCAATGAAATGAAGTGGCGGTGGTGACGAAAGCATTACATGTGCGCTCAATTCTCGAACAACAAGCAACGCCCCGCACATCAAGAGTCGTCACAAATGAACGTAAACGCAGACATGCACACACACATGCACAGAAAGGTTCGGAATTTCAGCAACACCGCTGCCGCCCAAAGACTCACCCTGCAGTGTGCCTGTGCAGCCTTCATGAGGACGGGAGCACACGCGTTCCAGGCGCGCCCGCTCGTAGCGTACCGCTGCTGCGCAGAGATGAGCGCCCCGTGCGCCTCCATGATGCGGCTGATTCGCGGTGCCGATGGTGGTGATTTGGCAGTTTGAGGAATGGAAGCATGAGGGCGTGTGAGACACAGTGTGTGTGTGTGTGTGTGTGACACAGTGTGTGTGTGTGTGTGTGTGTGTGTGTGTGTGTGTGTGTGTGTGTGTGTGTGTGTGTGTGGTGTTCGTTCACAGTGCGCAAGACACTCACACGACGGCGATTGCGCGAAGAATGAGGAGAAGATTGTCCAGATTCTTGACACCCTGTCAATGGCAACGGCAACGCAGCCATGTGATGTGATGTGAACATACAATGACATGATGCAGTCACGCATGTGCGATTGCATGCGTGTATCTTGGCGCACATGCCCACACGCAAACGTTTCAAGACAACCACATGTAATATGAACCCAAAGTTGCGTACGTGTGTTGACGTGAGCTTGCGGGCTGCCGCTGCCAGTGAGCGATCACCAAGATAGGCCAGATCAGAGGGCACGGGATCCTTTGCGGTGGAGAGTTGGTTGGTGGCAAGGAATGTGTGTGTGTGTGTGTGTGTTGTGTGGGGTGTAAGTGAATGAGTTGTGCGTGCGTGAGAGTTACGTGTGTGAGTTGTGCGGGGGTGTGAGAGTTACGTGTGTGTGTTTTGCGTGTGTGAGAGTTACGTGTGTGTGTGTGTTGAGTGCTTTGTGGGTGGGTTGATGTATCAAGGTTCATGGTACTACGTGGTGGTTTCCAAAGCTGAGGCCATAAGTTGCACAGCTCTGATGCAGGTAAAACATGAATGGAGGCACGCCCGACACGACGGAAGCGGCCTCACCTTCTGCTCGATGGCGGCGACCATCTTCAGGAGATAGCGCGCACACTGCAGATACATGACGACATTCTCGCCCTGTTGCAAGGCAGCGAGAGGGAAGAGCAAGTCGAGGAGAGCGGAAAACGATAAGGGATGTCACAGCAGCGACAGTGTCAGCAGCGAGTTGGTTGAGCGAGCAAAGACAAGCGCTCGCGCACACACACACACACACATACACACACACACACGCACACACACACACACGCACACACACGCACACCTCGTATGTGCATGCAGGGACGTAATCTGTGTAGAGATCGGGAAGGCCACTGAACTTGCTGTAGCCGTGGCCGCCACAGCACCGCCTGCACGCCTGCACACGACAATGACAACAGCATGGCGGTGGCGAGGCGATGATGGAGGTGGTGGTGATGGGATAGAACCCCGCATGTTCACACACACATGCAAACACACACACAGAGACACGCACACACACGCACGCACGCACCCTCGCACACACATACTCACTCACTCACACACACCTCGATGCCCTCAGAGGTGATGGTTGAGCAGTAGGCCTTGAGACCGGAGGTGGTGCCGTGGGTGTAGCTCAGCAGACTCAAATCGTTGGACGAGAGGGACGCCTACGGTGCGTGATGTGGCCGAAGCAGTGAGCAGCACGCTGGCTGTTGTGCTGTATGTATGTGTGTGTGTGCAGAGGAACCTGGCCAGCTAGGAAACCAAGCAAAGGAACAGAAGAGCAAGGAACAAGCAAACAAGCAAGCAAGCAAAGCGATCAAACGCACAATCAAACGAACGAGCGGATCACAGCAGCAGCAGCGACCTGAAGACGGTGGTAGAGGTCTGAGAGGATGCGTCCTGCAAAGTGGAATGCAAACGCCGCACCAAGCAGCTCAAACAGTGTCTCCTGCTGCACGGTGTAGTCGAGGATCTTGGACTCGGTCGTGTCCGTCTCGTCCATCAGCGACTGGCGGCGGACGGCGCCGTAGCGCACAGCAATCTGTTGAGGCAACGGCAGTGGTGATGGCAGTGGGAAGGTGAAGGTGGCGGTCGTCGTCATTGTTGTGAGACAGAAAAGTGATCGAGAACAAGGAAGCGGAGAGGCTGCAAAATGACAGTGGAAGAACACACACAAACACACACATACACATATACACATACACATGCACATGCACACGCATACACATACACTACACACACACATACATATACACATACACAATCTCACCGTTGTTGCTGCCTTGAGGTGGAGGGCTGCGTCCATGATCATGTGACTTCGCACAAAGATCATCGTCCCATAGCTGCAGTGTCAGCGCGGAGACGTTGAGTGCGCACATGCGTAAGCGAATGAGTGGGTGAGCGTGAGTGAGAGAGTGTGAGAGAGTGTAGTGTGAGTGAGTGTGTGTGTGTGTGTGTGCTGTCGGTGTGTGAATACTTCTCTCTCTCGCTCCCCCTCCGTATCGTGGCTGTACATTCACTCGTGCCCAACCTGAGTTTGGTGTTGAGGGGCTTGGAGTAAGAGCCATCCACAGCAACCTGCAGGCCATCACGATTAAGACTGGATGAGCATCATATTGGTGATGCAATATGTCGCACGCACACACACACACACACACGCACAGATACATGTGCACAGATACATGTGCACACACACACATACATCACGACGAAAGCACACGCACGCATGACGCTTGCCTTTGCATAGCGGGAGAGGAGGTGTGCACGAGGGATGGCCACGGAATCGAAGCGGAGGAAGCCATTGTCCATGCTGTCGTAGCCAAACTTTGGTCCAATATCACCCACGGTGATGCCCTTGAGTGGGCGGTGCGTGTCCAGATCGCGAATCTGCACAATGAACGCGTGTGTGCCGTAGTCCCTGCCTTTGGTAATGAGTCGCGCCATCACCACGCAGTGCGTCGCTGTCTTGCCGAGTGACCCCGGCCACCACTTGGTCGACGTCAGCGTCGGGCTGTTGAGGATGAACGATTCGGTAGCCGGGTCGTACGTTGCCGTTGTCTCCAGCCCGCGCAGGAACGTGCCGTGCCCAAGCTCCGTCTGGCATTGTTGGTGGTGGCGGTGTGATGTGGTGTGCATTGCATGTAAGAAAGCGCGCGTGCGCGCGCGCGCGCGCGCGTGTGTGTGTGTGTGTGTGTGTGTGTGTGTGTGTGTGTGTGTGTGTGTGTGTGTGTGTGCGTTGCGTGTACGCAAGTGAAAGAGAGCGTGTGTGTGTGTGTGTGTGCGTGTGTGCGTGTGTGTGTTGTGTATGTGTGTGTGTGTGTGTGTGTCGACTTGCACTGCGTTGTGTTTGTACCATTGTGCCACAAATGACCCACGCCAATGTGAACAGAGCTCTGTAACAGTTGTGACAAGTAGAATCAAGTCACCCCTAATCACCTGAGCATATGTGCCGACAATCTGCATGGTTTCTGCGAGCGGAAGCCACTTGGCCTGCTGCTCCTTTGTCCCTTGCCCTTTGATGCAAGGAATGAACATGGCCTGCCAGCAGATTTGTGATTACACCACAGAGCACGCGCGGCAGAATGAGAGACCCACGCTTGTGTGTGGGCAAGAAAACAATAAAGTCGAGTGGGAAGAAACCACCTTCTCACTTGGGCAAGAAGGCGCGTGGCATTGTGGGTCTCCCAGTATCAAACCGCACGGGAAGCATGCGCACATTACCCAGTGGAGCCCGACAGGCAGCTGTTCCCGGATACAGCGGCGAGCATAGATGGCGTCCTGGTCCTTCCACCCGTGCATGCGCACCAGCTGTACGAACCGCACGGTCTTTTCAAGCGCCCGCTCATACCTAAGGCGCCACCACGCAATGTAGGAAAGGAGAGGGTGATGTTGCGTGTGTGAGTACGTGTGTGAGTTGCAGGGGCCACAAAGATTGCACGCAGCGATGGAGAACGCACGCAGCGATGGAGAACGCACGCAGCGATGGAGAATGCACACAGCGGCAGTGAGAGCAGTTTACAGCGGTGGGTAGTCCACACAGTGATGAGGAGTGCAAAACAATGATGGGGAGTGCAAAACAGTGATGGGGAGTGCAAAACAGGAATGACGGGAACTGTTACGTGGTGGATAATTCATGTACACTGCCTTCACGATGCCACAGAGCAAGCGCTGTCACTGACCTGCGAGTGCGATCACAGAAGTAGTAGTCGTCCACGCTCATGACTTCGTCTGCTTCGATGACCCGGCGAATCTGCCTGCGCTTCTCCACAACCTCTGGCGATCCAGCGAGGAGAGCCATCACAGCATCCACATCCATCTCTGCCCCTTTCCTTTCCTCATCCAGTGGGCCCCTTCCGCCCACACCAACACTGCCATCCATCGTCGCTTGCTTTGCTTCTCGCTTCTTGCCTCGTTTGTGCTCTCCTCCACACACGCAACAACAGTGGTCCTGTGTGCGGAAAATTACAGAAAGATGTGCCCATTCTTCACGATCGATGACGAAGCAGCCAAACAAGCGAGGAAGAAGAAGGAAGACGATCAACACAGAAGAATGGACGTGGTGAAGGCAGTGCGGCACTACATCACCAAGATGGTGTCGGAGCATGAGGGCATGAAGGTGCTGTTGCTGGACAAGAACACGGTGCGTAGGAACTGGCGCTCAGTGCTGCGTATGTGTGCTTTTGTTTGAAGTATTGTGTCGTTGAATGGGGGTGTGCCGTGCTGTCAGCGCATCATATCGGCGCGTCACACGAACAGAGCGTATCCTTTTGTAAACAAACGACCATGTTTTTCCAATGGAGCCATGCTGTTGTGCTGCTCGTGCTCACGATTGCGGTGATGCGATGGCCTTCTCCTTATGGCGTGATGCGATGGCTCTTTGCTCTCCTTCTCATGGTGTGGTTCCTTTGCGCGGGTAGACCACCATTGTGAGCATGGTGTTTTCCCAGTCCGAGGTGCTGCAGAAGGAAGTGTACCTGATTGAGCGCGTGGATGTTGCCCAGCGTGAGCCCATGAACCACATGAAATGTGTTGCGTTCCTGAGACCAACGCAGGTACGATGAACATGTATACATGAGTGAGTGTGTGTGTGTGTTTGTCTGTCGGTGTGTGTATTTGTGTTTGTCTGGGTTTGCCACTGTGTTTGTGTACTTACTAGGGTACGTTGGTAGATTCTATCCACTGGCACGTTTCGTGCATTCTCTCCAATACCCACGCCTGCTCTCCTCCCCCCTCCTCTTTCCTAGGAGAGCATCGAGGCGCTGATTGCAGAGCTCAAGGAACCCAAGTATGCACAGTACGACCTTTGTAAGTGGACACTGGGCTGCCACATCCATGAACACACCATTGCCCACACCCTTCACATGAACAATCACAACGCACCTCACAAGCTTGACTGCACTGCTCCGCCTGACTTTTGCACTTGCACAGACTTTTCCAACACGCTGACATCGTCGCAGCTGGAGCAGCTGGCGCACGCCGACGAGCACGAGGTGGTGCGGCAGGTGCAGGAGGTGTACGCGGACTACCTCGCCGTCGACCACAACCTGGTCACCCTCAACATCGTCGGCTGCCTCGCCCCTGGCCGCGACTCGTGGCGCAAGCCCTGTCTTGACAGAACAACAGAGGTACGTCTGTTCGTGCGCGTGTGCGTGTGCGTTTTGCATGCGTGTGTGTTGTGCGTGTCTGTGAGTCTGTGTGTGCGTGTGTCTGTGTCTGTGTCTCTGTTTGTGCCCGTTTGTGTGTGTGTGTGTGTCTGTGTCTGTGTCTGTGTCTGTGTCTGTGTCTGTGTCTGTGCATCACCATCAACACCATCACTCTGACATTTTGAACTGTGTGTATGATTTGCATCACTGGCACAGGGCGTGGTGTCCATGCTACTCTCTCTGAAGAAGACACCAACCATCCGGTGCGTGACACTTCTGTGAAACACACGCATGCACACACGCACACGCACATACGTACACGTACACACATGTGGTACGAAAGGACAGAGGCAGGGGTGACAAATGACAGTTTTTCTGTGTGCATGAACCTGGTTGCTGTGCTTGTTTTGCAAGGATCCCACTCTCTAACGTGTGTGTGTGTGTGTGTGTGTGTGTGTGTGTGTGTGTGTGTGTGTGTGTGTGTGTGTGTGTGTGTGTGTGTGGATGAGTACAGGTTTGCTGGCAAGAGCGACGTGTGCAAGCGGCTAGCGGCGGATGTCGCCTACATCATTGAGCGCGAGGCCGAGCTCTTTTCCTTCCGCCAGACGCACGACACCCCACCCCTCCTCCTCGTACGGCACAACTGTGTCCGCCTGTTTGGCTGTCTGTGTACTTGTGTGTGCTTGTGTATGTGTATATGTGTGTACTTGTGTATGTGTATATGTGTGTATTTTTGTGCGCGCGGTGTGTATGTGTGTATTGTACTTTTAATGGTTGTGTGCCAGTGTTGCCTTTGTTGCACAACAACAGTTACTTGCTCTCTGACCCACACCCTGTCCGACTGCGGGCTTGTACATGTGTGTGTGTGTGTGTGCTCTCAGCTGCTTGACCGGCGCGATGATCCCGTGACGCCACTTCTCAACCAGGTTTGCACATGCACACACATATACGCACAAGCACACAGATACACATGCACGCACATGCACGCACATGCACGCACACGCTGTGACCCCTTCTTGCCCACTTCCACGAAGGTCCCTCACGCTCACCTTCAAGTATCCCCCTCTTCCACAACGTTCATTACCGCAGTGGACGTACCAGGCGATGGTGCACGAGGTGCTTGGCATCCACAACAACCGCGTCGACCTGAGCGGGGTCCCGGGCGCCAGTCGCGACACGAAGGAGGTCGTCATATCCGTTGATGCCGACGATTTTTACAAGAAGAACATCTACCTCAACTTTGGCGAGGTGACACCGCGTCGTGTTGTGATGTGGAGGAGGAAGCGGTGGAGGGGGTGCTGGTGATGGGAGTGGAGATGGGATCACTATTGTCGTGCCGGATTTGTTGCTGTGTTGCTGTGCTGTTGATCTTGCACGCGGCGAGCGTGATGCTCACCACATTCCAAACACACACACACACGCACGCACACACGCACATAGATTGGCGAAAACATCCGCACGCTGGTGGCTGAGTTTCAGGAGCGCACGAAGAGCCACGAAAACATTGAATCGATTGCGGATATGAAGGCGTTTGTGGAGAGCTATCCGCAGTTCCGCCAGATGTCGGGCACCGTCTCCAAGGTAAACACCATCAGCGACGATAGACTGTGTGTATGTGTGTGGCTGTGTGTGGCTGTGTGTGTGTGTGTGTGTGTGTGTGTGTGGCTGTGTGTGTGTATGTGTGCGTGGCTGTGTGTGCGTGGCTGTGTGTGTGTGTTTGCTTTGCTCCATATCCTCACCTGACATAACTGCCATCCTCCCTCACCAATCCCCTCCTCCACCCAGCACGTGACGCTGGTCGGGGAACTGTCGCGCCGGGTGGAGAGCGGAGACCTCTTGAACGTCTCTGAGATTGAGCAAGAGATTTCCTGCCAGAGCAACCACTCCGAAGTCGTCCAGGTGCTCCTCATGGTGGCTCTGTGTTGTGTGTGTGTGTGTGTGTGTGTGTGTGTGTGTGTGTGTGTGTGTGTGTGTGTGTGTGTGTGTGTGTGTGTGTGTGTGTGTGTGTGTGTGTGTGTGTGTGTGTGTGTGTGTGTGTTCGCTTAGGACGCATCCTGCACCCTCCCCCCTTATTCCACTTCTCCACCTCCCCACCTCCTTACCCCCGTCACTAACCTACGTCCCCCCCCCCCAAACTCCCTCCGCGTACTCACAACCCACTGCGCACCAGAAAATCCGCGAGCAGCTGTCCAACCCGAAAGTTTCTGCGCAGAACAAGACGCGCCTTGTGCTGCTGTACGCCCTGCGCTACGAGCGCCACAGCAACAGCGCCGTCTCCGAGTTTGTTGAGCATCTCTTCAGGGAGGGCGTGCCCGACCGCCTTCGCTCGCTCGTCTCTGCCATCATCAAGTATGCCGGCAGCGGTGCGGCTCAGCGCCAGAGCGACCTGTTTGGCACGCGCGGCGCCCGTGGAATCTTCCGCCAAATGACCGGCGGCCTCAAGGTGACTTGGCCCGAGAGGAGGATGCAGATGGGGAGATGGGGGGGATGCGTGCAAGCATGTGCAAATGTGTGTGTGTGTGCGTGCTCTTCGCGTGCATTTTCGCTTTCGCGCATGCCTGAAGACAGTCAAGTCGGGCTTGTCCTAACGCCAACCCGCCCCCTCCACACCTCACCCTAACCATCACCCCCGTTTGACGGATCATTCACTTGCGTGCTAGGGCGTGGACAACATCTACACGCAACACACGCCGCTGCTTGCACAGACACTCGATCTGCTCGCAAAGGGGCGCCTCAAGGACGCCTCGTATCCGTTTCTCCGCGGCAGTCCCACCCCAGACAGGTCTGTGCAGTGCTCATATGTGACATGCCTGTCCGTGTGTGTGTACGTGAGGTGTAGCTATATGTCTTTGTGTATCTGTGTCTGTGTCTGTGTGTGTATGTGTCTGTCTGTGTGTGTATGTGTGTGTGTCTGTCTGTCTGCCTTGTGTCTGTCTGTCTGTCTGTGTGTGTGTGTGTGTTTGTGTCTGTGTGTCTGGATGTCTGTGCTGCTTTGCTTGTTCGTGTGCTGAACCCAACCAACACCTTCACACAACCCCATACATCCTTCCATGCAACACCTTCACACACACACCCCCCCCCACCCATCCACCCGTCATCACTCTCCGATGGCCAGGCCGCAGGAGGTGTTTGTGTTTATGGTGGGCGGCGTCACATATGAGGAGGTCAAGGCTGTCCACGACTTCAACGACGCAAACCCAGGTGTGTGTGTGTGTGTGTGTGTGTGTGTGTGGGTGGGTGTGTATGTGTGCCCGTACACATGTTGCCTGTTTGCCTGTTGTTCATTTTTCCTTGCTGTCACTGTTGGTTTCGTCTACTCCTCAACACTCACTCACAACACTCACAAAACACACACGTGCACATACTCTCTCACGTTGGTGGTGTGTCAGCGATGCGCGTGGTGCTGGGAGGAACGAACATCCACAACTTCAAGAGCTTCTGCGAGGAGATTGAGACATTTGCCGGCAGCACCGGCGCGGCATCAGGCCGGGGCCGCTATGCATGAGCTTGCGATGGACGGATGCGTGGATGGGTAGGTGTTGGATGGATGGACACGTACATGGATGCATGCGTAGATGGATGGATGGGTGAAGGGTGGACGTTTGTGTGGCATGTGGCTGTGGTGCTGAGGGGCTGAAGTCGGTTGCTTGCGGCATTTCAACGGGTTTTGTTTTTTGTTGCACAACAACGTGCGCAAGCGTGCACTCTTGTCTTTGTTACCGTGAGAAAGACAACATACATCAGAGACTGTGTTCCGAAGCGCGAGAACCAACACACACACACACACACACACACACACACACACACACACACACACACACACACACACACACACACACACACACACACACTGAATAGCAACAACGCAAGTCCGACAGCATGAAATGCATTTTCAAAGGGTCCGTTGCCAACACCACGCCAAAGCAACAACACGGCGGACAGACACACACACACACGCCAACCAATGACGATGAGTGAAGGTGAGACCACCAGCAATAGCGGCAACGACGGCAGAGGCAGTCAGGAAGTGAAAAGGGAGGCAGGAGAGACAACAGCGAAGATGGATGGAACAGAAAGGGTGCAGCCACAGCAGCAACCGAAGCCAACCTCATCAAATGACGGCCCACACAAGCCACCAGACGACACACAACAGCAGCAGGAGGAGCAAGAACAAGGTGGCACTGCCAGCAACGAGCGAGAAGCAGAACACGATACAGAAGGCAACCAAGCACACGACGATGATGAGAGCTTACCTGTGGAAGAGGCTCCGGAAGGGCTGAGACCGCAGCGCCCAAAATCTTCCCGCCCACGCTCGTCACGCCCACGCTCGTCTCGCCACCGCCCAAAGAAGGCGGCGAGCTTGAGCAGCAGCAGCAACGACGATGATGACATCGATGACAGCGACAACGCTGGTGACGAGGCTGGCAATGACGGCGACAAGTCATCCAATACATCAGAGGGTGCTGGAACTGACAACGCGACAGAGTCAACGCCATCTTCTCAGCAACAACACCAACAACAGCAACAGCAGCTCAGCGGTCATGCCATCGCCGTGCATGTAGAGGATGAGGATGAGGACACAAGGAGCAACACAGCAAGCCAGCAAGCGCAGCAACACAAGCAACAACAGGCCACAACAACCGCCACAGAAAGCAGCAAGGAGGAAGAAACAATGCCTGGGCAACACGAGGCAGGCACGGGGAGCGCAAAAGCAAGTGGGACGGAGGAGAAGGAGGTCAAGACACGGGATGGCGGTGACGATAACGAAGGTGGAGACAACAAGGTGGTCATGGAGCGAGGCGGAAAGATTGTTTACGTGGACGCAAGCGATGTCAATGCATCCGTTGACCCAGATCTCATCTTTCACGACGACGATAAGGTGGTATTTTGGTGTGTGTGGGTGTGCGTGTATGCATGCCTCTGTGTGGCCTGCATCTATGCATACGTCTGTCTGTCTGTGTGCGCACCTCTGTGCCTTGTGTGCTCTACTTCTCTTGACTTGCATGCGCGCTCACGTATGAATGTGTTGCCACCACAGCCGCCTGCACCTGAAAAGCAAGGGGATGCTGGTACCACCACAGCAACCGCAGCTGCAACCTCCCAACAAAACGAGCAAGGGGAGACTACGGCCTCAGACGACCAGCAATCTTCAAGACCAAAGCGCCTGGCCCAGTCCGCACGCCTCGCAAGGTGTGTGCTTTGGCTGACAGCGCGTGCATTCGTGTGCGTGCGGTCCGTGTGTATGTGCGCGTGTGCGTGTGTGTGTATCCGCGTGTGCGTGTGTGTTTGTGTCTGTGTCTGTGTCTGTGGCTGTGGCTGTGTCTGTGCGTATCTGTGCCTGCGTGTCTGTGTCTGTGTCTGTGCGTATCTGTGCCTGCGTGTCTGTGTCTGTGTCTGCATCTGTGCCTGCGTGTCTGTGTGTATCTGCCACTCATCGCCCCCACTCCATCACCAGGTCCTCGCGCGCGCGTTCTGCCCGCCCCGCAACAGCGCGGCAGGCGTCCTTTGGTGAGTCGAAACACAAAACGCGCGGTGGTGCTGGTGGCAATGATGATGATGATGATATCGATAGCGGAGTGTACACACTGCGTGGTGGTGGAGTGCATCTCACCTGGCAACTCGTCACCACATCACCTCACCATCCTTTCACCCCTCCCCTCATGCCCTTAATGTCTTCAACCATCATCGACCATGTGTATGTGTGTGTGTGTGTGCAGGTGGGACGTCTGAGGAGGCAAACGCGGCGTTTCGGGCGTGGTACTATCGCAAGGAGGAAGAGAGGCGACGGCAGCGACAGCACAGCCGCAAACTCACAAAGGAGCAGATACTCGAGCAGGAGGTGTGCGGTGATGGTGGTGGAGAGAGATGAAAAGCGTACATGGCTTGAGCGAACCACACTGCATCGCGTATTCGTGTGTCAACACGCGTGTGCATGTGTTGGGAATCCTGCTGAGATTGCAACATCCGTGTATTTGACGCTTGCATGCATGCCCATTGCCCACCATCACCATTGTCATTCATCACGATCCCTCCTTCCTATCCTTCCTATCCTTCCTATCCTTCCTTTCCTTCCTATGCTCCCCCCCCCCTCCCCGAATTCACAACACCACCAGCGAAAGCGGCGGGAAGAGGCTGAGAAGACGTTCCAGGCCTGGCTGCAGAACAAGCGCGCCTCCTCCGCTCGCGTAGGTTGCTCTGGGCTGCCGTCGTGTTACTGTCCTTGTCGCGGCCTCTCTGGAAGCGTGTCGTGGGATGCCACTACCACGTGTCACAACGTGTTATCTTGTCATGGAGGAAGGGTGCATCTGGATCTTTATCACCTTATCCTTGGGTGTTTTGTCGTGCAACAATTCATCACCACCCCCTCACACCTTGAGTTTCGTTGTTGCTTGTTGTTGTTGGCGGCGTCGTTGTTGTTGCTTTTACGTGCATCATGTGCACGACAACCCTGTGTCCGTCCCTCCCCCTCCCCACCATCATTTGCTACACAGCACCGCCCTGCACATCGCACGCAACATGACGAGCGTGCAAAGACCGCGCGGGCACGCATGCACGACAAGGAAGGTTGGTTTTGCGCCAGGACACTACTGCCAAGGATTTGGGTTTGGGTTTTGCGCTTGTACGCATTCATGTGTTTCCGTTTCTCGTGCACATTATGAATACTTGTCAACGCCCTCCATTGACACGAACACACACCCGCACATGCACACACACGTATGTTTCCACGCACACCGTTTCCCTCACATGAATACACTCTCCCGTGTTTGGTGCTGTTGCCAGAGGCCGACGAGGCGTTTCAGGCGTGGCTCTCACGCAAGCGCGATCAACTCACCCGCGAGAAGGAGTGAGTACAGCGCACGGTGTAGAGGATGGACGTGGTGACGCTGCTCACGGGCAGCCAGTGGGCTACTGCTGCTGCTCGCGTGCCCACGCGGCATTCTCTGAAACAGAGTTGCTGAACTACCTCGCTCACACACACACACACACACACACGCACACGCACACAGGGAGAAGCGTGCGCGAAGTCGGATCTTCCGGGAGCAGCTGCAACTTCTGGAGGAGCAAAAGCGGAAGTCGAACGAGGCCGTGGCCGCCTGGCTCAGGGAGAAGCGAAGGCAGGAGGAGGTACGTGTGCAACCCCGCACACGCGAACGCGCACACAGACACAGACACAGACACACATGCACAGACACGCAGATAGAAGCATGCATGCATGTAGTGAAGTACAGTGCTGCTGGTTGTGTGCGTGGTTGTGTGCGTGTATTCTTGGTACGCTTCGTGCTGTGGTGTTTGCTTACTTCTGCTGTTGCCGTTCATCCATCCCGTTGACTCCATCGCACACCGCCAATTTCACGTCAACTGCAGGCAGAGCGCCAGGAGCTGAAGCAGCGCATGCGCAAACACAACCAGGAGCTTCGACGCATCTACACATCGCTCCACAGGTGTGCACACACACACACATGCACGCATGTACACACACGCACACACACGTACATACACAGCTGCAACGATACAACCCTGGCAGTTCCGATCACTCTGCACAGCTAACACCATCGATCGCTTTGTGTGTGTGTGTGTGTGTGTGTGTGTGTGTGTGTGTGTGTGTGTGTGTGTGTGTGTGTGTGTGTGCAAACGCGTGTCTTCTCCTTTCTTCTGCACCCCTCCACTCATCCATCCATCCATCCACATCAATGCCAGGCCGCGGACGGGGCGGTCGGAGGAGGCGGCGTCCTTCTCTCCGAGCACATCCATCGGGCGCTCAACAACAGCTGCCGGCAACACGCTGGGCATGTCTGCACACAAGTCCCACTTTTGATGCGCTACACCTGCTCACAGTCACGCGCGCGCGCGCGTGTGTGTGCTCGTGATTGACATGTCATGCACTGCGTCCAAAGTCCACGAGTGCTTGATGCAGACAACCCTCTCCCCATCCCGCCTTGGTTCTCTCATGGTGGTGCTGTTGTGACACGATGCCTCCTTGTCGGCCCATTGTGGTGTCAGGTGTCTTTGTCGTTGCTTCATATTGTTTTGATTGCCCTTTGTACAACTGCTGGCTGTGAAGACCGTACTGTACGTGCACACATGCTTCCTTTTTGTACAACTGCTGGCTGTGAAGACCGTACTGTACGTGCACACATGCTTCCTATTCCTGGCTCCGCACAGCCGTCATTGCTGTTTCTCGTCGCGTTGTGAGACTCGTTCCTTGGTTTCCTTGCCGCTTCGCGTACGGCCAGGCGTGTGCCCGTGCACCCATCCTTTGCTCCTCATAATTGCTCTCGTTACATGAAATGAACACACACATGTGTGTGCGCGCATCTTGGGTTTGTTGTTTCACCATTTTTTTCATCTTTCACTCCTTTGCCCCTGATTTGCCCCAGCGTCGTTCAATTCACCCTCCTCTTGCCATCGTTGCGCAGATGTATGCTCGTCGCGTGTGCGTGTGTGAATTGCGTGGAGTGCTGTTCAAATCCGTTATAAATCTCCCACATCCTTCACATCTGCCTTGATGACAGTCCATGCGGACACGTGATCTTGATGGGGTGGGGGGTCTCTTTAACGCGAGACACAGACACGCAACAACAACAACAACAACAACAACAACAACAACAACAACAACAACAACAACAACAACAACAACAACAACAACAACAACAACAACAACCATCATGCAACCACTGCCAGCAAATCTCTGACAAGACAGCACACATGACGTCACAGCGTCACGTCATGTCACGCCACTGCTCGCGTGTGCTCAGTTAAACGTCCCAGAAGTAGCACTGCTCAAACCCTGAGCCGTCCTTGCCCGTGAAGACGGGGTTGTAGTTGTAGATGATGTCCTTCCGCAGCTGCTCCGGTGGGTACGCGTGGTTGGACTTGCGGGCCTCGTTCACAAAGAACGTCGACGTCAGCTGGCACGTCTCAATTGCCAGCGCAGAGTGCGGAATCGCCTGCGGTTGGTTCATTGGAAGTGATGGTGTGTGTGTGTGTGTGTGGGGGGGGGGTGATGGTGGTGATGGTGTGTGTGTATGTGTGTATGTGTATGTGTGTATGTGTGATGGTGTATGTGTGATGGTGTATGTGTGATGGTGTATGTGTATGTGTGTGTATATGTGTGTGTTGTGTGCCATGCTTGAAAATGACACTGCAGAAGCACACAGCATGCATCACCATCACCACCACCATCACCACCCAGCCTCAGCATCACCACCACCACCATCCATCACCACTACTCCCATTCATCCGCGCCGCACCTCGCTGGCGGTCCACTCAAACGAGTTCTTCTCTGGGTGCCACTGCGTCGCGTAGAAGGGCATATGCTTGCCTGCAAGCATCCGCACGCGTGGAGTGAGAACAACACTGCGTTGGAAACGAACACCCTTGGAAAAAGCATGTCATCGCGACTTGCGGAAACGGAGAGACATGCGCAACAGACGTTGCGCAACACATCACACGCTGGCACTGACACACACACGCACACACACAATTACACACACACACACAGACACACTCACACACACACACAATTTAACACACACATACGCACCTTCAATGGTGGAGACAAAAGGGTTGCCCTTGCGATCGACGTTTGTGGAGATGACGTTGAAGAAGGAGGTGAGATTGGCGTTGTTGGCAAAGGTGATCGGGGTCACACCGCCCTCGTGGTTGTTCATCGTCAGCGGTTCTGCATGGAAAAGCAAGCAACATACATGCAAACGAGTGTCATGGGCCGGAGGTGCGAGGGAGTGATGTGGTGCAAAGGGGATGAACAATGGCGACATTCACACACACGTACATAATATGCACACACACGCACACACACGCACAAATGTAGACACACACACGCACACGTGGACTCACTCACACTCACGCATTCACACGCACGCACACTCACACACATATGCACTGATGCATTCATGCATGTGCACATACGGTTGCGGAGGGCGGTGATGAGTTCTGGGCGGGCGCTCTTGAAGATCTTGCTGGTGGAGATGTGGGACGTGAAGTTGAGGGGAAGCGGCAGATCCTCCGAGTCAAAGTGGTGACCCAGCACGCTGTTGCCGCCAATAAACACACTCACCATCTGAAACCCAAGGCATGTACCCTGATAAAGAGAAGAGAGGAAGAGAGGAAGAGAGAGAGAGAGAGAGAGAGAGAGAGAGAGAGAAACGAGGGTGTATTGTGTGGTGAGGCCAAGATAAGGCAGGCATTGGGTGGCATGGCTGCATCAACACATGGCTGCCAATAATGTGACGCAGCTGCACAAATGTGCAACAAGTGAAAACACAGGAGCATCGCAAACACACACACATACACACACACACACGCACGTACCCAAACTGGGAAGTAGTCGCCCTTGTTGTTAAACTCCTTGGCCATGTTCATCATGAACCGGGCGGTGCGGGAGTAGGAGTTCTTGGGGTCTGTGATGGCTTGGCCACCACCCGGCAGCAAGAACCCGTTGATCATCTTTGCCTTCTCCCGCAGCTCGTCCTCGCTGGCCATGCAGTCAATGGGCACCACGCGGGCACCAGCACTCTCCAGATACTTAACGTAGGACGCTGCCAGCAACCGTAAGAAAAGGTGTCAGCCACAGAGCATGTCCGACACAATGTTAGTTGTGCACTCCGTTTCGCGCTGGACAAAATGCGGTGTACGGGTTCGTTACATACACAAGCACATGCACCAACGCACACACATGCGCGCACATGCACCCACCCACACGCACATGCACACACACACACAACACACACACACACACACACACACACACACACACACACACACACACAACACACACACACACACACAACACACACACACACGCACCTGCAATGTAGGTGCGGGTCTCGTCGATCTCGCCGCCGAGTTTGCCGCCCAGCACTTCGGGTCCGTACGTCTGCGTCAGGACGCCAATCACAGGGCCGGTCTGGTTGGCTGGTAGCGCATGCGTCCCGCACACCACCGCCACCAAGACGGCCACGACAAGCGCAAGCGTCGCCGTGCTCCGCGTCATCTTCGCCAGCATTGCCACCAAACAAGCAAGGAAAGGCAAACAAGCGTGCTCAACTCCAACCAAAACAGCCGAAAATTGTGAATACAGTTCACCAATCGCCAACAATCACATCGCATCAGACCTTGCTGCTTGCAGCGTGCAGCGTGCGTGTTTAGCGACCACACACACCACACACACACACACACACACACACACACACACACACACACACACACACACACACACACACACACACACACACACACACACACACACACACAACGCATACATGCAGCGATGGCAGGTGTTGGCGTCCCAGTGCACGTTTCACGCTCATGCAAAGTTGCGACGGGCACTGGAACAAGCGCGTTTGCTCCTCGGCCACTCCAACACAAGCACCACTACCACTACCACAAACAATGACAGCCACAACAACAGCAGTGAGCAAGCGCTATCAGTGTCACCACCAGCAAGGCCTTCACCATCAGCACCACTAATGGACGCGCCTTCACCCGCATGGCTGCTGGATGAAAAGGGCCTCGATTCACCTGGGTTTGCAGACAGCGCGGCGTTGTTGGGCGAGACTGACTTACCAAGCGCGAGTAAGGTACTCAAGGCCCTGTCTCATCATGGCCAATGCCAGTACTGCGATGCGCTCTTGGATCACATGGAGCGACGAGGCACGCCACCAACGCTAGCAGACATGCACGCAGTGATGGCAGCACACGCGCGCACTGGCGATGTGAACACGACAACACGCCTGTTTGACAACACGCTGCAGCGCTTCGGCTTTTCCAATTACAGCCTGCAGCTGGGTGTGCTTGCGTACGTGCGCACACGGCCTTTGCCAGACATGGAGGGTGCAGAGGCGTTCTTGTCAGCAGCGGTGGCAAGCGCCGAGAGTGGTGGAAGCCTGCAGGCGAGCGGCGTCACGGGCAGCAGCAGGCCGCCGACCTTGCCCATGTACTCCACGCTGCTGGAGGGATACAGCATGCTTGGCGCTACGCCTCAGGCTACTAACGGCATTCGCAGCGTGCTGGATCGCATCAAGCAGCGGCGCGTGTATTTGGACGAGGCAACGACACAGCGGCTGTTTGAGGCATTCATGCGCGTTGGTCAGCACGATGAAGCTGAGGCCCTGGTGCGCAGCGGATTGGCACGCAGCACACCACTCCCATACAAGGCCGTGCGTGCGCTGTTTGGAGCATACTTTGCCGATGGCGACCACGACCGCTTCCATCGCCTCGCGGAGATGCTTGGTGCCCCGGCTGTGCAGGACAAGTTCCCGCTCACCGTCATGGCATATCGACTTCGGCTGCAGCGGCTGCTCGCCGATAGGGACACGTGCACGACGAACCCGCCCTCGCTTGACACCGATGTGCTGTGCGAGGACTTTGAGGCAGGGGAGGCGCACCAGCTGCTGGGAACAGATCGCGTGAACAGGCAGGCGGCGTTTGTGCGGGCCTGTGCAGAGGAGCAGCGCACAGCAGAGGCCATGGCGCTGTATGACAAGTGGTTTCGTGGCACCATCCGCCACAATGGTGTGGTCACAGCGCTCATGCACATGTGGCTGGAGCCCCTCCTCTGGTCAGCGCCACAACAACAACAACAACAACAACAACAACAACAACAACAACAACAACAACAACAACAACAACAACAGCAGCAGCAGCAGCAGCAGCAGCAGCAGCAGCAGCCCCTTTTGACACCTGACGGGCGCGAATGCTCACAGGATGAACTGCTTGCGTACTGGCTGCATGGGCGCTCACCAGGCTCTGCTTTAACACGTGCATGGCTACAAGAGACAGTGGCATGGGACACGCTGCTCCCTGCAGACTGTACGGCCGACGCGGCACTGGAGCGCGTGAGAATGGCAGAGGCCATGTTTGAAGAGCTAGACCGCGATGGCATCACCCGATGGCATGTGGAGCCCCTCATGCGGTGGCACATGCAAGCGGGCAACCCTGGTCAGGTGGAGGAGCTACTGGGATACCTGCACACGCATTCGCGAGCACCCGTGCCTTCCCGCAGCTACATCTTCCTTGTCAAGGCATTGGTGGTTGCTGGCCAGTTTGAAGTAGCACGGCGCGCGCTGCTGCACATGGACAACAGCGGCCACACCGTGTTCCCCGAGCTCGATGCATATGTTACAGCGTTTGCGCAACTTGCTTCCCCAGATTCGTGACACCTTGCTTACATGACCACATGTGCACACGTGCATGCGCGTGTGCGCGCTGCACGCGAGAGTTTGTGATCTGCTTCACATGAATGCAGTCACGTCAATCAAGAAAGTAAAGAACAGTCACACACGTCAGCATTGCGCACATATCTTGCTCACGGTATGGCTTTCGTGCAGCCCGTGTCATGTATGACATCATCGTGCTTGGGTAGGCTGAGAAATTTGGGCCCCTACGCAAGACTGCATTCGTGCACAAAGCGTGCTTGGTGTCGTCATTCGCTCGGTCGTAGCATGCATTCTTCGTTCTTCATTCACATCATCGCACCAGCACGCTGCATGCCCAACCAGTGTACCGCTAGGTTGAGCGGCCATTGCAGGGCACCATGAATCTCCGCATCCGCCTGCTCTTCCGCCGGCTGGTGAGGCTCGCGACAGCCTTGAGTGTGAAGGCGGGCTTGCTCGTAGCCGTGACGGTGTAGTGGTGATGGTGGTTGTGGTGGGAAATTGGGTGCACTGCGACGCTTGTGTGCACATTTGAGCGCCCTCCTCCCCCTCCCTCTCTACGCTCACACGCATGCACGCTGTGCGTGTCACGTGCACACAACTGACTCGACACAACACGTAGATCAGAACACTCTATCGGGATGTTGCGTTCCAGCGCGAGATGGCCAAAGGCCGGCCACAGGTTAGCTGGCTGCTTGATTGCTTGTGCGAGCGTGTGTTTGTGTTTGCTTTGAAGTTGGCGAGGCAGGCTGGCTTGGCGGGTGCAAGCGAGGGTGTGAACTGCCAAGGCTGCTTGGGCTCGGCCTTGTAGGGTGGTGACCTGTCTGTGAGAGCGCACTTGCTTGCGCCCGCCAGTGTGACCACCACCACCACCACCATCACCACCTGGCCATCCAGCCATGCTTGCTGCCAGCCATCTCCCAGCCTCACACCCGCCCTTCAACGTCTGCTGCTACTTCTGCTGAACAGAAACGACTCAAGCCGGATCAGATTGCTGCGTTGAGGCGGCTGCCGAGCAAGCGCACGAAGCGGCAGCGCCATCTGGTGCGCATGATGGTGGAGTCCCTCGAGTGCTTTCGCAAGTACCAAAACCTCAACTTTGAGGACATGGCCGAAATTCTCCACTATGAAGCTCGCATGCCTGGTGATCTCCTTCTTCGCCAAGGTGAACTCAAGGGTGACATGGGGGTGACAGATAGGGTGTGTGTGCGTGTGCACGTGCGCGTGCTCGTGTGCGCGTGTGCATCTGTGCATATGTGTGCATGTGTGGGGGGAGGATGGACAGCAGCAACAGCACTGTGTGTCATGCGCACCTTTCCCTGTTACAGCACACATCGCGCACGCGTCCTCATCACGCACTCGTACGTACAGGTGACCCTGGGTATGGGTTCTACTTCATTGCTTCCGGCAAAGTGGAGGTTCGCATCAAGGATCCCGACGCTGTCGATGGCTACCGCGTCGTCAACGAGCTCGGGGCAGGTGTGTGTGTGTGTGTGTGTGTGTGTGTGTTCATGTGTGTGTGTGTGTTTGTTTGTGTTTGGGACTCGTATGCATCCAATTGCATATGCTCGCGCTTTCCCCCCTCCCTCTCGCGTCACATTGCACGACGCGCAGAACCGTCGTAGCCATTCTCGCACTCACAACACGCTGCCTTTTCTGTTTCCCTGGTCTACGTTTGTGCTGCAGGCGTGTCGTTTGGGGAGGTTGCGTTGCTGGATCCAACCAACCGTCGTAGCGCCAGCATTGTGTGCAAGGAGGCGTGCGAGTTTCTCCGCGTCGAACGCGACGAGTTTGACACGCTCCTGCGACAGTACCACCAGCGCGAGTTTGATGCAAAGCTTAGCCTGTACCGTGACCACGGCAACTTTGACGGGTGGCACGAGCGCGCCCTTCGTGTTGTGGTGCGGGACACCCATCGTATGGCGTTCCGGCAGGGCAGGCTCATTGCGCTCGGATCCAAGGAGCCGGGCACCCTCAACCGCGGGCCGCAGACATTCATCGTGGCCAGTGGCAAGGCGCAGATCCTGCGGAAGCTGCATGTTGTGCTGGACACGACCACGGGCCGGGTGACGCTGGCGAAGCAGCGCGACAGCAGGATGCGAGCACTGCATCTGCAGCACAAGGCAATATGGCTTGCGTCTGAGCCCCTCAAGGTTGGCGACGTTGTGCCGTACATGTCTGACACGACGGCGCTGGTGAGCGAAGGGTGCGAGGTGCTGTATGTGCCGCAGACATCGTTTCTGTTTCGGGACAACGGCACCGTGCTCGACGACATCTTCAAGCGCAGCTACATCCTGAGCGCATCGGACAAGGAGCTGTTCAAGCAGTACAACCAGCTGCAGCGGTGGGACTGGTTCTGCTTCCAGATGCGAGAGGACCTGAAGCAAGGGGTACCCACCTCTGCAGGGCCGCCCACATTCACGCCCACCTCCCACCTCTCCATGTCGCCGTCGCTGTCCTCCTCATCGTCGTCCCTCTCCCGCTCCATGCTTCCGGCCGTGCGAAGATCAAAGTAACCCGCGATGTAAACGCGCGCTCTGTGTTCTTGTGTCGTTTATGTCTGCGTGTTTGCGTGTTTGCACGTGTGTGTGTGTGTGTGACCTTGTATACATGCGCGTTCACTCGTGCAACTCGTTGAACTTGTGCTTCCACGGCTTCACGCAACGGGGTTGTTATGGCTGCGGCGCTGGCTGACCTGCAGGCGCTTGGTTTGCTGTCCTCACTTGTGTTACCTCACTTAGTCACTTATTCACTTATTCTGCCTTGTTGGCGAGAATTCAGCCTTCCTGCTTCCTTGCCCTGCTGTTGCGCTCCCCTCGCCCATAGCTTGCTTTGTTACACATGACATTCTGACATTACAACCCGACCATCGAATGGTGTGCGGGCGTGCTACCTGCTCAGGCTTACGGCACAACAAAGCCATCAAGAAGCCAACAAGAGCAAGCACACAACCCAAAAAACAAGCAAGCAAACTCGCAAAGCACGAAAGCAAAGTCGTGGGTGTACAGGAAGGGGGAAAACAGTGTGGGCGTTGCTCTTTTGTTTGTTTTGTTGTTTGGTGGGAGGACAACAACCGCAGCGACGCTCATCTCACAACCACAAACAACCAACCATGGCGTTCTTGAAGCGAAAGGTGGGATGGTGTGCTGTGCTGCTTCTTGGGCGTGTTCTGCTATTTGGTGGCGCTTCTCTTGCCTGCATATGTGCGTGCACAACAGCTTGCTTGCTTGCCTGCTGCACCATCTCCGTGCCGGCCGTCGTATGTCTCACACCCTGCCTGACGCTGTTGCCTCGGCTTGCATCGACGTCTTCGCTTCAGCTGAGACGCTCCACGTCAACAACCAGTATCGATAGCCAACAGAGCCAGGTCTCCGTGAGCAGTATTGCAAGTAATGTCAGTCGAGTCAGCGTCACTCCAAAGGTCGCCGACGATGCCATCAGCACAACGTCCAGCCAGGTGTGTGTGTGTGTGTGTGTGTGTGTGTGTGTGTCTGTGTGTGTGTGTCTGTGTGTGTGTGTGTGTGTGTGTGTGTGTGTGTGTGTGTGTGTGTGAGAGAGTGTGTGCGCGCCGATGCCCATACGTACGCGAATTGCGGTGGAGCACGCCCGGCGGGAACGGGGTTGGGGTGCGCTTGGGTCGTGGAGTGAGTTTCATGCAGGGCAGGGAGGAAGATAGTGAAGCG
>NW_004754932.1:1183400-1185900 GCF_000188695.1 Salpingoeca rosetta | reverse complement strand
CGTGACAACACACCCGCACACGAGCACACACACACACACACACAAGCAACAACTTACACAAGCACTGGGAACCCGATGAGGAATCGCTTCGTCTGCGTCATGTCGGGCGAGCTGCCAATCTGAATGAAACAACAAGCACAAACAAGTCGTGGATGGCAACGCGATCAGTTGACGCGCACGTACGGATGTGTGTGTGTGTATGTGATGGGTGTTCATTGAAAGTGGCTTCGCACAGTTGCAGACCTGTTCCCATTGTGTGAGGCTGAGCGACTCTCCCTCGTCCATGGTCTCAAACGGAGCACCCTTGAGCCAGTGGAATGACACAAAGGTGATCTGTAGCAGCAGGGCATGAGCACAAAGCAAGCGCGCACACAGTTGGGCAGGGAATGAGAGGTAGCTGCGCGACATTCAGAACGCGAGGTTGTGGTGCGGGAGTGGAAACACTCGGGTGCGCACGCAAGTCAACATTGACGCACGCGCATGCACAGGTGTCGCACACAACACAACTAGTGCTGTAGACAAGGTTCGCTTGTGCAAGCACCAATCACACCGCATATTTACACACACACACACACACACGTACACACACACACACACGTACACACACACACACGTACACACACACACACACACACACACACAGAACACACACATTCACAAACTCATGCGCAGTGTACGATGACGCACCAGGCTGTGGCAAACATTTGTCAGGGTCCAGACGAGCTCGGTGGTGATGGGCAAGCTCAACAGCACCAAGTGGCACGCTGTGAAGAGCACGAGGTACATGGCAATGAAACCTGGGTGGTTCACCCAGGTCTCGTTTGGGTTCATCGCGTTGTATTTCAAGGCCATTGTCGCTGTTTCGGAAGAAGAAGGAAGAGGAGGAGGAGGAGGAGGCGCACGGGAGCTGTAGAGCTGAAGCGAATCAACCCACCACAACCACAACTGACAAGAGCTGTTGTGCAGAGCGCTGCGTATGCACACCGATGACGCAAATCAGTGGAGGCCACCAAAGAAAGACAGAAAGAAAGACAGGCAGGCAGGCAGGAAGTGTCGTGAGAGGCTGGCTGGTGCTGCTGTAATGCGTGAGTGAGTGGCCGCCACAAATAACCGAGATCGCAAAAGCTGGTGATTGTAGAAAATTATTAAACATATAGCAATTAATCGTATGTGCGCCAACAACAAACACAACAAACCACCACCACAACACCTCAGCACAGCACAACAAAGCAAGCAAGCAGCGCGGCGACAGTGGCGAGCCAACGATGATGAAAGGTGTGGGCGCTGGTGGTGGAGACGGTGGTGGTGGCGGTGGTGGCGGCGGAGGGCGTGTGGTTGAGTTTGCGATCCCATCTGCGGAGAAAAGGAGGGAGGGAGGCAAGCACTACGTGTACGAGATTGTGGTGACATATGAGGGTGGCACGAAGGTGCGCATTTGGCGACGCTATTCGCAGTTTGACGCGCTGCGGGACACCATCCAAGACATTTTGGGACCGGAGCAGCCGCTGCCGCGCCTGACGCGCAAGCTGTACTTGAAGCGATCTGCAGTGCACGAGGTGGCGATACACCGCCAGCCAAAGCTGATCCGCTTCCTGAAGCAGCTGCTGCCGTTGCTGGCAGACGACATGAAGCTGTCAACGGTGCTGACGTACTTCCTCACGCCCACCGACGCCGACAAGGCTCGTGCTAAACTGCCAGACCCCGACACACTGCTGCGCTTTGACGGGCAGCACGTACACCGGCGACGTCGTGCATCGGACCAGCAGGGCGGCATGGGCCCCGTCAAGGTGAAGGCGCTGATGGACGTGGTGCCTGAAGATAGCGGCGAGGAGCTGGCGTTCAGGGAGGGCGACATCCTGACGGTGATTGCCCGCTACGATGACGGCTGGCTCGAGTGCACCCTCAACGACACCAAAGGCTTGGTGAGCCCGGAGTATGTGGAGGAGGCTGACGCAAGTGAGGGCGGCGGCAGCGGCCAGCACTCGGTCAAGCCGACATCGGCGGTGGAGGAACTGCTAACGACGGAGCGGCAGTACCTGCAGAACCTTGTGGAGGTGCGCGACACCTTCTTCCCCGTGCTGCGCGGGCTCGTGTCGGCACCAGAGGCAAAGGTGCTGTTCAACAACTGGGCGGAGCTGATCCCGCTGCACGAGGCGTGTGTGCAGGATCTGGAGGCGTCGGCAGGGGACCTCAACGCAACGCTCACGCGCCACTTTCAGACATTTGAAGGCCCGTATTGTCGGTACTGTGCAGGCATCCCTGCTGCGCAGGACTTGTACCAGGCAAAGTGCAACGACAAGGCCTTTGCCAAGTTTGAGGCTAGCTTCCCCACCCTCAACAAGCCAACCCTCAACCACTTTATGCGGCCCTTTCAGGTGTGACACGTGGTGTGGTCATCGTACATTTGTTGTTGGGCGAGTGCTTGAACGTGTGTGTGTGTGTGTGTGTGTGTGTGTGTGTGTGTGTGTGTGTGTGTGTGTGTGTGTGTGTGTGTGTGTGT
>NW_004754932.1:1166726-1183300 GCF_000188695.1 Salpingoeca rosetta | reverse complement strand
ACGTGTGTGTGTGTGTGTGTGTGTGTGTGTGTGTGTGTGTGTGTGTGTGTGTGTGTGTGTGTGTGTGTGTGTGTGTGTGTGTGTGTGTGTGTGTGTGTGTGCCTGTCCACTACGGCACGTGACCGGTTTCACGGTGGTGCCATCGCCTGACCATCCTCATCACCACTGTACCTGTTGTTCCATGACCGACAGCGCGTGCTCAAGTATCCGCTGCTCCTGCGTGAGGTGGTCTCGTCCACAGACCTCGACATGTCCTCGGCTGTCGACGCAGGTGTGTGTGTGTGTGTGTGTGTGTGTGTGTGTGTGTGTGTGTGTGTGTGTGTGTGTGTGTGTGTGTGTGTGTGTGTGTGTGTGTGTGTGTGTGAATGCCGTGCCGTGCGCTCAGCCCACTCAATCTCCAAGCTCGTGCACACACATGACGCGTTATCACGACACCTACATCCCCACACTGCTCAAACTCTGCAGCGTCGCGCCTTGCCGAGCAAGCGAACCTCAACATGAACAACCCGCAACACCGGCTGAACAAGGAAGACATATCCGGGCCAGAGGGCGTGCAGGTGAGCACCGCAGCGCCCATATGGTGCTGTTGTTGTTGTTTAAGTAGTAGTAGTAGTTGTTGTTGTTTGAGTTGTTGTTGTTGTTGCAATATCTCACTTGCAGTTCACCACCACCACCACTATGATCACTATCACTATGATCACCTCCACCTCCACCACCACCACCACCACCACCACCACCACCATGATCACTACCAGCGCGCTGCCCTTCTGTCGTCCACTTCCGATGTTCTCGCCTCGTCATCATCGTCGTCGTCATCATCAGCAGTGGCACTGCGTCCCCCGGCCCCGCCATCAACGGCAAAGCCGGGACTTGTGTCCCCACCACCACCACCACCCCCGCCAACATCAAAGCCACAACCACCACCAGCACACAGGCCACCACCGCCAGCACACAGGCCACCACCGCCAGCGCACAAACCACAGCCATCGCCACCACCACCACCATCATCATCATCATCATCGCCACTGCCAGCTCAGCGCAAGACAGCGATTCGACCGCCACTGCCAACAGCATCAACAGCAGCATCGACAACCACACCGTCGTCATCATTGCAACACCAGGCAGGTCTGCAGAACGACCAATCAGCCGTCACATCGCTACCGCCGCCGCCGCCATCGAAGCCAAGGCCAAAGGCTGCCATCACTCCACCACCACCACCAGCACACAAACCACCGCCACCAGCACACAAACCGCCACCAGCAGCAGCACACAAACCACCACCGCCAGCACACAAACCACCACCACCAGCGAAACCAGCTGCTCTGTCGTCGTCAAAACCAGCCAAGCCGCCAAAGCCAGCGGCGCTGCGACGACCACCACTGAAGCCAACACCACCAACACCACCACCCCCACCAACACCGTGATCACAGTGGTCGAGCGTGTGGTTTGAAGTAGCGCACTTGTTGTGGCTGCAGCAGCGGGCCCTGTTTGCAGTTTGGGTTACCTTTTTGGAGTTGTGTCGCTCTTTTCGTGTAGCCGTTATCGCTGGCTTGTGGTTGGATTGGGGGGGGGGGGGGTTGGTTGGTTGGCTGGTCGTTTGGTGCGTGGTGAGGTGTATGAACTGGGCTTTGAACTGGGCTTTGAGTGAGCCCTCGCCCAGCATGGGTTATGCGTAGTTGTAGGTACGATGGTGGTTGTGGTGGTGGTGCGTTGTCTTGTGCCTTTGCTACTCGAGGTTTGTTATGTGTTAATTACATACAACAACTAAAGCACGATTAGCCAGAGTACAAACGAGGCAGAGAAGGGAAGAGACAGGGAAGAAGAGGGTTACAGGGAAGCAGCATGAACGCGTTGGGGGAAGGAAATCACGCTCATGCTCGGCAGATGGCATCGGAAAAGAAGGGGGGTGGGGTGGGGTTTGTGAGGTAATGATGGTGCCACGAAAGGAGGGCCCAGTCATCTCCTTCTGCCTGACTGTTTGCTCTTCTTGTCCTTCTTCTTCTTGTCCTTGTTCTTTTTGTTGTCTTTCTTGTCTGTCTTGTCCTTGCTTTTCTTCCGCCATGGCAGTGGTACTCTTGGCAGCTTGAGCTTGCGTGTTGAGCGTGAAGAGCTGTTGCCGCCTGTCTGGCTGCCATAGCGTTGCACTCGTTGTAGCGATCGTCGTTTCGCTTCCTCATACTCTCGTCTAAATAATTGGTTTTGTGTTCGATGTTACGGTGTGGTGTCAGGACGGGCGCATGGTTAGGTGTCAAGTGCACACAGGAACGCAATCACGAGCACACATGGGTGCACACAAGCACATGAACGCAATCAATCATAGCACGCCTGGGTGCACATAAGCACATGAACGCAATCAATCATAGCACGCATGGGAGCACATGGTGCGCACACACAGAAGAAATACACACAGCATCCCTACACACACCAACGCACACACACGCACACACACACGCACACACATACGCACACAAAGCATCCCTGCAGCATTGCATGCCAGTGCTTACAGTCGCTGTTCGCGCTCAGTGTTTGCCATGAGCGGCGCCATCTCCATCTCTGCTTCAGCGCGCGCAATCTCTTCTGGGGTTGGCTGCCTTTTCCTGTTTCGCCGACACAGCTTCCAGCACCACAACCGACATGCCTTCTTGTCCCTGCTTGACATGCAACAAAAGCAACACCAAGGCACGCAGCACAGCACATACGGTGCGCTTGTCTCAGCGCCAATCGTCCGACTCCGCCGATCCGTCTCAACACCACCGCCACCCATCGCCAGTTGGTGTCCTGTCTTGACGCCTTTTTGTGGTGTTGTGTGCCTTGTTGTCCTCCACTCCACTCTTCCTTCCTCCTTCCTCCTCCTCCTTGTTTGTCTTCCTTGACTTCGTGGACACCACTGCAGCGTCATGTCTCAGCTTCGCACCAAGATCACCCAGAAGGTCATGCTGACCCTGGACTCCTTGCAAAAGGGCATCACGGTACGCCTTTGCCCCCCCCCTCAAGCGCATTGTCTTGACGTGTGTGTGTGGTGGATGTGGTGTTTGTTTCAAGAGGCTCGTTTGTGTTTGTTTGTTTGGTTTGGTTTGGGTGTTTTGAATTGTGGGTTGTGTGTTCGTATGGACACTTCACTTTGTCTGCCCATCTCTCCGTTTCTCAGTGTTTCTCTTTGTACGTTGCACCAACTGATGCTATTCCCGCCTATTGCTGCGATGGCACTTGGCAGGACTCCAACTTTTCCAAGACGGGCAAGCTCACAGCCAAGGAGGTGCGTTGTGTGCATTGTGTGTATGGTGTGCATTTTGTGCGTGAGCATGTTGTGGTGCTATTGTTATGTCCTTGGACAACAGGGGCGATGTTGTTGTTTCTCCAGCCGTCTCCTTCAATCACTCACCACGCGTGTAATCAACTACAATTGCACCTCTCGATGATGTTGGCAGTTTGTTGAGGCCGGGGACTTCCTTGTCGCCAACTTTCCATCGTGGTCCTGGTGCGTGCGCATTGCACCGCTTGAGATGCCGCTTCTCACCTTTGCTCTGATCGAACCCATTGTTTCGTGGCTCACACACACAATCCCTGAGCAACGCGTTTGGTGGCTTTGACTCATCGTCTGTGGCACACACACACACACACACACACACACACACACACACACACACACACACACACACAGGGCCGCGGGATTGGCTGAGAACAAGCGGTCACACCTGCCAGATGACAAGCAGTTTCTCATCAGCAAGAACGGTAGCACCCATGTTACGTCTGCATGTAAATGCCAACGTCGTGCCCCTCGCTGCAACGAGTCACACGCATGCAACCACACACACACACGCACACACACACACACACACACACACACAATATCACCCGTTCTCATTGCCTTCACCTTGCCTGCTTGTGCAGTGCCGTGCTTCCCGCGCGAGGAACGTGAAATCCAGCTTGACGAGCTGAAGCTGGATGACGACGATGACGGCTGGGTGCAGACCAGTCTTGTCGGTGCGTCACAAGCCACATCGCCGCGCCTTGCACTGTTGTTCTGCTGCTCTTTTACACTCCTTCTGCACGAGCGTACGTGTGCATTGACGCGCCCACATCTGCGAATCGTGTACCGCCATCCCACTTTTCACACACACACATACACACATACACATACACATGTATGCGTGCATGCAGGGGCACCGGAGGCGTGCGGGGTTGTGCCCGACCTTGAGGACGACGTGCCGGTAAAGGCGCAGGAGGAGCTGGACGACGATGCAGCGGAGGCGGATCTCGACGATGTGCCCACCCTCGACGATGACGACGACCTCGAAGGTGAACAGTCAAGGGAGGGGCAGCTGTGGCTGCGTTTGGTGTGTGAATGTGTGGTGAGGTAGCAGCGTGTGTGTGTTGCGAAATCGTTGTCCAATGTTGCATTGCAACGCCTGACGCGTCACCCATCCCTGCTGCTGCTGCTGCTGCTGTTGCTGCTGTTGCTGCTGCTGTTGTACAGGCGCATATTACAAGGACGCCGTGGAAGACGACGACGAGGTGAGATGCACAATATATGCGCGCGCACGTGCGTGTACAGATGCTTTGCAGGCCTTCTTCATCACGTGTCTCGCCTGTTTCTTTTGTCGTCGCCAGCACGGTCACCACCGCTACCACCACCACCAACCCCTCGCATTTCCGCCATCTGTGCACTTGTGTCTTCGCGTCTTCTCTGCTCAGGCTGCGCTTGACCCGTCTGGCGATGCCGACAACATCAAGAAACTCCGCTCCTATGACATCAGCATCCACTACGACGCACACTACTCGGTGTGGGCATGCGGTTGTTGTACATCACCAGCCAGCACGCTCCCACGACATGATGTGCACTCATTTGGCTACTTTTCTCTCACCCAATCGCTTCTTACTTTCCATCTCATCATCTAAACCAAGTTCCACCCATCCTCTCTCCACACCCTCACTTTCACACTCACACCCTCTCCGCCCTCGCCACCCCTCGTGTCCACATCACCGCGGCCAAGACGCCGCGCGTGTGGCTGTTTGGCTACGATCCCGACGGCAAGCCGCTGCAGGGCGACGCGTGGAAGGCGGACTTCAGCCCCGAGCACGTCGACAAGACCGTCACCTTCGAGCGACACCCGCACCTCGGCTACCACTGCGCCTCCATCCACCCCTGCAAGTGCGTTGCCTCGGGGGTGATGTGTGGAGTGGTGTGGACTGACGTGGGGTAGAGTGTGTATCTGTGTGTGTGTGTGTCTGTGTTCATGTGTGTGTATTTGTATCACAACCAAGAGCTGCCCACTGCGCTCCTTTTGTGATACCGGCCCGCTCGTCCACCACATCCGTCCCCGCCTCATTCTCCTCGTTTTCGCACGAATCAAAGGCACGCTGAGGGCATGAAGAACACCGTGGAGCTTCTTGTTGGCGACCAGGGCGCCGTCAGCGCAAAGTTGTACGTCAATCTGTACCGTGCTGATGACATCTGCCCTCGCACTGCTTCCCCTCTCGGCCGCATCTGTGCGCATGCAGTGCTTGCTTGAGTTGCGTGGTGGTTTAGACAGTGGCTTGCTGTGGTTCCCTGTAGCTTCTGCCCTCCCCGGCCCCACTCGTCCCTGTCGTGTGCATTTCTTTTCATTGTGTACGCGTCAGCGTCAAGTGGGCTCGATTGCGTCCAGGGAACGCTCACACACATGTGCACATGCCACTAACCCTTCCCCGCGCTCTGACCATGCGACGCCACACCACACCATGCTGTGCTGTGCTGTGCCATTGCAGCTACATGGTCATCTTCCTCAAGTTCATCCAGGTGCGGCCCGCACGTGTGTGTGTGTGTGTGTGTGTGTGTGTGTGTGTGTCTGTGTGTGTGTGTGTGTGTCTGTGTTGGGTGAGTTGTTCTTCTCGCAGCGCCCCTTTGCTTATGCGCCCTGCCGCTTCCTGATTTCTGCCGTTCATGCATCTCACATGCTCACCAACGAAACCCCAACCTCAAATGCTGCCCCTTTGTGCCCTGTGCCCAGTCTGTCATCCCCAACATTGAGTACGACTACACCAGCAAGTTTGAGGTCTCCCCGCGCCAGGCTGACTGAACGCACAGCCTCGTACGTTGCGCTCGCTCGCGTGTGTGTGTGTGTGTCTGTTTGTCTGTGTCGCTGCGCGTTGATTGTGGACTCGAGAGTTAGGGTTTACTTTGGGCGTTGATTACGGCATTTCAACCGCACGCACACACGCACGCATACATGCACCACCACCACACCACGATTCACATTCTGCCTTTCTCACTTTCCTGTCTTCTTCTTGTTCTTCTTCTTCTGTTTCGCCGATGTGTCACCCCCGCCACCGCTGCTGCTGCTGCTGCTGCTGCTGCTGCTGCTGCTGCTTTGTGTTGTGCCCGTACCCTTCTTGCTCTTCTTCTTCTTTTTTCGCTTCTTCTTGTTGCTGAGCAGCGCGGACGCCGACGCGGACGCCTGCTTCTGCCGCTGCAACACTGCGTTGAGCTTGCGAAGCAGCTTCTCCTCGTGCGACTCAACCCCAAGCTTCTCCTCAGACTTCTGCTCAGCACGCGTGGGGTGTATTTGTTGTTTGGTGTTGTGTTGTTGTGTTGTCGTGTGGTTGTTGTTATGGTGGTGATTTGTGGTATTGTGGTGTTGAGGATGCATTCATACACGAACCTGAACGCTCATCGACTTCAACAAGCACGAGAAAGGAGGCGCAGAGGGGGACAGGGAGCGAGGGAGCGAGAGAGTGTGTGCGCATATCGCATCTCGTGCACACACACACACAACACAAACACAAACACACACACACACACTTACACACTTCACAACACGCACCTGTTGCAAGTGTTCCTGTGTTGCGGGGCTCGGTCGCATGAGAAAGAGCCGGCCGCCATTGATGGTGATGATGGGCACGCCGGCGACGTGTTTGAACTGCTGCATCACCTGCGGGTCCTGCGTCGCAATCACGTAGCGGTGCTTGTTGCTGTCGCCCACCATATCCTTCAGGCAAGCGGCAGCACTGCATCCTTTTGCGTGGCCGCAGTGGCGGTTCTGAAAGCGGCGAAGTACGAGCTTTGGACCAAGAAACTGATCACGGTCCTTCAACGCAGCAGCCAGTGTGTCAAGCTCACTAATCAAGCAGCGTGTCGTCACTGCCATGAAGCGTGCGCGCGCGCGTTATGCGTGTGCGTGCAAGTGTGTGTATACGCGAGTGTGTGTGTGTGTGCGTGCGTGCGTGCGTGTATGCGTGCGTGCGTGTATGCGTGTGCGTGCGAGAGTGTGTATACGCGAGTGTGTGTGTGTGTGTGTGTGTGTGTGTGTGTGTGTGTGTGTGTGTGTTGGTGAGCAAATCAGCAACAAACACATGATTCAGAAGAGCAGAGCAAGATGACATACAGCTACTCCACCACCACACACACACACACACACGCACGCACGCACACACACACACACGCACATGGCTTACATAGCTGTACGGTCGAGGCAAGGTATCGTGGTAGCTGCTCGGCAATGTGCACTTTCACTCGCAGGGCTGCCTGCGCGAACGTTCCATCCACTGCGGCATCATAGCAACAGGAGCAGGAAGCGCATGAAGAATCCACGTGAGGGAGCAGCCACCAAACATGTAACTGTGTATGCACGAGCACACAAACTGTACAAGCCCATGCGCGTGTGTGTGCATGTTTGCATGTTTGTGCTGCTGACAGTGCTTGTGGTTGAGCTCACCAATCACTTGGTACGGTTCGTGGAAGCCAAACGCGCTCTGGTACACGGCCAAGACCTTCTTGGCCTTCTTCGTCTACCCCAACAAACCCACATGCACACAGAGTGAGACGGAGCGTGAGACGGAGCGTGAGACGGAGCGTGAGACGGAGCATGAGACGGAGCGTGACTCCTCTCTTGCAGGCAACAGGCCAAAGGAAGAGAGCAGAACACGAGAGAGGGGACCACGCACACAGGCAGACACACACACACACACTCACACACACTCACACACACGCACACACACACACACTCACACACACTCACACACGTACTCGGTTGATGCGCATGGTTGGTTGGTGCGTGTGTGCATGTGCTCGTTGTCGTGTCCTCTTTCCTTTTCAAAAGGAATTTTGGCGCAATGGCGTTTGTTGTGGTGTTGAAGGAGGAGGACAGCCGATACAAGCAGGTGAGCATGGGCTGTGCTGTGTGTTGCACTGTGTGCGCTGCATTGTGTTGTGTGCTGTGTTACGACGTATCGGCAGCGCGGCTTCTTTGCAAGTGTTGCTTCTTCACCCATTCATGCCACTCACCCTCTACTCCATCCCGCGCAGGCGTTGGCACCTGTGCTGGCTGGCGACCAAACAGCAAAGGACGAGGCGCAGGACAACAGTGGCAAAGATGACGGTTGCAGCAAAGATGACGGCAGCTCCTCCAGTGATGAACGCAGCTCCTCCGCCAGGTTACAGTTTGTGCCTGTGCTCCAGGTCGAGCACACCAAAGGCGAGGCTGTGGACAGACAACTACTGGAGTTGTTGCACACATTACCCAACGCGGGCATCATTATCACCAGCAGCAACGCCATCACAGCAGCAACATCCGCGCTAAGCCCTGCTGCTCGACAGCTCATCAAGGACAAACCAGGCTTCTTTGTTGGTGACAAGACAGCCACAGCAGCAGCTCATGCGCTTCAGCTCAAGGTGTGTGTGTGTGTGTGTGTGTGTGTGTGTGTGTGTGTGTGTGTGTGTGTGTGTGTGTGTGTGTGTGTGTGTGTGTGTGTGTGTGTGTGTGTGTGTGGACTGAGTCAGCTTCCAACACACCCTTGTTCCTCGCGCCCGTGTTGCTCACACCCACACGTTGTATCAGGTGGCGATTGTCGCCAACAAAGCCAAGGAGCTCGGTGAGCGGTTGGTATCCGAGGTGCCGTGCTCATCGTACATCTTCCTCTGCGGCGACCCTCACCGACCGGAATTACCCACCCTCCTTCAAGCACACAGCGTACGTCAGTCCATGGAGCGGAAGAGTGTGTGTGTGTGTGTGTGTGTGTGTGTGTGTGTGTGTGTGTGTGTGTGTGTGTGTGTGTGTGTGAAAGAAGCGTCACGTAACAAGCACATGCAGACACATGCACGCACACACATGCACGCACATGCATACAAACACATGCAGACACATGCACACACATGCATGCACACACATGCACAAACACACATACTCTCTCTCTCTCTCTCTGTCTCGAATACTCAAGCCCTGTGTGCCTGACTCATGCTACAGATCCCCTTGCACGAGGTGGTGTGTTACTCGTCTGTCATCAAAGATGAAGCCATCACACACGTCCAACAGCTGCTGCAGGACTGCCCATCACCAATCCTCGTCATCTTCAGCCCATCTGTCGCCCGCAGGGTCAACGCGCTTCTTTCAACAGGTGGGCGCGTGTTGCCTGACTCGTTCAACAGGGTGGTTTGCCAGTGTACCCTACAACAGACAGACAGACACAGACAGACAGACACACACACACACTCACACACACACACTCACACACACACACAGACATACAGACAAACAGACACAGGCACACAGACAGACACACTCACACACACACACACACACACTCTCTCTCTCTCTCACACGCACACTCACACGCACACACTCTCTCACACGCACACTCACAAACATCACAATCGTAATGGTGTTTAGATGCTGCGAATAGCGCGCTGGCAAGGATGGTCACTATTGGGCCAACAACAGCGGCAGAGATTACGCGAGCGCCTGTGTTTGTTGCTGAAAAGCCAACGCCAGCACACGTCGCACATGCACTCGAGCTGGCATTGCAACACCACCCGCACGCGTCGTGATGGGTCGATGCCGTCCCACACCCATACCCTGCTTGCCTCACTCACTCGTTCTTTTCACCTGTGCGTGGTTCGCACTGACGCATCAACCGCGCACACCGGAATCGTTCTGTATGTATTTTGCCTCCATTGCTTCTATTGCCATGCTGATGCTGTGTGTATGTAGTGTGTGTTTATTGGGGAAAACTCGCTGAAATCTTACACTGCTCCCAGCGCTCAAAGATGGGGAAGGCAATTGCGGCAAAACAAAGGGCAGCGGTGCGTATGGGCGAATGTGTGTGAGAGCACGCGCCTCATAGACAGAAAGAAAAGTGAATCAATAGATAGATAGATAGAAACCAAGTGCCTCGGTGCGAGGCTCATGTGTAGTGCTGCGACTGTCGCTTAGACAGTTGCAGGGGGCTCTGTTGCGGCCGGGCCACCCGGGCTTCGTGAGGTCACTGGGGCGCTGCGTGGCTGTCCCTCATCGTTGTCGGTGGTGGCGGTGGCAGCGGCGGTGGCAGCAGTGCCGTTGTTGCTGTCATTGCTGCGCTGGCCGCTGTGGCCGGGGGGTGTGGTCTGCGGATGCTTGCGCTTGCGGGTGCGCTTGCCCTGTTGGTGGTTGCGCTGGGCTTGAGCGCGCGCTCGTTGTACCGTCTGGGTGCTCTGGCGGGGAGTGTGTGTGTCTCCCGCCCGGACCGAGCCCGGCTGGTTTTTGCCCCGCTTGTCGTGAGGCATCTGGCCGATGCACCGGAGGTTCGCGTAGCACTCAGCCTTGCATCTCGCGATGGACAACACTTGCCGCCAGTACGTGCTGCTGTGCATGGAGGTAAAAGTGCGCACGTGTGGTGGTGTTTGTGGGTCCGTCGTGGACATAAGGTCGCTGCTGAAGAACTTCCGGAACTTCGAGCCCCAGGCGCCCGAGCCGGCCTCGATCGCAATCGGCACAAATTTGAAGTCGCCCTGGTCGCGTAGGATGGCCTGGTACTTCTTGATCTTGCGTTGTTCCGCCTGCGACGCCGCGTAGAGGTTGACTTTGGCGGCCTGTGGTTGGTACGAGCTGGCCGCGGGGGCGGCAAACACGAGGTCAAACACGGTGTAATCGCCAGACTTGTCGAAGCTGAGGATGTCACCGCGCTTGCCGCCTGCGCCTGGGAAGCCGGAGGGCTCTTGTGTCGCGCGGCGGTTGAGCTGCATGAAGGCCCGGGCAATGGCGTTCTGCATGTAGTCGTGCCGGCCCGTTCTTGTGGAGTCGCAGACTTCTGCGTGGTCCAGCTTCATCTCGCGCCCGCAGCAGTAGCAGCTGCCTGATGCACGCGACTCGGAGCAAGGTGTCCGAATCCGCTGGCTCAGAGCAAACCGAAACACCTTGTCCGACATCCGTAGGTCCTTGCAGCTGGGCAGGGCCAGGAGCCACTCGTAGCCGCCGTGCAGGCTGGCTCCTCGTTGAATGGCTCGGTTGCGTGGGTTCTCGTCCCAGCCCGTCTTCCTGTCCATGATCTGGGTCAGGAACTGCTGCAAGCTGCGAGCGTCGTGGTTTAGAACGTCCCTCGTGTCACGGGGGCCGTCGTCGCCGAGGTGCAGATCCGCGATGGCTTGCGCTATCTCCGCCTCCAATTCGGCGCCCGGCGTGGTGTATGCTTGGAAAGGGTGGTGAGGGCTCTTGCTGAAGCTGCAGACGGAGCCGAGGAAGGCGGCGGGGGCGACGCTTGTCTGCCTCCGTAGCCCAAGGCCTCCTTGTTTGATGGGTCGTCGTGCCCGCGTCAGGGCCCGCGATGACAGGGGCTTGAAGGCGCCCATCATGCGCCGAAGCTGCTCCGCGATAATGTCGTCGAGCGCTTCGCAGTGCTCCTTCGACCGACGGGTCGTGCGCATGAAGTAGCCGGACTTGGTCGTAATGCAGTACCGAAGGAACTGGAAGACCAGTTGCGCCGGCAAGTGGGCGCTCGCCAGGTCGAGAGCCCTCCGTGTCTCGTCGAGGTGGGATGCCTCGTATGGCCCGAAGAGGGGGACGCCCAGCACTTTCGCGGTCTGGTCGCCGTAGGGGATGACGACCGTCTTGTCTTCATTGATCTTCAGCCCCGTCCGGCGGATCTCCATGTCGAGCCGCTCCGCGGCCGCCTTGACGTCATCGCGCGGGCCAACGATGTAGGTGTCATCAAGGTACGCGACGACGGTGACCGTGGGGTGGGCCTTGTCGGTTTCCTTCAGCGCGTGGATCGTGGCGAGGGCAAAATACGCCGGTGAGAGCGGACCGCCCTGCGCGATGCCATCGCGCATGTGGAGGGTGTCGCCACCCGGCGTGACGACGACCGGTGCCTGGCCGTACGTCGCCAGGAAGCAATGTGCGAGGCTCGGGAAGCGGCGGCTGATGGCGTCGTAGATTGAGCGTCGCGTCACTGCGCCAAAGGCGTTGGAGATGTCGAGCGCCTGCGCCACGTGGTCCCGGTGGGCCCGCAGGTACTCACGCAGGCCATGCACGATGCACTCTGTGCCGGCGGGGATGCCGACGCCGAGTTGGTGCGGGCATAGGGCGTCGGCGATCTCGGCCTTGTGCGCGCTGAAGACCGTCTTCTCCAGGAGCTTGGCGATGCTGTCCATGGGGACCACAGGTCGGATGCCGCCATTGCTCTTCGTCAGCGGCACCACGCGTCCACCCATGAGGAGTGGCATGCGCTTCCGAAACTTGCCATGATATAGCGCGTTGACCAGCTTCGGCAGGGATGCTCCGTGCTCGTGCAGCTGCGCCAGGGTCGCGGGCGTGAGCCCGGTGGCGCCCGCCGCCGCCTGCCTGTCCAGCGTGTACAGCGCATCCGTGATCTTTTCTGCCGGGAGATCGTCGATGGTGGTTCTGGCGAGTGGCCCGTCGCCGCCAGCGTCGCCGCCGCTGTTGTCGTCGCCCCTGCTGGGCAGGCCTGCGCTGCCTGTCGTGATGATCTTCTGCTTCACCTGCTCCTTGATGTCGTCGCTCCACTCCGCGACGGAGGCGGTGTCGCGGAGGATCGAGTGGCCTTTGGACATTTCTCTTTGTAATCATGATCGAACAGCGAGCATGTCAACAGCCACATCACAGCACATCAAACACAACAATTGCTTCTTGGATGGGCAGCAAAGCGGCACGCTACACATGCACCATCGGGGCCAGCCAAGAAGCGCACCAAGCAAAAGCGTACAACGAGCTGGCTAATACGCAACACAAGCACACGTTCTCGCACACGTGAGCGCTCACCTGGCACAGCACACGAAATACACCTCACACAAACATAACGTGTCCAATTAACACCACTGAGGCAACGGGAAAGCTGAGGTGAGAGGGAAATGGGACGAAACAGAAGACACAAGCGAGCGAGGAGCATATGAGCAACGCACACTGACGACGCTCGCGCCTGTCCAAGCAAAACAGGCCAGAACAGAGGAATTAAGGCCAGGGCAAGGAGGAAGGAAGGAAGACAGAAACGCGAGCAAGGGAAGAAGGGAAGAAGGGAAGAGGGAAAGGGCAAAGGGGAGGAGAAAGAAAAGAAACGATTGGGGAGATCGGGGAAGGAAAAGAAGTGCAGCCATAAGAGGCCGCAGGCACAGCGGCGATGCAAGATGCATCAGTGCAATGGCAGACGCATTACGCGCTGGTGCCATCGCGGTACCGCAGCTTGAGCTCGCGGCCCTTGACAATCTTGCCCCAGCCAATGAGGCGCCAGTGCTTGTCAATACGGCGGCTGAGTGCAATGGCCTCGCCAGGCTGCATCAAGCAATGCAATCAGAGAGCGAGCAGCAAAGGGTGAGTGGCATCACAAACCTTAGCATCAGGTCAAACTGCGCAACACTGATTAACACGCACCAGACCTCAACTAGGCACCACCCACAACCCCAACTTCCACACACACACACATACACGCACACGCACGAAACAGGCATCAGAACAGAAACCAACATCGCTCTCCTCCCTTCCCCCCCCCCCCCCCTCGACAACCAGTCTTGATGGTTCACCCACTGACCTCTGTGCAGACGGGCTGTGTGAGCGAGACCTTGGCAAGATCGCCCTTGACGCTCTGGACACGGCAGCCGGTGGACAGGGAGCCAATGTTGACCATAATCACCTCGCCCTTGCCCAGCTTGCTGACCTTGGCGGCCTTCTTGTCGCCCTCCGTCTTGACACCAAGGAGGCGGCGCAGCAGGAAGTAGTGGATCTCAAGCTCGCTGTAGACAGGAGGAAGAGCACCAACGCCGCCGAGGACCTGACCAACAAGACGGTCTGCACGGCACAGCGTGGGGTCGATCAGCGTGCCCACGCCAATGAGGCCGCCAGGCACAGCATACTGCAGCGAGTTGCGCTCGGCAAAGAGCGACACAACCCGCGACTTGATGGGCATGCACTTGAACTTGTTGCCAGAGTCCTTGGTTACAATACCAGGGCGCACCTCAATCTCCTGTAGTTGGACAGACACAGACCGAGAGAGACAGACAAACAGAGGCAGAGAGAAACGAAAGTGGAAGTATGCACAAGTTCAGGTGAGGCAAGGAAACCCACCAGGAAAACGCAAAATAACACACACGCACACACGCACACACACACACACGCACACACACACAACAGCAGCAGCAGCAGAAAATGACTGAAAGCAGGTCCACCAGTGCAAGGGGGGTCGGACCTGTCCATGCTTGAGGATGCCGTGGAGGATACTGCCGCCGGCAACGCCGCCCTGCAGGTCATCGACCTCACACCCGGGCTTGTTCACGTCAAAGGAGCGGATGACAATGAGGCGGGGGTCGGAAAGGAAGTCGCGCGTGGGGACGGGGATGTAGCGAGCAAGGTACTCGCACACAGCCTCCACGTTGTACTTGAGCTGGGCCGAGATGGGGATGATGGGGGAGCCCTCCGCCACCGTACCTGTTGGTGTTGAGCGTTAAAGAGTTGAGTGTTGAATGTTGAATGTTGAATGTGGAGTGGAGCACGTGGCACGAACGGAGTCAGGACGCAGACAAGAACAAGACGACACGACACACACAGTCGAGCTGCAAACCGCTGCAACGGCGCACACACGTACAAACACAGAGAGATACACACATGTATGCACACACGAGCACACATGCACGCATTTACACGCGCATGCATGGCCCATGCGGATCGACGCACCTTTGATGAAGGCTGTGATCTCCTCCTTTTGTTGTTTTGCCTGGACCTTGGTGATGAGGTCAACCTTGTTCTGGATGACGAGAATCTCCTTGAGCTTCATAATCTCGACGGCAGCAATGTGTTCCGCAGTCTGGGGCTGGGGGCAGGACTCGTTGCCCGCTGTGTCGTCAAGAACAGTGGACGTGAGCATTGGACGCAGCACAGCGCAAGCAGCAACCCTAGCAGCAGCAAAAGCACAGCAGAAAAGGCAGCAGCAGTGCACACACATCACATAATCACACGCGCGCACACCACTCACATACACGCGCACGAAAGACCGACATGCACACATATCACACACACACACAAAAGACAAATATACACACACCAATGAGGAGGAGAGCGGCGTCCATGACGGCGGCGCCGTTGAGCATGGTGGCCATGAGGATATCGTGACCAGGGCAGTCAACAAAGGACACGTGGCGAAGCAACCGCAGGTGACCCTCGCAGCCGGGGCGTGGGCAGCGGGACACATCAGGGTGTGAGCTGCCTTGGGACCTGGTGCGCGACAAATACGGTGCGTGCGCATGCACATGCATGGTGAGCAAATCAGGTAGGTACGACGGTCACCACTACCACCGCCACCGCGAACGAGCTTCAACCTCGGAACTCATCAAAGGGTCGCATGCATGCATGCATGCGTAAAGGGCACTGCCGCAACTGCCACACAACAAGTTCCCGACATGTCTTTGCAGAAAGGAACTCACTTGTATCTGAGAAGAGGAGGGCACGCACTGCACCTGTAGATCTACAACGAGGTTGCAGCACGAGGGGCAAGTACAGCACACAAAGACGCGACGCAAGCATGAGGATATGGACGCGAAACAAATGCATGCGTGCACGCATGCAGCGCACACATATGTGCGCCATCCACGACGAGACACATGGCAACGCTGCATACAGTCGTGGAAGCTGCTTCAGCAAACCGAGTGGGTGCATGTTGCAAAACACCACCGGGTTCTGGTGCGCAAACAGCATGAACGTGGGTGCGCGAGGGGCTCACCTTGGCGTTGGCGTAACCAAGCTTGATGGTGATGTTTCGTCGCAACTCGCTCTTGAATCGAACTGTCTGCACGCCAGAGATGGCCTTCACAAGCGTGGACTTGCCGTGGGCGACATGGCCGATGGTGCCTGCGTGACATCGAGAACAGGGAGGGAGAGGAGGCGACGAACGTGAGTCAAGAGATCAAGCAACATGCGTATGTGTGTGTGTATGTGGTGTGCATGAATGCATGCATGCATATGTGGCGAGAAATTCGAGAACACGGACGTGTGCGGCATACACGACTTGTGCGCCTTTGCATTATTCAGTGCTTTGCGCGACGCACAATTGGCGCGCAGACTCGTGTGCGCGCATGTGCGTGTGTGTGTGTGTGTGCTTGTGGAGGAGGTGTATGAACGTTGCGTGGGTTGTGTGGTCTTGAAAACATGGTTGATGGGTTGATTTGATTGGTGCATGTGTGGCTGGGACTCCTTCCGAGTCAAAGTGAAGCGCGTACCAATGTTGATTGTGGCTTGGCGGCTGATGATTTGTGGGGACAGGGGGTTCAGCTTGGTTGCATCCTGTGGAGAGGGGCCGAGAAACACATGGAGGCAACGGCGGCGTTGGGAAACGCAGAGAGACAG
>NW_004754932.1:1119226-1161726 GCF_000188695.1 Salpingoeca rosetta | reverse complement strand
TGGTGAACTTGGTGTGGCCGCCGGGAAGTTCAAATATCCGATCAAACCTGAGGAGAACAGGTTGTGGGCGTGTATGCGTGCGTGCAGCTGATGAGTGTGTGATGTGCTGCTCGGGACGCAGCAGTGACGTGTGTTCATGTACGCACGTAAGTACATGCACAGACACGCTCAAACGCACATCAACCCATAAACACAAACACAGACACAGACACAGACACAGACACAGACACAGACACACACGCACACAGACACAAACACAGCCACACACGCACACACAGATACGATCGCGCGCGCACACACACACACACACACGCAGACACGATCGCACACACACACACACATCCATCCATACACAAACATACTTGAGCGTGTTTGAGTGCGGGTTGTAGCGAAGGGCAACGGCGTAGTTGCCGAGGACGTTTGGTTCCACATTGAAGCGGAGGATGTTGTAAAGCGTGCCATCGGGGCCCTCAACCATGTTCCCTTCCAAGTACCCTGCAACGTGGAGCGTGGCATGGTTGTTGTAGGAGGGATGGGTGAGGTTGTGAAGGCGAAGGGTGATGTGTGTGTGTGTGTTTGTGCGTGCGTGTGTGTGTGCGTGTGCACAATCAACCCGTTGGTGCAAACGCATGCAGTCACTTCTCCAAGCACACACACACACACACACACACACACACACACACACACACACACACACACACACACAACTAAGACCGCAACACACACACACACACATGACACGACACAACGCACACACACACACACACATGACACAGACACACACACAGACACACACACACACATGACACGACACAACGCACACACACACACACACATGACACAGACACACACAGACACACACACACATGACAACACAACGCACACACACACACATGACACACCCACCTGGCTTGTCCAGGGTTGGCCAGCTAGGCGGAACCCAGGAGCGATTGAAAGGAAGAGGGGGCGTGATGGACCAGCTGGAGGCGTTGAGGAGGTCAGCGTTGGCATCTGCAGATACGACCACAGCGGCAAAGTCGCGGCCCCACGCGTACGGCGGCACGTCGAGCTCGATGGCGCGGTAGATGCGGCCGTTGCTGGCCAGAAGCGTTGGTGTGGCGCCCGTGGCGTAGTAGCCTTTCTCTGTGGCGTTGAACAGCATGGTCGTGGACGGCCACGTGCGCCCGCCATCAAAGGACGCGGAGATCTTGATGCCGCCGTTGGCATCGCTGGAGGTGCCGAGCAAGTACACTGGCGCCGGCGGCGTGGTTTGTGTGTCGACCTGGAAGAGGTTGGACCAGTACTGGTTTGTGACCCAGGCGACCTGATTCCAGCTTGTACCGTTGTCCTCGCTCAAGAACACGCTCACGTTGCGCGGTTGTCCCGTGAAGCCGGAGCCAAAGCGGTCTGCGCCAGCCAGGATGTTGCCATTTGACAGCCGCACCAGCGTCGGGCTCCCAATGTAGATCTGCAGTTGTTGGTGGTGCGGGTGTGCATGTGTTGGCGTGTGTGTGCGTATGTGTGTATGCGAACGTGTGTATGTGCGTGTTTGTGGTTGTACTAAGCAAGCAAGCAAGCGCGAGGCAAGCAAGTACGAACACACACACATACACACACACACACACACACACACACACACACACACACACAACAAGCGAGCAAGCAAACACACACCCACAAACAAGTAAACACAAACAAACAAGCAACCAAACAAGCAACCAAACAGACAACCAAACAGACAACAAACAAACAAGCAACCAAACAGACAACACACACACACACACACACACACACACACACCTGCGGCTTCTCTGGGTGCCAGACAATTTCGTTGAGTTCAAGGGTGGTGTCTTGCATTGGATGAGCTTCAACGGTGACACCCACCACCGCCAATGCCACTGCCATCAGCAGCACCACCACAACCCGCATCTTCTGCTTCTCGCACACTGAACACCGTGCTTTCTGCTGCTTCTGTATTGGGTGGTGCTGACTCAGCAAAAACAAAAGCGACTCAGGCGAGTCCTTCTTCTTCTCTCTTCGATGCAGCGAAGTCGGGCGAGGCGAAACCGTTGCTGCCTCGCTTGCTTGCTTGCTGGATTTGCTTGCTGGATTTGCCTGTGTTCGTGCCACCACCACCACCACCACACCACGCACTGCCGTTACATGTTATTCTGCACCCACCCCAAGCACCCACGCACCCACGCAGAGCAAAGCACTCATACTTGACCCCTCCATTCTCTCTTCTCTCTCGATCCAACACACACACACACACACACACAAACACACACACACACACACAACAAACAAACAAGCAACCAAACAGACAACACACACACACACACACACACACACACACACCTGCGGCTTCTCTGGGTGCCAGACAATTTCGTTGAGTTCAAGGGTGGTGTCTTGCATTGGATGAGCTTCAACGGTGACACCCACCACCGCCAATGCCACTGCCATCAGCAGCACCACCACAACCCGCATCTTCTGCTTCTCGCACACTGAACACCGTGCTTTCTGCTGCTTCTGTATTGGGTGGTGCTGACTCAGCAAAAACAAAAGCGACTCAGGCGAGTCCTTCTTCTTCTCTCTTCGATGCAGCGAAGTCGGGCGAGGCGAAACCGTTGCTGCCTCGCTTGCTTGCTTGCTGGATTTGCTTGCTGGATTTGCCTGTGTTCGTGCCACCACCACCACCACCACACCACGCACTGCCGTTACATGTTATTCTGCACCCACCCCAAGCACCCACGCACCCACGCAGAGCAAAGCACTCATACTTGACCCCTCCATTCTCTCTTCTCTCTCGATCCAACACACACACACACACACACACAAACACACACACACACACACAAACACACACACACAAATACACGCGTACATACGAACACACCCACCCACAAACACAAACACACGCACACACACGCAACAGCACGCTCGCACACGCGAACAGATCATACGACATGGCGATGGCCTTGGCTCGGCGTGCTGCCTCCGCATGGGCGCCGGTCACTTCTCGGTCGTTGTTGTGGGCACCCGCGCAACATGCGCATGGCCTTCAGCCACCACGCGCAGCACACACACAGCAACAACAGCAACGCCAGCAGCCGCCGCATCAACACCTTCAACAGCAGGGTCACCCCATACAGCAACAGGTGCGCTGGAAGAGCGCGCGAGCACAGAAGGTGGAGGCACAGGCGGCCTCGCCAGCAAGCCGAGTCAAGAACGAGGACCCAAGCAAACGAAAGGTGTTTGTGCAGAAGTTCGGTGGCACCAGCCTGGGAACCTTTGAGAAGCTGGAGAAGGTGGTGAACATTGTCCGCACCAACCTGGAGAAGGCCCGGCTGGCGTGCGTCGTCTCCGCCATCAGCAGCGAGACAAAGAGCGAGGGCACGACATCACGCCTGCTCAACGCCGCGCAGGCCGCCGTCAACGAAGACCCCTTCCACCACTTCCTCGACGCCATTGAAGACACGCACCTCGACATCATCTACTCCATGATCCGCAACCCGGACAACCGCGACGCCGCCAAGCAGCACGTGCTCAAGGAGCTGCGCAACGTGCGGCAGTTCTGCGAGTCCCTCACCGTCATTCGCGAGCTCTCCCCGCGGTCCCACGATATGATTGTCGGCTGCGGCGAGCGGCTGTCTGCGGGCATGATCGCCAGCGTGCTCAAGGAGGAAGGCATCCCCACCGTGTACATGAACCTGAGCCACCTCTTCAAGTCCCCGCTCGACGCCAACAAGGTTGGCTATCACCACAAGGCCATCGCCGCCCTGCAGACGCAGCTCGACAAGACGGTGGATCTCGACTACGTGGTGCCGATCATCACGGGGTACATGGGCGACATCGCTGGCGGCATCATTGACGGCATTGGCCGCGGGTACTCTGATCTCACTGCTGCCCTTGTTGCCGCGGCACTCAAGGCAGACGCGCTGCAGGTCAGGCTTGCATGAGCTGAACTGACTGTTTCGTGTCGTGTGTGTGTATTATGTCGTGTGCGTGTGTGTGTATTATGTCGTGTGCATGTATGGTATGCATGTGCGGTGTGCGGTGTGTATGTGTGTGTGTGTGCATGTGTGGTGTGTGTGTGTGTGCATGTGAGTGTGTGAGTGTGTGTGCATGTGTGTGTATCTCCGTGTGCGTGAATGCGCACGTGATTTTGCCGCCCTCACTTCCGACTCACACCAACTCCTGTGCACATCCCCCACCCGCCAATCATGCACGCGCGCTGCTGGGTTGTGCAGGTGTGGAAGGAGTCTGATGGCATCTTCACCGGCAACCCGACAAAGATCAGCAATGCGCAGCTGCTGCACGTCGTGTCCCCGCGCGAAGCCGCAGAGCTCACATACTTTGGCAACGAGGTGTGTGCAGTGTGTGTGTGTGCAGTGTGTGTGTGTGCAGTGTGTGTGTGTGTGTGTGCAGTGTACGTGTGTGTATGATGAAGGCTGGGTGGGTCGCAGGACATTTGTCGAACATCGCATGCACGCATGCATGCATGGCGTGGTGTGACTGTCCTCCTGATCATGTCATCGGCAATACACTGCATGGTGCTTGTTGTTTGCGATGCGCAGGTTTTGCACCCGTTTACAATGGAGTGTGCAATTGAGGCGAACATCCCCATCCACATCCTCAACACCTTCAAGATTGACTCGCCAGGAACCGTTGTGAAACCCCACGCCACCCAAACGGAGCTTGCCGAGCGCGGCTTGCGCAACATCGCCGCTGTCGTCTCCAAGAAACACATTGACGTCATCAATGTTGCATCAAACAAGCGCCTCGAGTCTGCCTCGTTCCTCGCCAAGGTCGATGCCTGTCTGCTGTGTGATGTCGTGTGTGTGTGTGTGTGCTTTATTTGTGTGTGTGTGTGTGTGTTTATGCTCTTCGTTGTACATATATACGTGTGCGATACGATAGCACGTGTTTGTTGCGCATCCCATGGAAGAGGTTCCTTCGTCCCTCCTCACCCCAACCACACATACATACACATACACACACATACACACACATACACACACATACACACACATACACACACATACACATACATACACATACACACACACATATACACACGTACACACAGGTGTTTGAGCTGTTTGCCAAGCACCGCGTCAAGGTGGACCTGATCTCCACTTCAGAGACCAACCTGTCCATTACGGTGCACGAGTCTGTTGAAGGCCATCGCGTGCAGGATTTGGTTGCGGAGTTGGAGGCGCTTGGGCGCTGCAGCATCAAGCGCAACCGTGCCATCGTCAGCATCATTGGAGAGGGCATGGCTAAACAGGTGAAGAGAGGCTGCCGTGGCTGCTTGTGGTGCTTGTGCTGTAACGCTTTTGTTGCGTGGTTGAAGCCACAGTGCCTGCGCTGGCTCTCATGTCTGCATCGCTGGGTCTGGTTTTGTTGCAGCATTCGCAATCATTCTGTTCTCTTCTGTTAATCACACACACACACACAAACACACACACACACACACACACCAACGCGTGCGATGCCGCACTCAAACTGTGCCGCCATAATAATTACGTACTTCTGCCATGTGTGTGTGTGTGTGTGGTGTAGATTGGGCTTGCTGCGGAGATGATGGACTGCCTCTCCTCGCAGAAGATCAACTTTGAGATGATCACACAGGGCGCCAGCGAAATCAACACCACCGTCGTCATCAAGCAGGACCAAGCAGGTGCCGCGTCTGGGCGTGTGTGCGTGTGTGTGTGTGTGTGTGTGCGTGTGTGTGTGTGTGTGTGTGTGTGTGTGTGTGTGTGTGTGTGTGTGTGTGTGTGTGTGTGTGTGTGTGTGCTCTGTGCTGATACCCATCCCGTGAGAAAGCACGAGCTTGGCACTCACTATGCTGCACATGCACACCACCACCACCAACAACAACGGACAACCAATGCAGATCTGGCTGTTCAGGCCATCCACGAACGGTTCCTTGATGCAAGCAAGAAGTAGGGCGTTCATGTCAGTTGATGTGATACCCGTCCAGCATCAAGCAGGTGCAACCAACGCTCAGTGCATGTTCCCTCGGTGTAGGGTGTGTACTCAACCGTGTGTACTCAGCCGTGTACATGTTGTCCATTCTTCGTTACAATCGCACACGTCGAGGCGGTGAGGTGTTGTCGCTTGCTTGCTGTTCCTTTGTGACACACACACACACACACACGTACACACACCCTCTTGCTGGTGCCACCTTTCCCTTTCTACGCAAGCTTGTACACTCCTCCACACAACATTGCATACCGTTACAACATTACACATGGAGCAAACACCACGCTGAAGAGGCAGAAAGAGCTGTGATGATGGGGAGAGGGCCACGAAGAAAAGGGGAAGGGGATGGACAAGGAGGACGGGTCAGTCCTGCGAGTCAAGGAGTCAGTGTCATCCTTCATCATCATTTCATTCTTCCACGCAAACAACATGTCCGCTCATGCATGGCATTTCTCTTCACAAACAAACAAGCAAGAAGCTCGGAAAACACCACAACAGCGATGAGCACGGTGGGCGGTGCTGCAGGCACGTGTGGTCGCCAGCTGCTGGAGGGTGTGCTGGCACAGGATGTTGTGCGGGTGGACAGCCTGCTGGGCCGGGCAACAAAGACCGACGTGAACACAAAGGACAACGAAGGCACATCCTGTCTGCATCACGCAGCTCTCCTCGTAAGCCGCGATTGATATCTGTGTGTGTGTGTGTGTGTGTGTGTGTGTGTAGTGTGTGTGTGTGTGTGTGTGTGTGTGTGTGTGTGTGTGTGTGTGTGTGTGTGTGTGTGTGTGTGTGTGTGTGTGTGTGTGTGTGTGTCCTGTCCTTTCAAGTAAGTTAGTGTCTTTTCAGCTACCACTGCCACTGTAGCAGCTGTTGTTGTTGCAGCTGCTGCTGATGCCGCTACCGCTGCCGCTGCTCATACCCATCCCCGTCTGTCACCCTTGACCCCTTTGTGCCTGTGCTTGCACCCAATCACATTGTGTTACACAGGGCAACTCCGCACTCGTTGATCTGCTGCTGTCTGCTGGTGCAGCCGTCAACGCACGTACGTCCTTTCTGTCAATTGTCACTTGCGTGCGTGCACACACGCACACACTGATGTACGCATGAACACACACACACACACATACACACACGCACACACATACACACACACACACACAACCACCACCACTTGTCCTGGCTTGCACTGCAGAGGATGCCAAGGAGATGACGCCACTGCACCTTGCCGCGTGGGGAGGACACACTGCGGTAGGCTTCCCAACAACAACAACAACAACAACAACAACAACAACAACAACAACAACAACAACAACAACAACAACAACAACAACAACAACAACAACAACATGACCGCAGATGGTCGACTCTGGTTTATGCACTGCTGCAGCTGCACTGCTTCACTGTGCGAGCCCTTCTCATGTCTTTTGCTGTTGGTGTTGCAGGTCTTGTCGCAGTTGCTGAACGCGGGCGCCTCTGCCTCATCTCAATCAGCAAAGTTGGTGCTGCGTGCTCTGCCATCAGGGATGATGCACCGTACCACAATGCCTGTCTTCCCCGCTTCCTTCTCAGCTTCGTGCTTCATGCTCATTCTCTCTTGCACACACACACACACACACACACACACACACACACACACACACACACACACACGCACACACGCACGCACTTACTCTCACACACACGCACACACACGCGCGCACACGCACACATGCACACGCACACGCACACGCACACACACATACGCACATACGCACACGCGCACTGACACTCACAACCACAGTGGAGACACGCCGCTGCACCTCGCATGCCAGCAAGGATCCACGGAAGCGGTGCGGGTGACGGGATGTGCACTGGTGCTGTCAGCAGCCGTGCTCGCTTTCTCCTGCGCTGCCAAATGCCCTGACCTCATGTCCCGTGCAACTAACTTGCTTGGTGTGACATCGATTCTCACCCAACAACCCCACTCACGCCACTGCATCCCACTGTCTGTATCCTATACGCTACCACGCCTCTGCATACACCCGCATCAGGTGAAGCAGCTAGTCGACTTTGGCGCCAACTTGACCGCTGGGAACGACGCCAACGTCACGCCACTCATGGTTGCATGCGAGGTGCGCTTGTCGTGTACGCCAGTGTGCAAGTACTTGTGTGTGTGTATATTTGTTTGTTTGTGTGTTTGTGCGTGCGTGTGCATTTGTGCGTCCGCGCGTACATGAACGCGTAGAAACCCCAGTTCTGGCGTGCCATCAGTGTATCGTGGCTCACTCTGCGTGTGTACGTGACGACGCGGTGACAGCGGGGGCGTGCCCCAATTGTGGAGCAGTTTCTACAGCTGCAGAAGACCTTTGGGCACTCTGTTGTGCACGTGCAACTGTGGAAGGAGAGAACCAGCGTCTTTGAGCCATCAAGCGACAGCCACCCACCACGTGCGTGCAATGCGCGAACTTGTGCACTTGTGTGCGTCTGCAGATGATGTTCGCATGTGCACATTTGCACCTGTCAACAAGCACTGCTCGAACGAGAGCGCACAGCCACCAAACTCGCGCCCATACCTCCATTCTGAACTCACCACCATCATGACCATCAGAGCCCCGGGACGTTGCGTTCATCATGCGCGCCGTTGAGCGCGATCACGCCCACATCATCCACCTCCTCGCTGACGTGCGTGTGTGTGTTTGCATGCATGTTCTTGGGAGCATCAAAGTCAATTGTATTGCATGCTCGTGCTCTGTTCCTTCGTGTATCATGACCATAAGTTTCCATGACACCATCACCACCACTACCACCACCGCCGCCGCCGCCGCCGCATGCAACAGTACGGCATTGACTTGTGCTTTCCGCCCAAGAATCCCCCAATCGTTCGCGCAGCCCTCCTCAGGTGTGTGTGTGTATTGTGTGTGTATTGTGTGTGTGTGCATGAGCGCCTATTGTGCCCTGCAGATGTGCACAGGCTGATCCTCCATGTCTGTGCCCTTCGTGATATGCGTTAATGTGTTGCTGACACGACACCCGTCTCCACCACATGCACAACGCTGTCCACCGGCGACAGGAAACCGTGGGCGCTGCATGCCCTGCTGCAACACGACGGCCTCAGAACCCTCGACCTTGTGAGTACATGCAGATTGGGACACTGGCACTGGTCTGATAGATAAATGGGCTGATTTGATTCCCACTTGATGTGCTTTGTTCGCTAACAAATTTCCATTGCTTTGCTCGGCTGTGCACCCTCGTACATCCACAACACACGCACACACACACACACACACATCCACAACACACACACACACACACGCACACGTGCGCACGCATGTCGTGCCAGAGCAAGGACGAGAGAGCGCAGGTGACGGCGCTGACGGGGGAGCTTGAGGACACACGCGCCCCTGTGCCAGTGCTGCTGAAGCTGTGTGCAATTCTTCAGTCGAAGAGCGACTTGCACACGAGCGTGGAGGATGCAGCAGGCGTAAAACAGCAGCAGCAGCAGCAGCAGCAGCAGCAGCACATGAAAGGGTACATGGTTGTGCCGTGTGTTGAGGTGGTCTTCAGCAGCGACGACGAAGATGAGGAGGAAGAGGGGGACGAAGATCGAGAAGAGGAAGATGCACAAGTACATAGCGATGGTGGGGCGGAGGATACAGGAGGCAACCACGATGATCGTGATGGCAAGCTGGGTGATGCTGCTTCTGACGAGGGCCTCACCCCAGCGCAGGGTGAATCTGCACCAGCACCAACAGCCATGGAACCCGACGCCACGACCACACCAACAGCCACCACAACAGCGACGAGTGAAGTGCGCATGCGGAAGAAAGGGCGCAAAGCGCCACGTGCTGCTGACAACCGACAGTCGTTTCTCGCACCGAGCTCGACCCACCACGATGACGCGTGAGGATATGACTGATTTCACGTGTGTGTGTATGTGTTCTTGTGGTGTTTGAATTCTGCGAGCAATGGTGTCATTCACACACACACACACACACACACACACACACACACACACACACACACACACACACACACACACACACACACACACACACACACACACACACACACACACACACACAACAGCGGCGTTCGGGTCCGCCAGCGGTCGTCGTCCATTGGATCTGCGCGCGTGTCCGCACACGTGCGTGCATCCCACATCTTCCCGCCGTCGCAGGCGCAGCGCGCATCACGCATGTGTGACGTCCTCACACGTACGTGTCATTCTATGCATGTGCCATGTGGACGTGTTTGCTTGTGTTTGTGGTGTTTGCGTTGTTTGAATTTGGCACAGCTGTGGTTTGACACCGGTCCACCTGCTCCAAAGCAATCCCCACATCCGGCCTGCTGTTCGCTGCTGCTGTGGCAACTCATGATGCTTGCTTGTCGTGCAATCCACATCCATATGCACCCATCAACAGTTGATCTCCCAGCACCGCCGCCGCCAGCATCGTCATCGTCTTCTTCGTCTTCAGCGCCGCGTGCGTCGCATTCGCACACCGCAGCACCAGGTGTGTCAGCCGCTGCTGACGCTGCTGCGTGCCATGTGATTGCCAATCTCCAACCTTCCTTGCACGTGTACAAACACGCATCACAACACCATCGCCCCACAAACATCACACAAACACACATACACACACATATACATTCATCATATCACACCCCCCACCCCCCACCACCACCATCACGACCACCACAACGACGACGACGACCATCACCACCATCACCACCAGCGGCACTGGACATCCCGCCACCGCCTTCAAAGCCGTCGCCACAAACACCAATCTCGTCCACGGATGCGCGAAAGCCATCGGCCAGCTTGTTTGGTAGGCCAGCAGTACTGGGGTGCAGTGGAAGATGCGTGCGTGCATGCGTGCGTGTGTTTTCTGCCGCCGCCACCGATGCTGCTGCTGCTGCTGCTGTTGCTGTTGTCCGCTGCTGCTGTTGTTGCGATTGGCGTGCCCGTGCAATTTCTGCATGTTTCAGCCTTTGTTCTCCACGCTGCTTCCACACACGCTTTTCACACACATACACACACGCATACACCACACGCATACACCACACACACACACACACACACACGCACACACACACACACACACACACACACACACACACACACACACACACACACACACACACACACACACACGCACGGCGAGTGCCTGTAGCCATCACGCCCAGTGTCACTGAAGGCATGCAAGCCAACCCGCACCACCGTCACCGCCACCTCCCCGGCCGTGTTGGCGCTGCCATTGGCGGGTCTGTGCTGCCCGACAGCATAATTGAGGGGTCACTGTACAAGCGTCCACGCGGGCGCACGAATCGCATTGCAATCGCAGGACGGCTGCGACACCGCTGGTTCGTTCTCACAGAGGCCGCGCTCTCATACTACGAATACGACGGAAAGAAGGTCGGTGTGCCGGCCTGTGTGTGTGTGTGTGTGTGTGTGTGTGTGTGTGTGTGCGTGTACTCGTGTGTGTGTATGTGTGTGTGTGCGTGTATGTGCGTGTTTGTCATTTGGTCGTGACAACGCACCCATTCCATGGCTGACGGTTCACGCTTGCATGTAACCTTTTCTCTCACGCCGCCGCGTCTTCATCTCCCCACGCACCAATTCATGATTTATTGTATGAACGCGGTGCCCAGGCTGGGAAGCTGAAAGGGTACATACCGCTGTACTCGATATTGGGTGCGCAGGCCAGCCCGGCGGACGAGAGGGAGTTTATGGTGCTGCACGACACAGCGATTCTGCGATGTATCTCCGCCTGCAAGGAGGAACGCGAATCCTGGATGACAAACATCAACCGCACCTGTCTTCGCGTGCAGCAGGGTGTGTGCGTGTGTGTGTGTGTGTATGTGCGTGCGTGTGTGTGTGTGTACGTGTGTGTGCATCGCGTTCATAAGTGTTTGCACTCCAAATGCGTGTCTTCGTTCACCCGTCCACTCTCTCACACAAATGTACACAATGCGTTGCGCTTGCGTGTGCAGAATCAAAGCAGCAGGTGTGGTGACACGAGCGATTTCTTGGCAACCCCATGCATGTACATCACTGTCCTCCACCCACACGTGCATGCACCACCACAGAGAGCGTGACGTTGCCTGATCCTTGACAACCTCTCACATGCACACCACCACCACCACCACCACCTGCTCACTGTCGTTCCCTCAGGCTGTTCCCGCTGTGCTTGTTCGAGACCTTGGGCTACAGGCCCCAGAAGCATAAACGAAGTGTCACACGCATTACATTCTGTCACGCCATCCCCGAAAAGCCCTTGCGTAGCGCGCACAGTGTGTCAGTCGTGTGGCTCGTTGCACTTGTTTCGTTTATTCATTGCGTGTGTGGGAAGGGAATGAGGAGGGGGTGGGGCGTTGTTTGCAAGGAGCGATGGTGGGGAACGACACGAGTGAATGAACGTGGGCAGGAAGACAGAAGGAAACAGCATCCACAGCTGTGTGCGAGTGTGTGTGAGCTATGAGAGACACGCTGGGACGTGTGCATCGACAAAGACGAGCATCATGTATCTGGTTGGCTGTACGGTGATGGGCGTGCCAGGCGCGACCCTCTTCGGCTGCAACTCAGGGAGGTCGCCAGCCGCCGTCAACTGTGCGTGAGTGAGTGTGTGTGTGTGTGTGTGTGTGTGTGTGTGCATGTGTGTGTGTGAGAGAGAGAGAGAGTGTGTGTGTGTGCATGTGTGTGTGAGAGAGTGTGTGTGCATGTGCGTGTGTGTGCATGTGCGTGTGTGTGCATGTGCGTGTGAGTGTGTGTTTGTGTGGAGTGGTATTGTGCGTGAGGGCACAGCAAGGAGGCACATGTTTGAAAGGACCCACACATACGCACACATACACACACATACGCACACATACACACAGGTACATACACACACGCACACATACACGCACACGCACCCCATTCCCATCACACCTGCAGAGGGTTGCCGTTGAGAGTTGCCGTCGTGTCACTGGCACGTGCGTTGCTTGGCTGAATGTCGTATACACCGATGCGACTTGATGCCAACTTCTTGTTGTCGAAGCGCAGCGCGGCCGCGGTGGTGTTGTCTGTGTTGAGGACCATCAGGGACACGGCGCCCTTGCCAGCGAACGTGTGTGCAGCCGGTGTGCAGTGTGCATACACGCGAACGGTTCTCGCGCGCGCAAGTCCACCATCCACCGCGAGCACGGTTGGTCCAAACAGGCGCTTGTGCAGAACAGAGAGCCAGTAGTCGATGTGCGGGGTGAGGGTGTCGTGTTCGATGAGCGAGTACACACCGCCCACCAGCGTCTGGCGGCAAACGATGCTGGTGTTGAGACGGGCAGCAACCCCGAGCTTGTCCAGCCACATGAACCCTGACCAGAGGATGGCATTTGTTGGGTTGGAGGGTGAGTACAATGACCTCTTCCACGTGCGTGTGTATGCGTGCGTGTGTGTGTGTGTGTGTGGTGAAGATGCTCACACAGAGACGCACAGAGACAAAGACAAACACGAACAAAGGTAGAGACACACACGCATATCTCCACACGCACACACGTACACGAACAAATACACACACACGTACACGAACAAACAAACACACACACACACACATACACACCTGCTGCGTATGTTGGGCTCACGGATTTGGAGCCGCCGTCGTAAAAGTTGGATGTTTCGCCAAGCCACATCCAGATGTCACGGTGCTGGCTGGTTCGCAGCACGTGGCTGTACGCGGTCGCCTCGTCAACAAACTTATCGAGAACAAGCGGGTCGCTGGCCATCCACAGCTTGGCTGATGCGCCGCTTCCGTAGTACTGGTGCCACGTGGCACCGTCGAGCATGCCCACGGGCACGTGCTTCAGGAACGTGGCCATGTACGCCTGGCCCTTGGGACCGGAATCAGCAATGTCTGCAGAAATGGACGAAACGCAGTTGTCGCATAATTGCCACGAACAGTGTAAGTGAGTGAGTGTGTGTGTGTGTGTGTGTGTGTGTGTGTGTGTGTGTGTGTGTGTGAGTTGTTGTGGGGGTTCACTGCATTTCTCGGCCACACGTGCACATGCATGGTATGTGGATGCCATCACGCCAAGTTGCTGCATCTCGTCACACACACACACACACACACACACACACACACACACACACACACACACACACACACACACACACACACACACACACACACACACACACACACACGCACCTGGGCCCATGAGCCACGTGATGGGGAAGAGGTTGTTGAGGATGCCGCGGAGACGATAAAAGTCATTCCCGCGCTGCCCAGGCGTCACCGTGATGTTTCGCTTGGAGTACAAATCTATCAACGCCAGTCAGTGAAAGAAGAGGGGGAGCACGCGCAAAGGGCATGGGGAGGCACGTCAATGTATGATGGCGCTTGCGGCTTGCATTCAAGACAACTGTGGCAACCACACAACAATGTGTACGCTGACATGCATAGGCAGTCACGCACAGCTGCACACAATCACACAAGTACACCCAACACACACACACACCCGAAACACAACAGCATGGATAGACAGACGTGCCTGGTTCGTTGCCAAGCTCCCAGCCAACAAACTGCTTGTGGTCTGCAACGTAGTTGAGGAAAGGGAACGCCGGCTCCTCGTTCCAAGACATGTTCTTGAACAGGGTGAGGCCGTTCAGGCCAAACACAACCTCCATGTTGGTGGCGCCAGCAAAGGCGTAAATGGCGTTCCACGCCTCGGGCGTGAGCGTTGTGGTGGCATCGGCCCCAGTAGCGAAGTCGCCGCTTCCCTGCTGTGGGAAGCTGTAGTTCATGCGCTGGTGGGAGTTGCCGCCGAAGCGAATGTACCCTGGGCTGAGCGCCTTTGTCAACTTCTGCAGCTGCGGATCGGAGTAGTTGAGGGTTGCAAACCCACCATCAATGGTCACCGACAAGAACAAAGGTGGCAGCACGGCCGCCCCTGCTGTCACATTCACCTCCACGTCAACATTGTGCGCAGTGGCAGAGGCACCCGAGGCCAGCGTCACCGCCGCCACAACCATCATCACGACCATCCTCATCGTGTCCAGTGGCCTTTGCGAGTGCGACAACAACAACAACTGCAGCTGCAACCAACAACTTCAACAAACACCAACAGCAGCTGCAGTTGTCACTGACCCAAAAGCCAAACCAAACCCAAACACACGCAACCCGCGAATGTGAAAATTGGTGAGTGTGGCAGCCACTTCTTTCAAGATAGGAAGGACCGAAGAGGGCGAACCAGCAACCCTCATTCTCACAAACACACCCACACACCCACACTGCTGCGACGACGGAAAGGACGTCAAGCAAAGCGAGCAAGCACAGCAGCACAGCCAAGATGAGAACACGAAAAGCGGCGTCGCTTCTCCTCATCGCCCTGCTGGTCGGTGTTGGGGCGCTCGCCTTGCTGCGCAACATCCACTCGGACAACAAGGCAAGCCATTCCGCTGCGCAGCCAACGAGGCGCACGCACACGCGCACCCACATCACATGAACCACGTCGCACCGTCGTTTTGCAATGTGAACCAACCAAAACGCCTGCACACATCCCCCTGTGGCATCGCCGCGTTTTGATCCGCTCGCCTCACACATAGTCATGCTGCTCACCTCCGCCTGATGCCTGTGGCGTTCCACTTCCCCCCTCTACTCTCCAACTTCCCCCTCTCCACTTCTCTCTCTCTCTCTTGCCTCTGCTCAGGCCCCTACACAGTCACTGACCCGGGCGCTGCGGGAGCAGCGGTCACAGGAGCAGCGGTCGACGGCGTCGTCACGCCAGGAGCTCATCTCCAAAATCAACAACCTGCAGCACCAGGTCGATGGCCTCTCCCAGTCTGCGACGGAATTGATTGAGAAGCGGCAGCGGCTGCAGCAAGCCATCCACCAAAACGTGGTCAGCACCGCCCTGTTTCGCCAGGACGGCCGCTGCGGGCCCCAATACCCGGCACCAGGCGCGCCGGACTTTGGCCAGTGTGACCCCACAGCTGATGTACGCCCTGCGCATTTTGATGCCTGCACCATGCAAAACGCCTCCTTCACTTCCAGATACTCGCTCACTTCTCACCTGGCTTCCTGCCTGTTCTTGCTGTTCACATGCTGTTGTGGTTGTGTGTGTGTGTGTGTGTGTGTGTGTGTGTGTGTGTGTGTGTGTGTGTGTGTGTGTGTGTTCTCTTGTCCACTTCCTCGCGCCCTTCACAATTCCAGGCTGACCAGAAGGGACCATGCTGCAACCCCGGGACGTGAGTGCACGCTGGCGTTTTGGTGCCTTCACTGCTCTACAGCTCATTTTGGTGTCGCGTTCATGACCCTGGGGTTGAAAGTTGTTGATATTGTTCTTCGTGTACCACCTCCTTCTCACATTTGCGTGATGCTCACATGCCCCCGAATATCCGTGCACCTTGTGGCAAATTCAGAGGCTGGTGTGGCAACGTGCGTGGTGTGACTTGGGGCCACTGCCACTGCCCGGACTGCGTTGACTACAGCAAGAACGAGGAGAGCATCAAAATGGCCGAACAACACAAGCAGCAGCAGCAGCAGCAGCAGCAGCAGCAGCAGCAGCAGCAGTCACAAAAGCCGCGCCAGTTACCCCCTGCTGAAAAGGATGCAAGTGAGAAGCAACAGGACAAGAAGGACGCATCGCCGCCGCCACCACCACCAAAGTTCAGGTTCGTGGGCCACTTGCAACCTCTTATGGGACTGGCAACTGCGCAAGCGGAAACACTTTGCTGCTTCTCAGTCCGTCACTGTTGTTTGCCTCTGTCTTGTGTTTTGGTTTCGCGCTCACCATGGCACTGTGAACCACATCATCTGCACTGTCGTCTTGTTGGCAGGACCGATGGGCGTTGCGGGCCCATGTACCCTGCACCAGGCGCGACTATTGGCGAATGCGATCCTTACGCCGACGTGAGTGCGCTTACATGTGGCAATATCTTGCCTGCAAGCAACAGAATTGCCGTTTGTTTTGCTCCACACTCAGTTTGTGTGCTCGCTTCCTTTTCAGCCTGAGCATCCTCTCTGTTTCCCCATATCATAGCTTACGTCCCCACTCCCACTCGATTATCCGCACGTGTGCATTCGACTTTGTTGTTAATAGGGCGACCAAAAGGGGCCTTGCTGCAACCCAAGCAGGTACTGCATCCAACCCCCTTGATTCATTTCACTTTTGCCTGCATCACCCTGCATGCTATTCATGTCAGTAGTCAGTGCCTCCTTCGCTGCTACCCCAATTTCCACGCACAGACTCACGTCTTTCTCTCTCTGGAATTGCCGCCGCGCGTCACATGTCTCTCTGATCTCACTGCTCTGCCAAATTGCCATCAGTGGATGGTGTGGGAACGTGCGCGACGTGCACTGGGGTCACTGCGACTGCGAGGACTGCGTCGATTACAGCAGCGTCTATCACGTGGTGCAGCCCCGCAAACCAGAGCAGCGCTCCTCCAGTGCATCCGAAAAGGACAAGCAGCAGGAACTTCCTCGATTTCGGTAAAGAAGAAGCTCACACATCATGACAGAGCATGGTTTTCTGAACCCCCCCCCCTCTTGTGCCTGAAATGTGACGCCTCTGTCTCAACACGTGTACCTGTGTCTGTGTTGTGCCGCGCAGGAGTGACGGGCGGTGTGGTCCACGTTTCCCCGCACCAGGCGCGCCCACGTATGGAGAATGCGACCCACACTCAGGTACAGTACATTCTGTGTGTGTGTGTGTGTGCGTGTGCGTGTGTGCGTGTGTGCGTGTGTGTGATTGTGTGATCGTGGTCGTGCCTTGCGATACAATGCAACACCCCCAGCCACACCCTCGAGTTGCATCCTGCACGCCAACGATGCCCAGCTCACTCGCCCACACACTCGCCCACACACTTGCACCCCACCTCCACCACCATTTTGGCTTGCTTGCTTTACGGCCAGACGGAGACCAGCAAGGGCCGTGCTGCAACCCGGACAGCGGGTACTGCGGCAACATCCGCGGTGTGCTCTGGGGCCACTGCGACTGCCCAGACTGCCGTGATTTCAGCAGAGAGCACAAGCACAGCAACGCTGATGGTGGGTGGGGCCTGGCACAGTTGAGTGCCGGCAGCAGCGACAGCGAAGATGATGGTGAGGAGGTTGGGACGACACGACGATGCGATGCTCTGTTGTCCAAGGGGAAGGCAGGTTGGACGGAGCAGGAGCCCGTGTGCCGCCCCCTCTTCTCAAACGTCGACTTTTCCCTTCGAAAGGACTCCAAAGTCGCCTGCAGGTCCGTCGTGTGTGTGCTGTGTGTGCTGTGTGTGCTGTGTGTGTTGCGTATGCGCGCATGTATGTGTGTGTGTGCTGTGTGTGTGTGTTGCGTATGCGCGCATGTATCTCTCTTTCTCTGTCTCTCTGTCTCTGTCTCTTTCTCTCTGTCTCCCTCTGCCTCCCTCTCTCTCCCTGTGTACCCACTGCACCCCGTGCTCCCGAGCACCGGAATCAACTCACTCCACCTCACCACAACAACAGGCACAATGACGCGTTGGGAGCAAACGCCTGCGCTGCAACGAATATGCACTTCTCTTCGCCCAACGATATCACCTCCATCACCGCCACGTGTCTCATGTCACTACCAGAGAGCCAGCTGGCTCGATATAAGGTGCGTTGGTGTGCTTTGCTCTGTGTGTGTGTGTGCTTATCCCTGGCCGGGTTGCTTGTCATTGTCATCTGCCTTCTCTTGCAGCTTTCTCACCCCACATGCCACATGTCACATCCCGCAACCCACATCCCCGCATCCCACACGTGCACACGTGCACTTGCATCGACGTCCCCGTTCGAATGGCACGACAGGGCGACTCCCCTGCTGATGCCATTGTTCGTGCGCTGGCCGCGCGTTCCGACAGCAACGGCTACCTGTCCTCCGTACGTTGCCCCAGCATGCGCGCAGAGTTGCTGTGCTTACACGTGTGCTGATAATGAACCGCAGGTACTGTTGTCTTTCCCACAGTGCCCGACTCCCAATCCCGTGCTCACGCCTGCCTCTGCTTTAATGGTGTGTGTGTGTGTGTGTGTGTGTGTGTGTGTGTGTGTGTGTGTGTGTGTGTGTGTGTGTGTGTGTGTGTGTGTGTGTGTGTGTTTGTTGCTGATAGTGCACGGCTTGGAGCGATGCGCCACTTCTCGTCATGCAACAGAGTGCTGCCGTCACCAGCACTCTTTTCGCCGCGCACCAGGTCTGCAAGCACATATGTGTGTGTGTGTGTATTTTGTGGATGTAGTCGTGTGGGTGTGGTCGTGTGCAGAGTGCCGCCAAGCTCTACTGGATCGTTTCATGGTATGCAAGTGGGTACGCATTCATTTGTCACTCACAGCCCACTTGCACAACCGCTGCTGCTTGTTTGTTCGCGCGCGCGTGTGGGTCACAGGCTGTTTCGCTGTTTGGCCACAAGCTCTCCGACGTGGATGTGCTGCTCACAAATGAGGTGCGCGCGCACTTTGTGCACGAAGTACAAAAGGGCACGCGTGCTGTGATCCTGACACATCGTCTCATCTAGGCGCGCGTGGCACCCACGTGCACGGCGCTGGCTACTCATCTGTCCCCTTTTGGCTGCATTCCTTCCTCTCACCCCCGTCTCATCCTCGTGACATTGCATTTCCTGCCCATGTCTTTGTCAACACCACCACTGCCATCACCATTACTGGTGCCACGTTCAAGGCGGCTGAAACAGCGCCTTGGTTCTCTGTTGCACGAAGCGTCATGGAGGTGACAGACATCACACCAACCACATGCTATCCAACAGTCATCTTCGCCCACTCTGGCGCCACGTGAGTCTGTGTTGCAATGGCGCGTCTTTGTAGCGTGAGACTGTAGGCTTGTGCATGTGCGTGTGAAGTGATATGATGTCAATGTGCTTCTGGCATGTACACCCACCTTTACCATGCGTGAACAAGCGTTGCGCAGCGTGCACTGTTCACACACACACACACATTCACACACACACACACACACACACACACGAATGCGTGTTTGCTTGCAGATCCTTCTTTGAGACCCGCGATGCCCTTGATTGCTCCGTACGTTCACTCCACTTGCCAGTCTCTGTCTCTTATAGCCACCCACACCCGCTTGCAATCTCGCCTGCACATGTGTGTGTGTGTGTGTGTGTGTGCAGCCCTCTTCCCTCTGCCTTGTAGCCTTGCGCCTGTCTCGTGCAGTTTTTCACATCTGTGGCATGTGCTTATGACAAATCACACCACCACACTACACGACTCCTGTGTTTCAAATACCGAAAACAGGCGACGGCTGTGCAGACGTGCGAAGATTTTCTCAAGATCATCGCAACCCTCAACGTCCCAAAGCCGGAATGCCCGCAAGAGCTCTCTGCTTAGATATCAATCAACAGTTGCGCAGGTGTTGGCCGTGTGCTGCGCCACTTGTCTTGTGCAAGCAGCACAGTGATCAACCATCGCGCACGCGCCTCGCACGATGTTGCCTCGATAGAGATAATGTGTAGCAGCTCAATTTGTCCTGCCTTACATACGCCAAGTTGTCCAATTCTAGCCGTAGTCACCTGCCCATCCTCATCATCGTCGTCACCACCTGATCTTGTTACCATGTGCGGCTCTGAGCACGTTGTTACATCGCGCAGTACAGTGTAGTGCTGCTATTGATTCTTTGTTCCTGTCTTTCCTTTCCTCCCGCCCCCTTGCTGTTTGATTGCAGTTGTTGCGTGACGTGACAGTTGCGTGTCTTGTGACGATGTCTCGTGATGTCCATCTTGTTAGCTGTTGCACAGCAGCACCTCTCCTGTTATGTACCCGTTCACTTCTGCCCTGCCGCTTTGAAAGCACTGAATACACATAACGAAACACACACACACACACACACACACACACACACACACACACACACACACACACACACACACACACACACACACACAAGCAAGCAAGCAAGCAAGCAGGCATACAGTTGGCTTTGCTGTTTGTACCTCGCGTGCAGCGACATCCTCGGCCCAGTTGCCGACACGGCAGTTGGGGGTGTACGAGCGGTGTGCCATGGCCTGTTGTGGTGTTGGGGTGTGTTGCCTTGCTTGCTTGCTTGCTTGCTTGCCTTTCTCGTCTGTGTTCTGCTTTCTCTGTCTTGGGGTTGGTTGCCAGGGAAAATTTGCCTTTGACTGAAAGTCATTTCTGCCCTTCTTCCAGAGAAAGGACCACAACACAAACACAGCACGCCACGCTGCATTCACTGCACTCACTGCCCTCACGAACAAGCACACACGCAGCATGCGCGAGGACAACCTGACTGTTGGGGGTGGCGGCTTTGGCCATGGCTTTTGGGGCCAGCCAACGTCGTCCATCGACTGGTGTGAGGAAAACTACGTGGTGTCACACTACATTGCCGAGTTTTACAACACCGTGTCGTCGCTGGTCATTGCGTTGTTTGGGTTGTACGGCGCCATGCACTGGCGCTCTATCGGCCACGAGCCCCGCTTCATGGCCCTCTGGGCGTCCATTATCTGCGTCGGCATTGGTACACGTTTGTGTGTCCTGTGTGTGGTGTGTCCTCTGTGTGTGTGTGTGTGTGTGTGTGTGTGTGTGTGTGTGTGTGTGTGTGTGTGTGTGTGTGTGTGTGTGTGTGTGTTGTGCTCATTCATGTACGCCACCAGCAAGTTGTGTCTTCTCTGTCGTGCAATTTGCTGCCGAGTTTGTGTCCGCGCGTGGTCGTCTGCTCTTTGTGCTTGTTTGTGCTTTTGCGTGCCTGTGTTTGACCTTGCTATGTGCACTTTCCCGCACTTACATGCAGTCCTTGACTCGCTTGCTCCCCTGCACAACCACTTGTGTGTAGGTTCGGCTCTGTTCCACGGCACGCTGCTGTTCTCTATGCAGATGATGGACGAGCTGCCCATGGTGTATGCCATGTTGGTGTGGCTGTACATTTGGATTGAGAATGAGACCGAGACGCCGCGGAAGAAATACCTGCCCGCCTTCCTCGCCGCATATGGCGTGTTCTGGACCTTTGTCCACACCTACCTCGGCTTTGCCACCATCTTCCAGGTCGAGTGAGGGCGTGCGTGTGCGTGTGGGTGTGTGTGGGTGTGCAGACACTCGTGCGTTGCGTAGAGAAACGATGCACATATTTCTGCTTGCATTTGTGCATGCCATGCTATCCACTGCCTCACGGCCCGCGACCCACCTCACTTTTGTCACACACTCACGTCACAGATTCACTTTGGGTTGCTGGTGGTTGCGGGCTACACGTTTGTTGGTCGCTTCGCCTTCAAGACACAAGACCCGAGGGTGCGTTCGAGCGACCGTTTGCCCATGCTCTCATACAGTTGTGTTGTTGTCTGTTGGTCCTGTCTGTCCACCGCTTTGCTCCCAGGTCCTGCTCTCACCTGACACAAATCTGCTTGTACGTGTGTTTGTTCTTGTGTGTGTTTTGTGTTTGTGGTTTACATTAGATCAAGTGGTTCAGTGTGCTGTATGTTGCGCCGTTTGTGCTCGCGTTTGCGCTCTGGAGCACGGAGCGCATCTTCTGCTCCAGCGTCCGCCCATTCCAAGTCAGTACCCACACACACACACACACACACAGACATAAAGATACATGGACACATATGCACACACACGCACACACACGCACACACACGCACACACACACACACACACGCACACACACACACACACACACACACACACACACACACACACACACACACACACACACACGCACAGACAGACGGACACGCACACATATGCACGCATGGCTGTCGCTGCGGTTGCCTGCGATGGGTGCCCAGCACCCATTCCTGACACTACAATGCCCTCACCCCAATGCCTGCTGCCTTCGTTTGCAGTTTCATGCATGGTGGCACGTTCTCTCCGGAATCAGGTTTGTTGGTTTGCCTGCTCTGTGCGTTGCATAGTCACTCTGTTGCGTCTTCTTTGCGTGCGCGTGCGCGTGCGCGTATGTGTGCGTGCACGTGTCTTCTTCTCCTCCTCACCTCCTTCACCGTGTAACCAACACACACACACACACACACACATCCCAACGCCCTGCCATGAAACCTGGCGTGGTGGGACAGCTGCTACTTCAGCGTGGTGCTGGCCACAAGTGCCCGCCACGAGCAGCTGGGGAAGAAGATGAAAGTGTCTTTCTCGTCACTCGCGCTTCCCGTCGTGCATCCCGTGCACAACGCAAAAACGGACTAAACAACAACAGCAGTGACAACAACAACAACAACAACAACAACAACAACAACAACAACAACAACAACAACAACAACAACAACAACAACAACAACAACAACAACAACAACAACAACAACAACAACAACAACAACAACAACAACAACAACAACAACAACAACAACAACAACAACAACAACAACAACAACAACAACAACAACAACAACGGCAGGATGATCGTAGCTTTCAGAACAGGAGGTGGAGGAGGTGTCCTTGTGAACTGAGTCTTCTGCTGAGATTTTGGCCTTTCCTTGCATGCATGCACGTGCTGTGTTTACACCACCCCCTTGCATGTCCATTTTGCTGTCAATGTTTGTTCTACTGTGCACACCCTTGTACGTTTGTTTTCATGAAGCATGGTTTCACATCACACAACATTCAGTGCATTTGGTTTCTCTTTCTTTCCCAATGACATTGGGGGCGCTCACATTTTCTGCCCGTCCAGTTTACTTTCCATGTGTTGTTGTGTTTCTTCATGTCACTCTCTCGAGATCGTTTTCGCTTCTCCGCCGCCACAAGTAGCTGCAGTCTTTTCGAGTCATTTCAGCCACGCTAGCTTTTTCCTTCATTATTGGGCACGCTGCATCACGTTCCTGCTGTTCATTGGTAGCTGGCGAGCGTTTGTATACAACAGTGGACGAAAGCACGCAGGAAAGCACGCGCGTGGGCGAGCACACAAAGCAATCAATCAACCAAACAACCCAAGCGAGCCGCGGGGTTGTCAACACGCTGCCAACACGCTGTCAACGCGCTGCCAACACACACCGCCAACAAGGATGTATCCAGCCAACCGTCCGTGCTCCTGCGCATCACTGCGTACCAGCGTCGTCCATCGCCACAACAACTACAGGCACGTTGCCACTGCCGCCAGCGAAGGTGTGCGTGCCCTCTCCCGTGTTCACGACCAGTGCACGGGCATCCCTTGCAGGCAGCTTGATGGTGACCTCATCAAACGGGAGTGCAAAGGACGACGATGATGGTGATGGTGTGCGCACTGGAAGGTACGACACGAAGCGTTTGGTGACGCGCAGAGAGCACGTGACAGCCTCCTCGTCTGCACACACGTCGAGCGTGAAGACGAATTGGGTGCCGGCGTTGGAGATGCCATCATCCTCAATGTGGCGGACACACGTGCGACCCGGGCGCTGGGAAAAGTACAGCGTGAACACGCGGCCGCCGCACCCGTCACGCGAAATCTCCTGTTGGGTTCGATGGCGGTGGTGATGGCGATGGTTGGAAGGGAAGTGAGAAGAGCAGTGAAATGGTTCGAAAGGGGGGGGGGGGGGGGTTGAATTGGAATGGAAAGGCGATGTCGGTCATTCACAAAGCACGCACGCACGCACGCACGCATGAACACAAATACGCACGCACACACACACACAGACAGACACGCACACACACACACACACACACACACACACACACACACACACACACACACACACACACACACACACACACATACACACATTGACACTCTCCCCCTGCGCTACAATTGCAGTTGTCGCCTGACCTCTGTTGAGCGCGAGGGGGGCGATGCGAGTGTGCAGATCACAGATGCGTCCCGCACATATGTGATGGGCAGTGGGGATGACAGCGGGCAGTGGGCGGTGTACGTGCGACCACCCGCCAACCACGTGCTGCTGGCAACGTCGTACCACAGCGTCTTGGCACCACAAGCTGTGTCGGTTTGGTTAAGGGGGGGGGGAGGGGTCGTCGTGAGCACGAGGGTTTCAGGTGATGGTACGCAGAGGGCACACGGTAACGAAAGCACTGGAGAGGGAAGCTTTGTGCACACAACAGACATGTGCACAGACAGATAGACAGATAGACAGACACACACACAGACAGGTAGACATGTACACAGACAGACAAAGACAGACAGACAGACACACACACACACTCACACACACACACACAGACACACACATAAACACACAGACACACACCCACACACGCGCACATGCATGAACGAACCTGTTGGCAGGTAGACCTGGCGAGCCGTTGTGCCCGGGATGTAGATTGGGCAGACGAGAAGGGCGCTTCCAACCATGAAATCGCACGAGGAGCAATCGCGCACGTGGCGGTCGGCCTGAGCAATGGGGCATGAGGGGGATGGAGGGATATGTGGAGGTGCGGGTGAGGTTATGGATGGCAAGGTGTGTTTACTCGAGGGGTTGGCGTGGAAGGCGATGCAACAAGGAGGTGAGGGGTACACACACAAATACAAACGCAGACAGATAGACAGTCAATCACAGACAAACAAACAAACAGACAGACAGACAGACCCACACACAGACAGACAGACAGACGGACGGACAGACAGACAGACAGACAGACAGACAGACAGACAGACAGACAGACAGACAGCCAGACACACAGACAGACAGACAGGCAGACAGACAGACACAGACACACACACCCACACACCCACACACACACACCCACCCACACACACACACACACACACACACACACACACACACACACACACACACACACACACACATTGCACCTTTGCGTCTGGGAGCCCCCAGCAGTTGCGGTCATCGGGAAACTCAAGGACAAGCGGGCGGGTGATGGGGAGACCAGACACGTGCGCATCGTAGTGGAGGGTGTACATGAAGGGGTGGTGCAGGTACCGCTGCTGTATGCACGCGCGCACAACATCAACCGACGTCGCATAGCTCCACGGCTCCGTGCATGTGTTGTCGCTGTTCCAACTGCAGGTGGTGGGTGGGTGGATGCGGGCGTGGAAGAGGGGGGCGGGGAGAGGGAGTGAGTTGTAAGAGGAGGGGTGAAATGCGCTGGGAAAAACAGAAAGCAGAACGCAAAGAATGCATCGATGGAGGGATGAACGGGAGGGAAGAAGGGATGAAAGGTAGAGGTGGAATGGAGGAGAGAGGGAGAGAGATAAAAAGAAAGAAGGGGTGAGCATGGGTGTTCCTGCATCTTCAGTGCAGGCATTCCATCCCACGAGCCCCACTACCTGTGGATGGAGAAGCGAGGCATGAAGATGGCTGCCTGTATCCAGCGCAACAACAGCTCCTCCGAGGGCCTTGGCCCTGCAAACGCCCCAATGTCGTGTCCGTTGAACGGCCACCCGCACAGCCCGAGTGACAGGCCCATTGGCGTGTTCCACTGCAGCGTCTTCCAGCTCGTGCGGTTGTCGCCAGACCATGTCTGCGTGCAGTACCTGACGTCGTGGTGGTGGGTGCGTGTGACGGGAGAGTGAGCGGGTTCGGAGGGGGGACGGGATGTGCGTTCGTGTATGTGTATGTGCGCACATGCGTGTATGCGCGTGTATGTGCTGGGATTGGTAAAGACGTGTAACGTAGGCAGGATGTATGGCTCGTGCGTGTGTGCTAGCACGCACATCACGCACCACACCGTCTCGCCGCCACATTGATGACTCACCGCTGCATGCCGAGGGATCCCGATCGCGAAACGACGACGGGGCGCTCTGCAGGCCGCTCAGCAAGCAGCGCACTGGTGGTGGTGGTGGTGGCAACGTGATGTGGTGTGGTGTGGTGTGGTGTGATGTGGTGTGAGGGTGTGTGTGTGATGTGATGTGGTGTGAGGGTGTGTGTGTCAAGAAACCGATGTGTGTGTGTGTGTATGGCCGGGGGGGGGTTATGCTGATTGCCGGACATGTGTCTGCACGACTGTGTCGTTGTGAGAAGCACTGCAATCACAATCACCTCATTGAGCTCATTGCCATGAGCAATCCCTGAATTGGACGCATCAGCGACATTGGCATGCCCGATCCGCACACCAGCATCCCATCGTCCACCTGATCATCATTGCCATGTGTGTGTGTGTGCATGTTGTGTTGTGCGTGTACGTGTTCGTGTACGTGTGTGTGTTTGGTGGGTATGTGTTAGAAGCCTTCGTTCTGCGATATGAGATGAGCACAGCGTGTGCTCGCCACATTCACACCCATCACACCACGTACACCGACAGCCACACTAACAAGCCCGTGCCAGCGCACCTCGTATTCGTTGTTGTCGTTCCAGAGCGCCCTTGCTCCCTTTTGGATAAGCTGTGTACGGCAGCGGTCCGCCCACCACCTGTTGCGACGATTTGGGAACACGCGATTTGGACAACAGAAGCCAGGGGGGGGGCAGCATGGGCCGGTGTGAACCAAATCACGCACACACGCAGACACAGATACAGGCACACAAGCAGACACAGACACAGCAGGGATGGATGATGCATACCTGAATCCTTCCTTTGAGGAGAAGTCGATGTAGGACCCACGGGAGAAAGTGCCTGGACGAGGGAAGGAGCAAGGGGGTTGAGGGAAGGCTGGTGCACACAGCGACAGGGCGAGGTAGAAAGCGGGAGGGAGAGGAAGAGGAACGCAGACACACACACACACACACAAAAAATGTACTCCCACGCACACAGACACAGACACAGACACAGACACAGACACAGACACAGACACAGACACACACACACACACAGACACACACACACAGACACACACAGCGACCCACGCAAACACAACAAACGATCATGGGCTGAGTTGACTGACCAGCACCGCCAGACCAGAACAGGCCGACATATGGACGGGACGGATCGTCCGGATCGCGGACACACACGCCGCTGGCAACCGCACGCGCGTACTCGGGGTGGCTGTCGGCAAGCAGCCACGGCTTGATGTTGGGCAGCACGCGCATGTGCGCCTGTGAAGGAAAGAGGAGGATGATGCGTGTGCACGGTGAAGGTGAGGGAGCGGATGGCACACGCTCGCACACACACATGCACAGACACGGGGACATGGAAGCAGAAGGCAACGAGAACAAGACGTGGTGATGCAAAGAGGCGATGAAGGAAGAAGTCAAAGAACATACATACACACACATACACACACAGACAGACACACAGACAGACAGACAGACAGACAGACAGACACAGACACACACACACACACACCTTGTTGAAGTGGTCGAACATGGCGTGTGGATCCGGAATCCGGCGTGCGTTCCAGTTGAAGACGCATCTTGGCCCAAAACCGCCGTCAGCGCCGTCCACGCACGTGTATCCTTTTCCGCAGCGCCAGCAAGGTATAGGGAAGGGAAATGAGGTGTGGGGTGGGAGGTGGGAGCAGAGCTTGATATGGGGGATGAAGGTTGCAAACTCAAAGGTAAAAGTACACACGAACAGATAAATACACAAACAAACAAACCAACCAACCAACCAACCAACCAACCAACCAACCAACAAACCAACAAACCAACAAACCAACAAACAAGCACATGAGATTGACCTGAGGAGAGGTGGAAGCCGTCGCAGAGAATGTCATGCGAGTGGCAGAGGGACACAAACTTCTTCAGCTGCTCCTGCGCATCGGGCGCCTCTGTGTATGCCATTGTGCTGCCAAGATAGCCTGCACCCACCCACACACACCCAGCACACGCACATGTGAGCGAGAGTGGGGGTAGACAAGAAGAAGCAGAGCACACACACACACACACACACAGACATGCACACACACACACACAGACAGACAGGCACATACATGCTCACACGAAACCCTTTTCCCGTCACACGACGACAGCAGCTAATGCGGCTCACCGAGGCACCAGCGAGGCGGCATGAGTGGCCGGCCAATCAGTCGTGACACATCCTGCACCACAGACTTCAGATCTGAAACAGTGCGACGATTGGGAGTGGGTGAAGAGAGAACAAAGCAAGAGTGCATGGCGATGCATTTTGAGTGCTTGGTGTGATATGCACGTAAAGGGAAACAAACGCGCACAAACACACAGATAGACAGACAAGCAGGCAGACACACACACAGACACACACAGACACACACAGACACACACACGCACACACACCCTGGCCGAAGATCATGTAGTACTCGAGGTCGCCGTCTTCAAACTGGGTGTAACGGTACGAACCGCGGAACGCGCTAATCTCACTACCAAGGTCCATGACACCACGCGCAGAGGAGTCGTACACCATCGCATACCATCCCAGGCTGGCGCCAAGCTGCCGCGAATCGCTGCTTTCTTCCTGCGTCGAGAACGCGGGTGACGTGACGGATGTGGGCGAGGTTGGCGATGCCGTGTCGTCATGCTCGACGCTGTCCAGCAGTTTGTGCAGCATTGCGCTTGTTGTGCTGCGCTGGTACTCCTCGTCCTCCTCGCCCAGCGGCGGCTGTTGTGCCGCTGCATCAGCGTCTGCCGGCGGGGAGCGCACGTTGACAAACACAATGGGACAGTGCTTGTACAACGGCCCGGAGACCTGGCGGTTGGTGGGATCGCAGGAATAGCCCATGGCGTCAATGGCATCCAGACGCACGCGCGTGCCGTAGCGGTTGATGCGGCCAGCCGCCTCGCCCAGACCAAAGTACGCCTCCTCCTGCGCGCTGCGCCGCTCCATGTAGTGTGTCACGCTGCCGTGGCCCTGGTGGTCGCCATCGCCGCCGCTGTGACCAACACCGCGGTCGTACGTGTACGGCGAGCTGGGGAGGTCGCGGGCCACGAGCGCATCCTTGAAGTGCCATGCCAGTGCTGGGGGCTCGCCCGGCTTGGCGGTCGCAGACACGCGCACAGATGAGCTGCTCATGCTCCAGCCCGATCCCTTCTGGTTCTCGCAGACAACATTCACTGCCTCGCTTGAGCCAGAAAACAGATCGTCCCGCCGCGACCCATGCACACGCAGAAATTCTGCGCCAGGGTGTCCCTCATCCAGGAACCCCGTGGCCACACTCTGGCTGCACGGCTTCTCTGCATCATCATCATCATCATTGGTGGTTGTGGTGGTGCGGGTTGTTGGATCGTGTGTTGGATCGATAATCCAGGAGCGATCCACGCGCCGCTTTCCATCGGGGCACAGCGTTACCCGCACAATGTGATCCTCCACAAACTGGACGCGCAGCTCTTCCCCTCTCGCTCCTCGAATCACGCCAGCGCCAGCGCCAGCGGCACCATCGCGGCCATCCTTGCCGTTGCTGTCGCTGGCAACCAGCAGTGGCACAACCCGCGACATCTTGTTGCTTCTTCTTCTGCTGTTGTGCTGTGATTTGTTTGCAGAAAATCTATTGAAAGTTTCAACAAATTGTCGTGCCACTTTCTGGACTCGCATTTGCTGCTGGCGGATTTGGTGTGCACGTGTGTTTGTTGTTGCCTGTGCTGCTGAGGTGCTTGTCTTTGCGATCCTTGCTTGTTGGCTCGTGTGCGTGTTGCTGTTCTTTTTGGGAGTTGACGGGCTGTTGGGGTAAGATGCGACTGCGCAGCAATCTGAGCACCAGCCCTGGTGCCAACCGTGCGGAGGTGCCACCGAGCACGGCAACACGCAGGCGCACGCGTCGCCGCAGGGAGCTTGAAGAGCAGGAGGAAGGCAGCGAGCAGACGGTGGAGCAAACGCCTGTGAAGGCAACAGCAACCAAGACACCCAAGAAGAGCACTGCGAAGCGGCGCACAGCGACCAAGAAGACCAAGAAGACGCCGAAGAAGACGGAGCAAGAAGCCGAGGCAAGTAGCCAAAACACAGACGGCCAGCAGAAGCAGAAGCAGGAACAGGGTGATGTTGATGGTCACAAGGACTCCTCAAACGCGTCTGGGGAGGCGTCGCCGCCGCACACACCGACTCGCACACCCGCAGCCAGGAAACACCCGCCACCACAGACCGCCCGGCGATCATCGCGCCGCACCCGCGACGTGCCGGAGGACAACTGGGTGCAGGAGGCGACATCTTCGCCAGTGCTGAACCGCAAGCAGAACATGCGTCGCCTGAACTTGGATGAGGAGGACGACACGGAGGCGAAGGCCCCAACTTCAGATGACAGCGCTGGCGAGCAGGCGCAGAAGGAAGCAAAGAAGACCAGCAAAACGCCAAAGAAGAAGCAGAAGAAGAAGCAGGAGAAGAAGCAGGAGCAGACACAGAGCAGCGCAACAGCAGCATCCACACAGTCCAACGTGGAGGCCGCCAATGACCAGAGCGCAGCACAGAAGAAGGCAGTAAAGACGAAGCAGCAGCCTGCAAAGGATACAGCCAACAACGGGAGCAGTGCTGGTGCTGTTGATTATGTTGATGACGACGATGCGCCTGCGGAAGTGAGCCTGGGTGTCAGTCGTGACGCCGTCTTGCAGCGACTCGCAGCAGAGAAGGCCGCCGCAAAGAGGTTCGCATTGCAGTGTGCGGTGTGTGTGTGTGTGATTATGTGTGATTGTGTGTGTGTGTGTCGTCGTGTTAAAAGGAGTTGTTTGTAGTGTCGCGTGCTGTGTGCAAAGTGATCTCACCACATTGTCTTTGCGTCCTGTTTGTGTGCAGGATTGATGACCGCCGGAGAGCGCGTGTGCGCGAAGCCCGCGAACGCCGCAAGTACGAGTCGACGCTTTGAGAGATGGCGGGGATGTGCAAGGGAGCGAGTGTGCTTGTGTGCGTGAGATTGGGTGATTGTGTGTGCGTGTGGTTGTGCTTGCGTTTGAAGGGGGAGCAGGTGGAGTTGTGCAATGCGTTGAAAGAGATTTTTGGGCGTGCAGCGCAAGCCACAACCAGAGACAACGGCAACACGGCCTCACAGCATGGCTTGACTGTGGACGCGTGTGTGTATGTGTGTGCGGGTGTTCAGGGCGCAGAAGGCGAATTCGAAGGAGACGCAGCTGCTTGATCCCGCCATGCTCGAGCAGCTGGAGCAGGAGCACGGCCACGAAACCGGTGCGGGCAAGAGAGCGAGAGAGCGAGAGAGAGTGTGTGTGTGTGTGTATATGTGTATATATGTGCATGTGTTTATGTGTGTATATATGTGTGTGTATGTGTGTATGTGTGTGTGGTGCTTTGGGTGCGTGTTTTGGAAGCGCGAGTTTAAGTGGCTGTGACTGCCAAACACGCGTGACTGCATGGTTGCAGCTGTTGTGGTTGTTGATGTTGTATTTCTGACGCCCACGTCACACTGCACATTGTTACACTGCAGTGATCCCGGCGTATGCTGGGCAGCGCGTGGTGTTTGATGATTCAGAGGACGAGGACGAGGACGACGAACGCGCACGCATGCAGCTACAAGGTGGGGGATGCTCGTTGCTGGAGAGAGGCAGGGAGAGAGTTTGTGTCTCTGTATGAGGCTGTATGCGTGTGTGACTGTGCGTGAGTGACCTTGTGTGTGCGTGTGTGTGTGTGTGTGGCTCAACTTGAATGAGGGTGGGCACGCGAGCTGTATGCGCAATCCTCACGCATGCCTTCTTGTTCTGCTCTCTCATCCCAATGGCCAGACTTTGATGAGGACGAGGACGAGGACGATGAAGACGATGGCGAGCTGCCCACGAAGAAGACGAAGCGCAAAAGTAACATCACACACACACACACATGCACGCACACACACGCACACGATTGCTGCTTGTTGGTGGTGCTTTGTGTGAGTGTCGGTGCTTGCTTGCCTCGTGTCTGCCTGACCACCAGCTGACGACCAACTGCTTCGCTGCTGCATTTACAGACGGCCTTGTGTTCCGGCGCGGCGGCCTCAAAGTTGTGGTGAGTGGCCAGTTGGTGGTGGTGGTGGTGGTGGTGGTGGTGGTGGTGGTGGTGGTGGTGGTATTGATTTGTTCTTGTTGGAGAGGGGATTGGGGATGGAATGGGAGGAAGTGGTGTTGGTGACAGCTCTGTTGCGATATGTGCTCGTGCTGGATACCCGCATACAGTTCTTCACATGCTCACTTACACACGCACACACGCACACACACACATGCACATGACTGTGCAGTCGCTGAAGGAGCGCGAGGGCGTGCTTGGGCGCAAGACAAAGCCGTCCACGCTCAAGTTCATGCGCAAGCAGCGGCTCGGACAGGAACAGCGAAGATGTATGTGCAAGTTTGTGTGCGGGTGGATGCGGTTGTGTGCACGATCGGTGCGTGTTTGCGGGGTGTGGAGGTGAAAGACGTAAAACCAATGGGTGCTTGCTTGACCCGCCCTTGAGACAGGCTCGCGCATCCCTGCCGTTCTTACCATGTTCCTTTTTGGTTGTGATTGTGCGTGTGATTGTTCTGTTGCATGCAGCGCACTTCCGGCGAGCGCGGCGCATTGGCAGCATGGCCGCCAACTTTGGCCGCCGCTAACCGACGACTTGATAAAGGAGGAGGAGGGGAAGGGAACGGGGTGGTGTGGTGAAGAGGATGGGGAAGAGGGGGCTGAGTGCTTGAGATTGTTTGTTTGAGGTGCCGGGGCGGGGGTTGTGGTGCGAGCAGAGGACGGTTGAATTGACATAGACAGTAAATCAACGAGCAAAGAAGCCGTGCAAGCAGGACGAGGGGGTTGCTTTCTTCAGTGTGGTTGGTTGTGAGCAAGGGTTGTTGTGCATGTCAACCCACGGCATTGTGGACGATTCGCTGTCATTTCCTGTAGTTTTCGGCAATTCGGAGGACAACAACAACCATCATCATCATGGCTTCAAAACAGCAGTGGTGAGTCTTGTGTTGAACATGACACAGGTTGGCCTGAACGCTCTTGGGTGTCCTTCTGTCCTTCTGTCCTTCTGTCCCTTTCCCTTGTCTATTCTCCATGGCTACCGATGGTTGGTGTTTGTGGCCGTTGAGATTTTGGTTTGGTGGCTCTGTTCATCTGTTGTTGGGTGTCTTGTCCACTGCCGTGTTGGCTCCAGCATACCTCACCTCATGTGGCTCGTGGACTTGCAGTGACTATGTCTTCAAATTCGTCCTTGTTGGTAGAGATGCTGGCAAAACAAGTTTGATTAGTCAGCTGACAGAGAGTCAATTCGACGTAAGTTGTTTGCATATCCTTGATATGCGTGATCACGTCGTCATTGTTCATTCAGCATTGTCATGCGCTCCCTTATTCTGTGCGCATTGCATCTTCACACTGTTGCTCATACGTGATGCCGCCATATTTCAACCATTTCATTGCAGGCTCCCATTTCCAGCACCCTTGGCGTTAGCTTTGTATGTCTAATCCATGCTCATGCATTCGGTCTGATAGTGTTGAAGCGCACGAGGTGATGCGTGGAATCAGCTTCTTCCGCTACATGCTCACACTGGAACATCCATCAATTCTTCAGAGAACCCATGAACTCGAACTTCACGGGAAGCGCACACAGCTACAAATTGTACGTCCGTTGTGGTCATGTATTTCAATCCGCTCTGTCACGGCCTGTCCTCCGCTTCTTGACCAGAGCATGGGGTCATCAGGCAGCCACACGAACACTTTCACGCACTCGCATTCAACGAAGCACCCCTCATAGCTTCACCCTTGCCTCTTGGGCCCTTGCATGACGCTTGACAGTGGGACACAAATGGGCAAGAACGCTTCCGTTCCCTTTCGCATGCATACTGTCGAGGAGCACATGGCATCCTCCTTGTATATGACGTCACTCGGCGGGTGAGACGGCCCGAGTCTTCACTCGCGGTTGCATGCGTCTGTTGTTGAAGGTGCTTGGGGTTTGATGGTCGACTGGGAGTTACCAAAGCTTAGTCTGCAGTTTGTGTGATTGAATGCTCCAACAGGACACAGTCAACACCATTCTGGAGTGGATGAAGGACGTAAGGTCCTATTCGGATCCCAAGTGCTGCGTGGCCCTGATTGGAAACAAGTGCGATCTCGGAGACCATCGACAAGTGTCGTTTGAAGACGGCCAGAGGTTCGCGATGGAGAAGGGCCTCGTGTTTTTCGAAACAAGCGCGAAGACAGGCGAAAATGTGGAAAAGGCATTTCAGGAGCTCACAGCCCAGGTGGTGCATCGGCTCGAAACAGAAGATCCACCAGGTGGGGCGCTGCACGACGCTTGCCGCCAAGGAAAATTCGACATGGCATCCTCATTGCTGAAGTGTGGCCAGGACGCCAACAAGCTTAACGACACAGTGGGTTGCACAACGCATGTCTCTGCCAGCTTAGGTGTGCTTTCCTCGAGCTTTGTGAAGCCACATATTACATTCTTGTGGACGCTAACCACCATCGACCTCATTCACTCATGACTCCCTGCAATCAATCATCCAGGGGAGTCTTCCTCTGCATATGGCGAGCGGAAGCGGCGCGTCTGATGTTGTGCAGCTGTTGCTCAAGCACAGCGCCGATATCAATGCAAAGGACAAGAAGGTATTGGCCACCCTGTTCTTCTTGGATGCGCGCGCGTGTGCGTCTGCGCAAGTTCAGGTCTTTGCACTCGGGCAAGTTGTAGAAGTTTCTCTGTGTCTGTGTTCCTCCATGTTGACACGCGTCTGATGATTATTTCATCTGCTTGGAACCCCATCACTCGCGTTGGATATAACCACCCCGTCACCTCTTCACGTGCCCCTACTCCCCCGCCACCAGGGATGGACGGCCCTCCACTACGCCGCGTCCAACAATCATGCGAACGCTGTGCGCGTGCTCCTGGAACATGGCGCTGACACCACCATCAAGCACCGCTTTGTGAGTGAAGCATACAGCTGGTCGTTGCGACCCCACGCGCTCTTGTTGTGTTAGTTGCTTGATGTGCGTGTTGAACTGGATCGCTGTCACCCAACCTCTTTTTTGTGTCAAATCTGCCTTCCTGTTCATGCCCCTCCCATCATCTGCTTTCGCCGCACACGCACACGCACACACACACACACACACACACACACACACACACACACACACACATACACACATACACACACACACACACATTCCATGCGTGATTGACAACAACAGCTGTTCGGCAAGACGGCTCTTGACCTCGCTGTCAGCGGTGGGCACAGTGATGTCATTAAGCTGCTTCGCAACCCGCAGGTGTGTGTGTGCTATGCTTGTGATGTATTGTTGTGTTGCTGTGTCATAAGCTCTGCTTGTTCAAACTCCATCATTCCCTCCTCCTCCTCCTCCTCCTCCTCCTACCACGCACATTCATTCTGTTGCGGACTTGCCCTGTTCACGCATATTTCACCTCACCTGCGCAGGCTGTGCAAGCACGACCACCATCTTCACCACAACCTGCATCCCTCCATGATGCCTGCAAGCACGGTGACACTGCGCGTGTGTCTGCACTCATTGACAAAGGCAATGTGGACGTATCCGAACAGGATACGCAGGTACGTGTTTGAATACACGGGTGTGTGTGTGTGTGTTGTCTCCATTCCCTGGTGCAGATGAACGCAGCAGTGTATTCATCAGACTTGTTGCCTTTGCTCATGCTTGTGTGCTATCTTGTTCACGTTGATCATGGCTGCTTGCATGTGCAGGGCGATACACCGCTGCATGTTGCCTGCAGGCACAATCATGCAGCTGTTGTGCGGCTGTTGCTGAAGAAAGGTGCCAACATCACCACAAAGAATAACAAGGTGTGGCATGTTGAACCGGACACTTTCACTGCACACCTCCGTGTATTCTTTACATCTGTTGTGCAGTTTTGTGCGCGCGCCGCTGTATCAGCATTCGCGGGTCGTGCAGTGCATTGGTGCATGCGTGCACGAGGCTTTGCACCGACACCGTGAGAATGTGTGTGTGTATCTGCACTTACCCGCCGGACTGCCTTCTTGTGTCTGAATGATTGCAGGGTCAGACACCCTTGGATGTGGCAAAGGCAAGCGGTCACAAAGCCATTGCATCCATCACAGCGCTCCAACCCACCACTGCCACGACACCAAGCAGCGACAGCAACCAGCAACCGCCTGAAGATGGAGATGAGAAGGGAGATGAAGAGGACCCGACCACAAGTGAATTGGACGATGAGACGCAAGCCAGATTACAGCAGGAGAAGGTATGTGTGTGAATGCGCGCGTGTGCGTGTGCGCGTGAGTGTGTGAGTGTGCATGAGTGTGAATTCAATCGTGCACGCTTGCTTCGTCACACCCTCCCTCCCTGTGCTTGCTTCCGTGCAATACGAGCTCGTACATCTCGTCTGACTTGCTCACCCAACATCACACCACAACACACAGGCAAAGGAAGCGTACGTGGCAAACGTGAGGCGGATCATGCAGGAGATTGCCGAGCGGTGCGACCAGCAGATGGCGGGGCGGGCAAAGCTGAACTTGGTTGGCCAGGGCCGTGCGGGGAAGACGACAACGCTCCGCTCTCTTCGGGGCTTGGGCTTCAATAATGCCGAGCACTCGACCAAAGGCGCTGCAACCCACGACATGAATGTCACCGTGGATTCCATGGACGTTTACCAATGGAAGGTGAGCGCGAGAGGATGCGCTGTATGCGTGGGTGCTTGCGTGTGTGTGTGTGATGTTCCAAAACATCATGCACGGGCTGATGTCGTGGCGGCGTTGTCACTTGGTGTTGTCACACGATGCTGTGTGTTTGGCCTTTCACCAGAACGAAAAGCATTCCCTCCTCATCAACCACCACACTCTCAACACCACCTTCACTTCGCCTTCACCATTGCAGGCTGTGACTGGCTTTCTGTCTGAGGTTGCGCGGAGCCTGCGGGACACAGCGCTGGCGCAGGCGGGCGGCATGGACGCGGTGATGCGGATGAAGATGGAGGAAGCACATAGGCTGCGGGAGGAGCGCGTTGCACTGCAGCTCGTCAGCGAGATGGAAGCAGACGCACCAGTGGCAGACAAAGGGGATGTGCTTGGCCATGAAGCTGGTCTTGATGCATCCGGTGAGCAGGTGCTGGCGAGCGGCAATGAACCTGGTGCACATGTCGTTGATGATGACGATGATGACGATGATGATGATTATGATGATGACAGTGACGGTGGTGGAACTGAGACTGCTGATGCTGCTGAGCCCACATCAGCGTCATTGCCATCGCCACCCGCACTCGCAGCATCGTCTGCAGTGATGACTGCCGGTATGGGAACCGTGCCCAACATCTCAACTGAGGAGATTGAGAACGCGATCAAGGATCTGAATCTGGACACGACGTTCGGGGAGGGCAACGCCAGGGTGACGTTCAAAGTATTTGACCTGGGAGGCCAGTCCACCTTCTACATCTTCCACCCTTTCTTCCTCACCAAGTGAGTGGGATGTATTTGTATGTGCTCTGTGTGTGCTTTGTGTGTGCTCTGTGTGTGCTCTGTGTGTGTGTGTGTGTGTGTGTGTGTGTGTGTGTGTGTGTGTGTGTGTGTGTGTGTGTGTGTGTGTGTGTGTCTCTGTGTGTGTGTGTGTGTGTCTGCGTGGGTACGTGCTGCCTGCTGCCTGCTGTCCACCGCTGCCCTCCCCACACCCTCCTCACCCCACTCACCCAACCCCATCTTCACTCTCCACCCCCACAACAGGTACGCGGTGTACCTGCTGGTGTTCTCGATGGAGGATCTGCTGCACCAGGACAAGAGCAAGCGGACAGAGACGTGGGAGTTTATGGAGCACTGGCTGTCCTCCCTTCACCTCCACGCCAAGGGTGCACCCGTCCTCATCGTCGGCACCTTCGCTGATGTGGTCAGCCAGCGGAAGCAGCATGAGAACATTTCACGCGACATATACAGCCGCCTGCGCCACAACCCAGCCTTTCCTGGTGTCATTCACAACGACAAGCACGGTCTGTGGTTCTGGCCCGTTGACAACACCAAGTCCATCAATGACCCCATGATCCAGGACCTGCGCCAGACCATCTCCTCCACAGCACTGGCGCAGGAGTACGTAAGCCAGGAGGTGGCCGTGCCGTACCTCCACCTCTACGACAAGCTCCATGCCATCGCCCGCGACGAGAAACGACCGCTGCTCACGTTTGATGAGGTGGTGGATATTGCGCGCACGTGTGGGCTGCGCACGCGTGACGAGACGAGGGCCTGCCTTCAGTTCCTGCACCTGTACTCCATGGTGCTGTACTATGACAGCGTGCCAGGCATGGATGATTATGTGATCCTGAGTCCGCAGTGGGCGGTGGACACGATGACGCGCGTCATCCGCAACTTTGACCTGCACTACGATGCGCGGGATGGCGAGGCGAGGGCCGTTGGCGCGCAGCTGTGGGACGACCTCCTTGACCGCGGTATCCTGCATCGCCGCCTGCTGGATGTGCTGTGGAGGGACGTGGACAGCAACTTGATAATGCCGTTCCTGCGCCTCATGATGCAGTACGGGCTGTGTGTTGAGTACTCCCCACCCAAGCTGGTCGACAGCCGCAGAGCACTCGCCCGCACCAACTCTGGCCACGGTGACAACGCTACAGCCAAGGGCAGCAAGGGCAGCAGTCCCGGGCACCAGCAGTACCTGGTTCCAGCCATTCTGCCTATGACGATCCGCCACAGCAGCAGCACGATGGCATCCGTGTCGCTGAGCACGACAGCAGCACAACAGGCCAACCCGTATCTTGGCCACGAGGAGAAGACAGCCTACGTCACCTTCAGCCTGACGCAGTTCAAGCGAAGTGCGAGCGTGCAAGTTGAAAATGCACAGCACGCGTCGTTCCTGCCAGAGGGCCTCTTCACCGTTGTGCTGGCTCATGTGCTGGCGCATGCGCAGCACGGCGCATCGCAGGAGCCCAAGCTGAGCCGCACCCACGCCGTCTGCTTCATGGAGTCGACCAAGCTGGAGTTGCAGCTTGTGCCGGCTGTTGGCGGCATCAAGATGAAGATCACGAGTGCACAGCCACGCGCCATGCTGCACATGCTGCACACCATGATCAGCGAGGCCGCCAGAGAGCGCTATCCTGAGCTGAAGAGCAGCCTGCTGCTGCCGTACGACGACAAGACGCTGCTGTTCTTCGAGGATGTGCTGCACCGACACAAGAACAAGCAGGACATGTGGGTGGATGAACAGCTGCTGCCACCCGATGACCTGATCACCAAGTACGGCCCTCTTCTGCCCGTTCTCGGCCTGCAGGACAAGTACGACGTCTTCATCAGCTACAGGTGAGACGGTGTGCGTGTGTGTGTGTGCGTGCGTGTGCGTGTATGTGCATGTGTGTCTGTGTGTGTGCATGTGTGTGCGTGTCTGTGTGCGTGTCTATCTATTTGTCTGTCTGTCTGTCGGTCACTTCCAACCACTACTGCTGCAGCACAACATTTCACCTCACTTCCCCCCTGCTTCCCCCTCCACCTACACACACCACCACAGACAACGCGCCAGCAGCGGGCTGGTGATGGCGCTGCATCCGCGCTTGGAGCAGCGCAACCTGATCGCATTCCTGGACGCCAACAACCTGGAGACGGGCCTCAACTTCAAGCTGTCGTTCATGACGGCGATAGGGCTGAGCCTGGTGGCCTGCCCCATCGTCTCTGCTGCCACCATCATGCAGATGAGGCAGCTGCAGCACAGCGACTACTGCGACAACGTGCTGCTGGAGTGGATGACGATGCTGGCGCTACGCGAGCACCAGCGCGCGCATGAAGATGATGAGGAGCAACATGCCAAGATCCGCCTCCAACGCATTGTGCCCGTGATTGTGAGCAGCGCGTGGCACAACTTCAACGACAGCAGCAGCATGAGCAGGGCCGAGATGAGCGAGTACGACTCTTTCGACCGCCTGAAGCGGTTGGCCATGACGCTGCCGGATGCTGTGTGTGAGAAGACAGCAGCAGCGCTGGACCAGTACTTTTCACAGGTGCTGCACCTGCCACCACCACAGCCGCACAAGAGCGTGCGTGAAGCGGTGCTGTCGCTATTTGACATTGACGGCATGACTGGATTTGGCGAAGAGGCGGCAGAAGGGGAGGTGGCGTGGCGAGGGAGACAGTTGCAGGGATATGCAGAGGCGATCAGGAAGGTGGTTGTTGCTGCGGGGCGGGATCATGCACGCAGCGGCGCACCGAGAAAGTCAGGCCAGGCGGAGGGAAGCGACGAAGTTGTGGAAGAAGAAGAAGAAGAAGAAGAAGAAGAAGAAGAAGAAGAAGAAGAAGAAGAAGAAGAAGAAGAAGAAGAAGAAGAAGAAGAAGAAGAAGAAGAAGAAGAAGAAGAAGAAGAAGAAGAAGAAGTACAGCATCAGCATCAGCAACAACAGCAACAACAACAGCAAATAGACGAGGAGCAGCGGCTGTGGCCATTTGCGGCAGACTTGCTATCGGAGCTGAGCTCGGCGTCGCTGCTGGAGAGTGTGGGCGGTGCGCTGTGTGACTTTGGGGCGACCACGTGCGGTGATGTTGTGCTTGGCATTGAGGAAGGCATCATTTCGCGGAAGTCCCTCGAGGCGTGCGGTGTCCGGCCAATCCCGGCGGTGAAACTGCTCAGGCTCTTCAAGGCCAAGACATCTTGCTCCTCCTCCTTCGCATAGCCTTATGTGTGTGTGCGTGTTTCCTGCATTGTAATGTTGTACGTGTATGCGCAGGCTCAACCCTCTCCGCTTTACTGTTCAAGCCGTCTCCTTTGTGTTCTTTCCCATGCGGACGGCTAGGCTGTTTACATTTGAATTTGAAAGACATACAATACTGCAACAAGCACGCCAGCGAGCAAGCGAGCAAGCCAGCATGCAAGCAATGATACAATCGAAATGGGAGTCGCTGTTGGCTGTTGTCAACGCGCAAAGGCCCACTACGGCACGCTCGACAGCGGCAGCGAAGGTTAGACAAAGCAGGTGGTAACTGCAGCTTTGTCAGGTTGCTCGGTGAAATCGATAACACAACTTCGACAAGTAGGCAGGCAGGGCAGAGCAGAGAAATGCAAGAGTTCGCGCGCATTGTGGTGTCATCAAGAGAAAACGGAATACCCCCTTCCTCCAATTGACGACGCCAATGAATCACTTCAGGAACAGAAGGTAGACGCCGGTGGCTAAGCAGGTGAGGCTCACGAGCCAGTGTAATCTAACCCCAATCACGGCACCTGCCCATGCATCAAGGAGCATCCTCCGGGTGAGAGCTGGTGAGAGCGGCCATGGAACAGGACCAATGCAAGGAGTGGAAAGAAGCGGTAACAACATAGCCACTGTTGCAGACAAAACAGAACCGTGGGCACATGGGAGCTGTTGTTGTTGTTGTTGTTGTTGTTGTTGTTGTTGTTGTTGTTGTTGTTGTTGTTGTTGTTGTTGTTGCTGTCCTTCACTCTACTGTGATTGGCGCAGTGCTGGCGTTCGAACAAGTCCACACAAGCTCAACACACACTGTCTTTCTGGTGCAGTCCTGCATGAGGTGCCATGCATGCACACTCACACGCACCTTTGTACAAGACGCCGAAGAAGCCTTGTTTCTCAGAGAGGAAGAAGTCCTTGAGGCGGGGCACGCGCTTGATGTATGCACAGGTGCAAATCATCAGCAGCACAAACACCACCATGCCATCCATGTGGTACACTGCGTTCGATTATGTGAGAGTGATGTGAGTGGGGATGGAGTGGAGGGGGGGGGCAAGGGGTAAGAGGTGGGGTGGAGTGGGGATGGGGTGGGGATGGGGTGAAGGAGGCAGGGATTAGCAGACAGACACAGACAGACAGGTCGACAGACAGACACACACACACACACATACACACACACACAACACATACACAGAGAACACAGACAGACAGACAGACAGACAGACAGACCCAAACACACACATACACACACTTACACACACACACACACACAC
>NW_004754932.1:1104830-1118982 GCF_000188695.1 Salpingoeca rosetta | reverse complement strand
CACACACACACACACACACACACACACACACACACACACACACACACACACACACACACACACACTCGCTGACCATTCGCCATCCTTGCTTCTTGTTTGTTGCTGTTGTTGGCGATTGGTGGAAATCATTCACACGTTTCTACAAGCACGCTGCACACAAGACGACGACGAAGAACATGGCTGATGCACGAGTTGATGGACGGAAGGCAATGGAGTTGCGCCCAATGCAGTGCGACTTGGCGTTGCTGGACAAGCCGGATGGCTCTGCCTCCTTCTCCTTTGGCGACTCATCTGTGATGGCAGCAGTCTATGGTGTGTGTATGTGTGTGTGTGTGAGTACACATGGTGTGCATGTGTGTGTGCATGTGGATGTCTAAGTCTGTCTGTTCCGCACCTCCACTGTGTCTTCAATCGCAACTCAGCCATCTCACATGCGGCACCTCACACACACACACATCCACACACACATACGTACACACGCACGCACACACACACACACACACACACACACACACACATCCACCAGGGCCTCGGGACGTGCCGTTGAGCAGAGAAAAGCACGACAGATCAACGGTGGAAGTCGCTTGGCACTCGGCGCCTGTACGTTTGGAGACCTGTGATGTGTGCGAGAACGGCACGCGGATTTGAGGGTGGAGGGAGGCGGATATGCATAATGCATGACGCACTGACTCGCAAGGTCATTGCCTGCACCGCCACACTCACACAACCTCCATTCGTGTCATCTCTCTCTCTCTCTCTTCCTGTGCATGCGTGTGACTTTTCTCCTTGTTTTGGTTTCCAATCCCCCCCCCTCCAAGGATAACGAGCAAGGCGCAGCGCTGCAATCTCATCTGACCGAGTTTGTTGTCAACGCGCTGGCTAGCATCCATGACTTCCCGCGGTCCGCGATCCGTGTTGTCATTCAAGAGCTGAACAACGACGGTGGCATGCTGGCCTGTGCCATCAACGCCACGTGCCTTGCGCTCATGGATGCCGGCATCTCGCTCACCGCCATGTTTGCTGCCGCATCATGCGCTGTGGTGGATGGCCAGCTCATCCTGGACCCCACCCTCATCGAACAGAACGTGAGTGATGGTAAATGTGTTTGTATGCGTGTATGTATTTGTGTGTGTGTGCGTGTGTATGTGTGTGTGTGTGTGAAAGAGGACGGTGTGTAGAAGCTACTCGTGAGCTGCGTGCATTGCGACTGAATCTTGTTTTCAGGCGTCCTTTTGACGGCGATTTCCTTTGTTCATGCGTCTGCGCTGCCTACGATGACAGAAGGCGAATGCTGTTGTCGTCACGGGCGCGTGTAAGCAGGCATCGAAGGTCAACGCTGCGGAGTTTGTCGCCCTACACTCGTCCGGGCCCTGTGCTCCCAAACAGGTGCAGCCCGTTCACTGACCCACGTCTTGCATACACACACACAAGCACACACACACAGACACACACACACACACACACACACACAGACACACACACACACACACACACACACACACACACACAGACACACACACACACACACACACACCAGAATATGCTCACCTCCAGCATATCCTCCTCTCGTCCTCCCCCCCCCCCCGATTTCCCTTTTGCCAGATGGTGACGGTGCTCGAGGCCGTGGAGAGCGCAACTGCCGCAGTGGCCGCGTTTTTGCGAACAGCAAAGAGCAAATGAGGCAACTTGGCGCCGGTTGCTGGCACGCATGCACGTTGGCACCTACGCAAGCAGGCACTGATGTACTGAAAAGATGCCCCGAAAAGGACCCGCGTCACCCACCTGCACACACACACACACACATTCACACACGTTCACACACACATTCACACATTCACACATTCACACACACCACACACACACACACCACACACACACACACACACATACACACCCATTCACACACACACACACATTCACACACACACAGTGTCCTCTCTGTTGCCCGCCATTTTGTTTTTGTCAGTTGCGCTTTGACAAGTTAATTGGACGTCATAGGTTGATTTGGTGGTCGCTCTCGTGTACATATGATGAGACTGCAACCGCCGTTTCCTTCAAATACAACACAGCCAGTCGCACAATCCGTCACGTCAACATCAATCTGTCAAATGCACGAGATGCACACCACCGCCAAAGAATACCAACCACAGTTCCAAGCAACAACACCAGCGTCAAAGCATGGCTCAGCACATCCCAACGGACCACACCACACCCCAGCATCCCATCCCATCCCAACACCACACCCCAGCATCCCATCCCAACACCACACCCAGCATCCCGTGTGATCACATCGCATCACTCGCGTCGCGGCGCTGCGCGTGTGCGTGCAGTGCATTGATGACAGCGGTGAGCAGGTGGCGGTGGCGGCCCGCTGCTGCCACTTGGCTGCTTGCATCCACGCCGTCGCAATCGCGGTGTACACCGGAGGAGAGGGCACGCGCGAGACGGGACAGCTGCTGGCAGAACAGCGGAAACGAGAGGAGGGGTGGGGCGGATGCAAATACAGAGGCGACATCATCACCCTCTCGCAGCACCACACGAGATGAATGGGACGCAGGCTCACTACCACCATCCCTGGGGAGCGCAGTGAGCGTGGGGGCGCATGCAGTGGCGAGTGAGGCGAGGGCTGTTGCTGGGACGACGAGAAACACGAGCAGGCGCCGCGCAACAGCGGGCGATGCTCTGACGGCGAGCAAGCGAAACAAGTGTGACGCCTCTGCAGAAAAGAAAGGGTTGCGCTCAACAGCCATTGTCGTCAGCGATGTCAGCGGTTCAAAGTACTCAGCACTCAACTCCGGCGCTGCTGCAGTCTCTGTTGTGGATGCAGTTGCGGTTGCAGCTGTGCTTGTGCGCATTGCTGTTGTTTGACGTTGTGACGTCGTTGCTGAAGGTTGGGAGAGGGTGGTTGTACGTATGTCGTGGCACAGCTGCTCTTCAGCTCCAGCCAGCGACTGCTGCTCAAGCTGCACAGCCACCGCGTGCTCGTTTTGCGCACGCACTTCCTTGTCTCCCACACCTCTCCCATCCCGCTCTCCTGGCTGCGATGGCACATGTTCCTGTGCCTGTACGTGTGTCTGCGCGTGTGCCGTTGGTGTTGGGCATTGGCAGAGGGAGCGGGAGATGTGCACGTCTGACGGGTTCACGTCCTCCCCGCCATCAGCCGCCATCATCTCAATCGTCGGCACTACCACGCTCGCCGTCATCGCCGCCGCCGTCGTTGTTGTTGTTGTTGCTGCTGCTGCTGTTGGCGCTGCTACTGCTGCAGTGGTTTGTGCTGCGGGCGCATGTGGTGGCGGTTGAGGTGGCGCTGTCACGGGTGTCGGCCACTTCATCACGCTCAATTTCGTTGCTGTGCCGCTTGATGCGCGCGCGCGTGTGTGTTGTTGAGCACTGGCCTCTCGCTGCCCACCACCACTACTAGCACCACTGCTACTACCATTGGTGGTCGCTGTTGTCTTTGGGCGCCAGCGAAACACGGGCTGCCGTCGTGTTGGCGAGGATGGTGTTGATGTTGAGAGGGGCGACGGTGGCAGCTGGTGCTGTGGCAGCGCTGGTGGCGCCACGGGGAGTGCTGGCGTTGATTGCGACAGCAGTGATGCTGCGGTGGTGGTGGTGGTGGTGGTGCTGTTGTTGTTCAGTGTCCAGGTTGCAACGCGTGTGTGCATGTGGGCCATCATCTGCTGGACGAGGGGCGCCTTGATCACCCAGTCGGTTTTGGTGTCGCACAGCAGCGACGGGTTGTTGTTGATCTCCAGCACCCACGGGTGTCCTTCCTCGTCAAACATCACGTCAAGTCCAAGCATGTGCATCACGGTGCTTCCTCCATCGCCATGTGTGCTCCCGCCTGGCCCCAGGATCGCGTCGGCGCCTGTTGCCACCATCCCCGCCAGGCCCGCCAGTGTGTGCGAAACGCATGCGTGCAAGCGCTCTTGCAAGAGACGGATGTCGTGTCCTTCGCGTTCTAAACGCGCCCACACCAGCAGCAGGTTTTGTTTCGTGTGTGTCTCCAAGTCCTCGGCAGCCACATGCTTGGAGTCTTGTCGTTGTTGTTTAACTTGTTGTTGTTGTTGTTGTTGTTGTTGTTGTTGTTGTTGTTGTTGTTGTTGTTGTTGTTGTTGTTGTTGTTGCTGTTGTTGTTGCTGTTGTTGTTGTTGTTGTTGTTGTTGTTGTTGTTGTTGTTGTTGTTGTTGTTGTTGTTGTTGTTGTTGTTGTGGCTTTGTTTGGCGTCGTTGTCGCTGTGACGGCTGCTGAAACTTCTTGCCTCGCTTGCCTTTCCTTCCAGACCCCCTTACCTTGACCTTCGCCTTCACCCCAACACTACCATCACCACCATCACCACCATCACCATCACCGTGCGTGTCGCTGCCAGCAGTGTGCTCGCGCTCTGCTGCGAGGGCATCGCCTGGTGCGTAGCCGGTCGACGCCTCCGCAACGAATGCGCGGCTGTCCTTGTTGAGGTGGTAGTTTGTGAGGTGCATGAACACGTTTGCGTCGTTGTCCTGGGAGGGGCGCGCGTACGGGGCGGTGCAGAAGCGAACCAGCCCGTCACGGTACAGATACGCCCGCAGCGGCTGCACGCTCGTCACCACCACATACAGGCGAAAGTCAAACTTGAGCCCCCGCAGCAGCATGGGCCGGGCAATGTACTCCTGCACCACCTGGCGGAACACAAACGCCGCGTCGCACAGGTCTTCACCGGTCCACAGCTGGATGCCGGTCCCACCACGTGCTGCGTAGGGTTTCGTGATGTAGTACGCGCGCGGATCGCGGTGGGGCGGCAGCTCCTCCACCCACGTCCTCGGCAGCACCCGCGGCGCATCCGGATTCAGCTGCGATCATAGCACATGTTGTGTGTGTTGTGTTGTGTGTGTGTGTGTGTGAGTAAGTGAAGGTTGGCGGCTGCGCTTGTACGTTTGGTGCTGTGTGTGTGTGTGCGTGTGTGTGGGTGCGTGAGGGTCAGTTCATGTTGCTGGTGCTAGAGCGTTCGTCCCACTGTTCATGTCATTTGTGCCGTTTGTAAGAGGCGGCGTTGACCGCAAGAGGGAAGTGCGATTCACGCGACATGGACGTACTTCAGTGTAGAGGTTGAGCAGCTGTGCAAAGTTGGATTTGATGAGGGCTTCGCGACAGCGTGGGATGCGGTTGGCAATGCGCCCGGGCACTGGCAGGAGGCATGCGGTGTAGAACTTGTCGCGCACATCTTTCACCCCGGCGAACCAGGCAATGTCAAAGGTGTCCATGCGCCTGCATGCCACTCGCATTCCCAACTGTTCTGCTGCTCGCAGAATCACAGGGTGTCGAGGTGTCTGCAGACCATTCGGAAAGGAGGGTATTGATTGGTTCGTTTGAACGTGTGCGTGTGATGAATGTGTGATGAATGTGTGATGAGTGTACAAGGTGTGCAATGTGCGTGCGTGTGTGCATGTGTGTGTTTGCGTTCGCTATGTGTGGGAGGTTGAAGGTAAACACCAACAAACAGTCAAACATGCACACACTGCACACACACACACACACACATCACACATCACACACACACATCGCGCGCGCGCACACACACACACACACACACACACACACACACAATACCTTTGTGAATCGAGGGTGGAAATGCCCCAGGGTGAGGCCACGACCAATCTTCTGCCTAACGGCTGCATTGAGTTGGTTCACTTGTTCTTGTGCAGGGTTACTGCCCCACTCAAACGGCGGCAGCTGCGGGCGTCGGCGTACCACTGCGTCTGCAGCAGGCACGTGCTGCTCACCTTGGCCGTCCTCATCCGCCATCGCGACGTTGGGTGTGATGAGACACGATGATCTCGATGTCCGGTTGCCCAACGTGGACAGCACAAAATGCAGTGTTACGAAACCGGTGGTGGATATGTCACATCAACTTTTGCCCTTGTGCGAAACATATAATTTGGTGCGCATTTCGTTCTGTGTTTTGGTTGCTTGCCTCTGGAGAAGTAGACAGGCGGATATCATGAGAGTGGCTGGTGCACTGCTGCAGCAGGTGGGCCGGCGCGGCGTGATTGCTGTGCGCAGGGAGACCAAGAACCGATGGGAGCGGCGTGCTCCGCTCGTGCCCAAGCATGTGCGCAAGCTCAAGCGCATGGGCTTCCGCGTCCTCGTCCAGCCCAGCGACATGCGGTGAGTGTGCGAAACAGCACAAACAGAGGGGGAGGGGCCTGAGAAGCAGTGAACATCTTTTGCACGTTGCGATTGCGACATCCGTGGTCGGCCCCCCCCCCCCAAAAAAAAAAAAACAGTCGTTCGCGGTGGTGAATGGATGGATGGATGGATAGAGGCGATGGAGGCGATGGAGGTGGGGAGGCCAGGGAAGGGAGGTGCAGAAAGTGAGGGCGAAAGCAGGTGGGTTGAGTTGATTGGAGAGGAAGTCAGTCAGTGTGAGGGGGTTTCTGTGCTGGTACGGCTGCACTGCCGTCATGCATTGCAGGCTGTTTATCCCTCGTCTTACACACATTGTACACGCCTTCTCCGACCCACACCCACCCTCGCTTTCTCCCTCCCTCCCTCCCTCCCTCCCTCCGTCACACACTCTCACCCTCTCTTTGACCAGCGTGTTTACGAATGAGCAGTATGCTCGCGCAGGGGCAGAGCTGGTTGAGGACCTCTCGGCAGCCAGCGTCGTGCTCGGTGTGAAGGAGGTGCCGCTCTCCGAGCTGCATCCAAACAAGACGTAAGCACGGGCATGTGATGAGTTGGTGTGGTTCCTGCGCTGTGCTTGTCTTCCCTTTCTCGTTCCCCCCCCCCTTCTGCTCCTCTTTGCTTCTTTTCCCTCCTCCTTTTTCTCCTTCTCCTTCTTGTTCGCCGCTTTGACCGATGACCTCTGCGTGCTCTCGTGTCGTCCAGGTATGTGTGCTTCTCCCACACCATCAAGGCGCAGGAAGGCAACATGGGCATGCTCGACGACATCCTCAGCAAGAACATCCGCCTCATCGATTACGAATGCATGCTTGACGAGTTCGTTTTCCACCTTGCACCTCCATTCTGTTGTGAAGCTGTGTGTGCGTGTTTTTGTGCGCTGGCTTGCCTCTGTGTGTGTGTGTGTGCGCGCGCTGGCTGCGCTGGCTTGCCGTGTTTGTGCAGCATGTGTTCGTGTGGGTGTGCATTCGCGCACGTGTGAAAGACAGCATTGTTTCAATCCCAGCCACATGCTCACGTGCCACTGCTTGTGCTCCTTGACTGATAGGAACAAGAAGCGTGTGATTGGTTTTGGAAAGTTTGCCGGTATCGCTGGCATGATCGATCTCCTCCGTGGCCTCGGCGACCGTCTTCTCGGTGCGCGTGTGTGCGTGCGTGCGTGTGTGCGTGCGTGCGTGTGTGTGTGTGTGTGTGCGTGCGTGCGTGCGTGTGTGTGTGTGTGTGTGTGTGTGTGTGTGTGTGTGTGTGTGTGTGTGTGTGTGTGTGTGCCTCACTCGCCAGGCATGAACGCTTTCGTCACACGTGCACGCTCTTGCCGCCTTTCCATCCGTGTGCCATCTCCCGCGCATATTACCCTGACGTGCGGCGGGGTCATTCATTATCATCCACAGGTCTTGGGTACAGCAACCCGTTCCTCGGCATGGGCTACATGGACTACTTCCACAGCGTGGCAGCGGCCAAGACGGCGCTGCAGCTTGTCGGCAACAACATCCTCATCAACGGCACTCCAAAGGCCGTCGCCCCCATGATCTTCGGTTTCACAGGTCAACCCTCTTTATGCATCTTTCTGATGTTCACATGCATGGTTGTGTGCGTGCGTGTGTGCGTGCGTGTGTGCGTGTGTGTGCGTGTGTGCGTGTGTGTACTCGGGTGTACCTGCGTGTTTGATGCGCCATTGCCCGTGCGCTCGCCGAGTGATCCTCCCCATTTCCCCCGTCCCTTCTCTGTCCTCACAACCCACCCATGCACCCCCGTCTCCTTTGTCGCTGTGCAGGCACTGGCAACGTGACGCAGGGCGCGCTTGAGATCTTTGAGCAGCTGCCACACGAGTACATCACGGCAAAGGACCTCGAAGTTGTCATCGCTTCCGGCGACCCCAACAGTCAGCGGCCGCCCATGCACTGCTACTGCGCATCCCTTTGTTGTACCTTCAGGCTTGGTGCCTGTTTGCTGTTGCTCTGATGTGCTCGTGCGTGTGAATCGTGCTGCCATGCCACAACTTCAACTCATGCCACAACTTCAACTCATGCCCACACCTTCCTTCCCTGCCTGCCTGCCTGCCTGCCTGCCTGCCTTTCTCTGCTTCTCCTCCTCTCCTCCTCCCGCCCGTTTGGCTCTTCCTGCGTGCAGCGCTCTACGGCATCAAGCTCCAGCGCGAGGATCTCGTGCAGCACAAGGACCCCACACAGCGCGTCACCTTCGACAAGGTGTTCATGGTGGTGCACATGTCCTGTCCTGTGCTCCGTGTGATCATACGTGATGCACTAGCTTTGCCGATTCCGCCTTTTTCTCCCCACCTCGCCCCATCACAACCCCATCTCACAACCCCCACCACTTCACCACCACTTGGCCGACGAAACGCCCCCTGTGCACCGTTAGAACCACTACAACTCCAACCCGGACGAGTATGAGCCCATCTTCCACACCAAGATTGCCCCCCACATCTCCGCCCTCGTGCGTTGCTTTACACCTCGCCTCATGCTGCACTGTTGTCACGCGTCCTGTCGCACGCTGCGCGCTCTTTCTGTTGACTCTGTGACACGCACAGAACACACACACACGTGCAATCACGCAATTGCCTCGCGACCACGCCAGTCTGTTGTCTCCCTCTTTGGTTCATGCTCACGCTTCCACATGCCCCCCCCCTCTCCACATTTGCTCTGACAGGTGCACGGCATGTACTGGGACGCGCGCTTCCCGCGTCTGCTGACGTGCGACCAGATGCGCGCCCTCCACAACACGGGAACAAGCCGCCTCATCGGTAAGTCAGACCGCGCTCCCTGCTGTGTGTATGTATGCATGTACACTCATGCGGCTGCGGTGTGCCTTGCCTGTGTAGCGTGTACGTGTGCGTCCGCGTGCGTATGTACACTCATGCAAAAATTGCAGTGCAGTGCGCCTTGTCTTTGCTGCGTTGTCGATGACACGAACACGTGCGCTCACCGCCTCCCCGTTCACACCACCGTCTGCAGCGATTGCCGACATTTCCGCTGATCCAAACGGCTCCATCGAGTTTACACGCGAGTGCACAACCATCGACCGCCCTTATGAAGGTTTGCATTGGTGCTACTTTATGTTTACATTTGTGTGCCTTGGTGCTGTTTGCTCATGCCACGCGCCTGCTCTTTGGCCTTCAACCACGTGCTTACTCACACTCACTCACTCACACACACTCACTCACTCACACACACTCACTCACTCACATACACAACTTCCTCTCCGTGTACTTGTACTGCCGTGACATGTAGTGTACAACCCGAACACGGACACGAGCGTGTTTGACTGGGAGGCTGAAGGCATTCTCCTCGGTCAGTGCTTCTGCCTTGTTGTTGATGGTCATGGCGGTCGCATGCTGACACCAGCGACGTTGCCAGTGTTGTTGCTGCTTTGCCTCGTGCTTGCCCAAACACGTTGACGTTATCCCTAGCGTCACACACACACACACACACACACACACACACACTAACACTAACACTAACACATCACATGGCCTGCCCACCCCACCTCTTCTTTCTTCCCCCCCCCCCCCCACCTCCAACCAACCCCCCTGGCAACAGGCTCTGTGGACAACCTGCCTGCTGAGATTCCCGTAGAGGCGTCCATCCACTTTGGCGATCTGCTTGTCGACTACATCCCCGAGCTCGCCCGCTCAGACATGACGCTCCCCTTTGAGCAGCAGACGGACATTGGCGACACGCTGCGCAACGCCATTATCACCGCCCACGGCAAGCTCACACCGCGCTACGAGTACATTGCCAACCTGCGCCGCGAGAACGAAGAGCTCGCCCGCAAGAGCGCGCCCCCACGCGTGGTTGTGCTCGGCTCTGGACTCGTCTGTCCGTCGTACATTGACAGCCTGCTCAAGGTCATGGGCAGCGGCAAGGTGGACGTGACCGTTGTTGGCGCGCAGGCGAGCGAGCTGAAGCAGCTTGCCAACGCCTACGACACCATCAACACCGTGGAACTGGACGTCACTGACGATGCTGCGCTCCGCTCCGTCATTGGCACCTCTGATGTTGTCGTCAGCCTCCTCCCCGCCAGCCTTCACCTCCGACCAGCAAAGCTCTGTCTCGAGCTCGGTCAGTGCACCTGCGCGCCAACTGTGTGTGTGTGTGTGCGTGCGTGCGTGCGTGCGTGTGTGTGTGTATGTGTGTGTGTGTGAAAGCTGACTTCACGTTGCTTTCCCTTGCATTTTGTCCTCACTCACGCACTCACGCACTCACACATTCTCGTCCTTTTCATGGGTTTCCTCCATGCTCGCACGTCCAACCTACGAATGCCCACGCCTTTCAATGGCACCACCGCAATGACGGGCAATGCTCTCAGGCAAGGACATGGTGACGACGAGCTATGTCTCTGACGAGATGGCTGCGCTTCACGATGAGGCGCGCGAGAAGGGGCTCGTCTTCCTCAACGAGTGCGGCCTCGACCCGGGCATCGACCACTTCAAGGCCATGGACATCATCCACCGGTGCGTCATCATGGTTTTGCGTTTGCGACCACGCCTGCATGATACCCTATTCCTGTGCCTTGCCCCACGCCTTTTGCCGTTGCCTGACGATGCTCTCTCCCCACCCCGTCTCTCACCGCGGCTGGCAGTCTGTCTGAGTCGAACATGGACATTACGTCGTTCACGTCCTGGTGCGGCGGCCTCCCCGCCATCCACTGCGCCAACAACCCGCTCGGCTACAAGTTCAGCTGGAGCCCGCGCGGCGTGCTCGGTACGAGACAAGGCAGATTTGTGTCTGTGTGTGTGTGCATGTGCGTGCGTGTGTGTGCGTGCATGTGTGTGCATGTGCGTGCGCTTGTGTGCATATGTGTGTGCATGTGTGTGTGTGCATGCGTGTGTGCGTGTGTGTGCATGCGTGTGTGCGTGTGTGCATGCGTGTGTGCGTGTGTGTGCGCGTGCATGTGTGTGTGTGTGCATGTGTGTGTGTTTTGCCCCCTTTCTCACGTCAGCGACTTCCTCCTCTCTTCTTTCTTCTCCTCCCGTCTTCTCCCGCGGCAGTTGCTGCGAAGAACGCTGCGCGGTACCGTGAGCACGGCGCTGTTGTGGACGTTGAGAGCGGCACCCTCCCCGAGCACGCCCGCGACGTGCAGGTCGGCCGCATGCAGTTTGTCGGCACCCCAAACCGCGACTCGGTCAAGTACGAGAGCGTGTACGGCCTGGACAAGAGCGGCAAGCTGGAGTGCATTCTGCGCGGCACGCTGCGCTACACAGGCTTCTGGGAGGCGCTGCGCGTGTTTACGGAGGTTGGTCTCCTGCGTGAGGACATCAAGCTCGGCGCTTCCACCGCCCGCGACCTCATTGCCGAGGCAGCAAAGGCGCAGCCCGACGACGTGCCGGCAGAGACGCAGGAGGAGGCCCTTCGCATGCTTGCAGAGTGCGGTGTTGGGGAGAGCACGCGGTGCCCTGCCCACGTTGCCCCGCTGGACGCGCTCTCGGCCCTGCTTACAGACGCCCTCGCCTACCAACGCGGCGAACGCGACATGATCGTCCTCACACACAGGTGTGCGGCTGTGTGAATGATTCGTGCGCTCTGCAATGCCGTTGCGTATGTGTGCGAGTGTATGTGTCTGCGTGCGTGTGTGTGTGTACGTGTGCGTACGTGTGCGTGCGTGCGTGCGTGCGTGCGTGTGTGCGTGTGTGACTTTTTGTGTGCGTTTATGTGTTTGGTTATTATCTCCCATTGTGCATACCCTCTCTCCCACATTCCCCCTTCCCTACACACGCTCACCTCCTCACCAACTGCACCACCATCTCCGCCACCGCAACGATCACGTCCCTGTCCCTGTCCTCCGTCGTCCTCGCACCTCCACCGCCGCCGCAGCTTCACTGGTGTTGGCAGCGGCAGCAAGACGGTGCAGGTCGATGCTGAGCTGTCGTACATGGGCGGCCGCCACCCCATGGAGGCAACTGCGATGGCCACCACCGTTGGCGCGCCCGGCGCCCTCGCCACCAAGTACGTGCTGAACAAGAACGAGTGCAGCTTCCTGGACCGCGGCGTGCTGCGCCCAACCAACGTGCAGCTGAGTCAGCAGTTTTTGAAGGACCTCGACAAGTACTTTGACATCTCCTTCAACGAGCGCGTCATTGAGTCGTAAACCACCAGCACCAGCACGATACGCCACAGGCCAATCACAACCACCGCCACCACCGCCACCACCACCAGTGATTCTTATTCTCCAGCAACATGCACGCCGTTTGATGGGTTGATAAGACGAGGCACATGTGTGTTTATGTGGCGGTGCCGATGCTGCGGCTGTAGTTGCTGTTGCGTATACCTCGTTTGTGAGAGGGTGTGTTCACTGTTTTGCTCGTCTTTTTGGTTTGTAGGCGTGTGTGTGTGTGTGTGTGTGTGCGTGTGCGTGTGCGTGTGCGTGTTTGCGTGTGTCATGTTGAACCAGAACAAACAGCCCGCCATTCACCCCAACACACGCCACACTCGTGTTCTTCTTGGTCCCCTCAATAAGCAAACCCTCCTCAAGCAGCATCAAACGCGACAACAACAGGAATGCGTGCGCGCACATATGTGTTGGTTGAAGGGGGAAAGGCGTGTTTATCATTCATTACATTACATGTGAAGGAATAAGTGATAACTGAAAGAGGGGACATCGTCCAACAACATGCGAGTACAAAGCGTCAAGTCATATGAATGAATGAATTACGTGAGCTGTAAAAGTGCAAGCGTGGTTGTGCGAAAACCACAGGCGTTTCAGGTCCGATATTGCTCAATGCACTTTATTACTTTGCATCAAGAACGCTCTCGTCCACACCAATGGCGTTGAAGAAGCCGTACATGCGGGCAACGTCAAACTTGGTCCCATCGTATTGCACGGTCGACTTGTAACAGCGCAGCAGCTGCTCCGCCGACAGCTTCGTGTGGTCGCACACCTGGCACGCAGTCGAGGGTGAATGTGTGAGTGAGTGTGTGTGTGTGTGTGTGTGTGTGAGTGAGTGTGTGTGTGCGTGTGTGTGTGTGCGTGTGAGTGAGTGAGTGAGTGAGTGTGTGTGAGTGAGGGAGTGTGTGTGCGAGTGAGGGAGTGTGTGTGTGTGTGTGTGCGTGCCAGGGCGTGTAGGCCTGTATGTGAGGGTGCATTTCAGGTGCCGATAGCTCGGGTCACCTTTTCGTGCCATTGATGGAGCGTGCTGCGATCAACAGAGCGGTACACCTGCGAGAGGAGAGGTCATCATGCGCGCCAGTGAGCAGCGAACGGAAGTGCAATGAAGAAGCGCGTGGTCCGTCAGCCACAATACATAGACAGACAGACACAAAAAGACAGACAAAAAACGCAGGCAGACACAGACAGACAGTCACACACACACTCACACAGTCACACACGCACATACACACACACATACACACACATACACACAGTCACACAGTCACACACACACACACACACACACACACACACACACACACACACACAGAGCACACAACACTAAGACAACAAACGGGAATGCAGGGAATAGTGGGTACGACGAACCAGGAACTCTGGGCGCGTGAGCAGCTTCTTGAAGAGATCCTCATCCTCAAGTCCCCACCCTTCAATGTCCATGGAGAACCCGCCAGTTGCGTCGTAGTCGGACGCGTGCACACAAACCATCCCGTAGCCGTAGATGCGCCACTCGCCCGTCGACTCCTGCATCATCAGCTGCTTCTTGTTGCGGTACATGCTGCACACAGGGGCAAGGAGCCGCGGCGTGAGGCAATTGTTGTTGCTGTTGTTGTTGCTGTTGTTGTTGTTGTTGTTGCTGGTGGTGGTGGTGTTGTTGTTGTTGTTGTTGTTGTTGTTGTTGTTGTTGTTGTTGTTGTTGTTGTTGTTGTTGTTGTTGTTGTTGTTGCTGTTGTTGTTGTTGATGCTGGAGATGGTGTTGCTGTTGTTGCTGATCCCGTTGATGCTGGTGCTGTTGTTGAATGTGACACTGCACGGACACACCACATGGCTTCTGCTCGAGTGGGCGGCTCGCACGCTCTCTGACACCACA
>NW_004754932.1:1070067-1102567 GCF_000188695.1 Salpingoeca rosetta | reverse complement strand
ACACACACACACACACACACACACACACACACACGCCGTCCCCAACGCACTGACGTCACATTTGATGTTCATTGGCTGAAACACCGACGAGAAGCCAAGCTCCTGCAGTTGCAGCTGCAGCACCTGAGGCAGGTGCTGGTGGAACTCGTGCATGTGCAACACATCATCAAACGTGTCAAAGAAGATGCCATCAAACTGGGGCAGGTCTCCAACCACGTCCTGCCACCTGAGGAACATGGTGTAGAAGTTGAGGCGTGGGGTGAGGAATGGGCGATGGTTGGTGTTGGCGATGACGACGACGACGACGACGACAGCCGCGGTGAGCTGTGGCCAATGGAATACGCACCGCTTTCTGCAGTGCTGCTGCATGTCACAGGCGTGTAGCTCTGCGAACATACTCACGCACAAACAGAAACACACAAACAAAACACACTTGCACGCACACATCCACATACACCTACACACATGCCTGCCCCACACCTTGCGTGGATGACCTTGACGCCTGGGCGCTTGTCCCACCCGTCTGCAATCATCTTCTTGTACACGTCCGGGTGTGCCTCGATGATGGTGTGTGTGCGTGGGCTGTGCGCCTGAATCGCAGTGTCCACAAGTCCAAGCCCAAACCCAACATTCAGCACATCCCCCTGCGTCCGGCACATGAGCTCAGCGTGCGCCTGTGTGTGTGTGTGTGTGTGTGTGTGTGTGTGTGTGTGTGTGTGTGTGTGTGTGTGTGTGTGTGTGTGTGTGTGTGTGTGTGTGTGTGTGTGTGTGTGTGTGTGTGTGTGTGTGTGTGTGTGTGTAAGGAGGTACATGTGAGAGATGCGGGTGAGTGTATTTGTGTGTGCCGTGGCGCACGCGTGTGTGCGCTGCAATGCTGCAGCGTTGTGAGGTGTGCTGTTTATGCTGCACATGTCGCCCAAAGCATAGCAGAGCAAGAGCCACTGTCATAATCACCGAACCAGCACCCAACCACTGACGCACAAAAGCAGCACATGGCAGATGAAAGCGTCTCGTTCGCATGCGTCGCTCGCACCTCCATCAGTGGTTTCTCCCACATCATCATGACGCCGCGCTTTTCATCGTCAATCAAGTCCCCTTCCTTGTACCTGTCATCACAATACAAGGGGGAGGTCATCTGTTGGTGCAATAGCACGAAAGGATGCGGACAAGCTGAACGAAAAATACAATGGTTTCGTCGAGCACAACTGGAATGGCTGCGACGATATGAACATGTGCTGTAGTGTGTGTGTGCGTGTGTATGTGTGCGTTTGTTTGTGTGTGTATGTACGTGTGTATGTGTGTGTGTATGTGTGTGTGTGTTTGTGTGTGTGTGTGTGTTTGTTTGTGTGTGTGTGCGTTTGTTTGTGTGTGCACATGTGTGGTAGGTACTGACTCGACTGGGCGGGAGATGTACCCCTGGTTGTTTTCGCTCGCTTGGGCCGTCACAAGCTGCGACTTCTTCTCCATGGCAGCGAACAACATCTCAGCGCTCACACCGGCGTTCACTTTACAACGGCACAAGATAGGTACACGTGAGTGAGGTACAGCGTCGTCAACGTTGTTCAACTGCCCCTGCATGGCAAGCGCAACATACGACGCATGCCTATGCATACACATGCACGCAGGGGCGCACACTGTCCTTCTGTCTGCCTTTCTGTCTGCCTTTCAATCAACACACCGAGCGCAACACACGTTCTTGTCAACGTACGGATGCGGTTAGCAATGTCGTGGTGCTCGTTCTGAAACGCGTACTGGCCTGCGCATTTCCCCCTGCGGTCGAGGGCGTTCCAAGGCGCGCCGCGTTCCAACAGCATCACAACCACATCCTCGTGGCCGTGCTCAGCAGCGAGCATCAGTGCGCTTTTACCCTGGTCCTCCTCCTGGAAACTGACATCAGCACCGCGGCGAATCAAATCCCGCACCTGATCGGTGGAGTACATTGGATTGAATGAAGGGTGCATTCGCGTGCATGCGCGCGTATGTGAGCGAGACTGTGGCAAACAAAGTGCATACACACACACACAAACAAACAAAACAAAAAAAACATGCACATGTGCACACACACATGCACACACACATGCACGCAGAGAAAGACGCATAATGCATCAGCACACCACACACACATGCACACACACATACACACACATACACACACAAAACCTTGTCGGGGCTGCCGTCCCGTGCAGCAGCGAGCAGTTCCTGGTTCAAGCCATCGTCATCAGCATCGTCGTTGTCCTTGTGGCTCTGCAACTCACCACCACCATCCACGTGCTGCGCTTGCTGCGCTGCATCTTCCCCAGCAACCTGCTGCTGCTTGTCCTCCTCTTTCCTAGACGCCATCTTTTCGTGTGTCGTGCTGTCGTGTGTGTTCTTGCAATTGGCAAAACGGTACCTTTGTCGTGATATGCAATTTGCAAACGACAACACCCACCAACGACGATGAGTGGCGTACCAAAGTTCACGGACAAGCAGCTCAAGGAGTTTCGCATGGCCTTTGGTGCGTGGTGCGTGTGTGTCTGTGTCAGTCTGTGCATGCATGTGTGTGTGCATGTGTGTGCGTGTGTGTGTGTGTGTCTGTGTGTGTGTGTGTCTGTGTGTGTGTCTGTGTGTGTGTCTGTGTGTGTGTGTGTGTGTGTGTGTGTCGATGCGTGAGAGAAGCAGTTGTTATCTCTCTCGCACCCTCTCTCTTCCCCCACCCCCACCTCTCTCGATCCATCTCTGTCCCACGTACTCACACTCGCGTGCGATGTTCGCTCGACACTGTTCATGTGTGCATTAGACACATTTGACAAGGATGCAGATGGCAAAGTAGACTCGGATTCGTGTTGCCGTGCAATGCGCGCATGCGGAATCCCGCTCACCGTGAAGGAAGTGCAGGTGCGCCAACACCACCACCTTTCAACCCCCAGCCTTGCTCGTGTCTTTGTTTTTGCTGCCCATGAACCACATCATGAACGTGCGTATGTGTGTGTGTGTGTGTATGTGTGCGTGTGTGTGCGTGAGTGCATCTGCTTGTATCTGCCTCTCTGTCTCTCCTTTTCTCTGTGTCTGTTCCTTCCCTCTTCTTCCTCAATTACCCACTTCCACCCTCACACGCACACTTGCAAATGCAAACGCGTGTGTAGGAGATCACAACGGACCTTGACTTGTACTCGGACAGTGAAATCAACTGGGATGGTTTCCTTGCGTTATTGGAACAGCACTGGAAGCCCATCCCAACTAAGGAGGAGCTCGTCAAGGCGTTTCAAAGGGTATCGAGCATGTGTACTTGCGCTGTGTGTCTGTCGTTGTGTGTGTCGATGTGTGTGTGTGTTTGTTTGTTTGTTTGTTTGTTAGTTTGTTTGTGTGTGTGTGTGTGTGTGTGTGTGTGTGTGTGTGTGTGTGTGTGTGTGTGTGTGTGTGTGTGCGTGTGTGTGTGTCGATGTGCGGGTGGGTGTATGTTGACCTGTTTGCCAGCGTGATTGCTCTTCGAGCGCCACAACTGCCCATGTATTCCCTTCCCTGCGCCCAACACGCACGCTCATATGCCTGTGCTCCGCTTACTCGCGGCCTTTGGTGTTGTGTCATTGTACAGATTGACACGGATGGCAGCGGCTCTTTGTCTGCAACCGAGCTGAAGCGATACCTCACCAACATTGGTGACCCTCTCAGCGAAGACGAAGTGTGTGTGTGTGTGTTCGTGATTGTGTGTTCGTGATTGTGTGTTCGTGATTGTGTGTGTGCGAGAGAGAGAGAGAGAGAGAGAGAGAGAGAGAGAGAGAGAGAGAGAGAGAGAGAGAGACAGTGTGTGTGTGCACTTCTGCCTTCGCTTTGACCCTCTGCCATACAATTCTCACACTGCCCCCCTCTCTCTCCTCCCTCTTCCGCTCTCGTCTTCCACTCTCCACCTTTTCCATTCCCATGTCACCGCCTCACGCCACCAACACGCCCCCCCCCCCCCTTCCCATCACACAGTTCAAAGAGCTGCTGAAGGACGTGGACCAGGACGGTGATGGAGAAGTGTCGTTCAAGGAGTTTGTGGACCTCATGACATCTGGTGTCACATACAAGGACTATTGAGCAGATGGCAGGAAACCGCGCGTGCTCTTCCTGTGCTTTTCACTCTGTTGTTGCTCCCACTGCTGCCGCTGTCGTTGCAGCAGCAGCAGTTGCTCAGGAGAACCTGTGTCGTGTCGCTTGCCATCCACATCCTCACATTTGTGCCATGTCTCCGCTGCATTTCTTCTTTGCTTCTATGTTACCTTTCCTTATCTGCAGCAGCTTGCGCCTTTGCTTACACTTGCTTTTCTTCCTTGCCCTATGCATTGTGATGCTTGCATGTGTGTACATGTGGAGACGTGCCCTCACCATCCCCCGCATGATGCTGCAGCCGTGTGCTGAGCATTGCCGCCGCTTGTTTTGCTGTGTATGGCCGCGTGATGCGACGCGTGCAACAAACAACTCTCTTGGGCACCCCAATACAAAAATAAAACGTGAACCCACATGGGTGGGTCCTGAAGCTTTCATCACAGCATTAGCATGGAAGCAAAGAAACGCCAGCCCAACAAACAAACAAACACAAACAAACAAACAAACAAACAAACAAACAGACGAATTGGAATCAGGTGTTATTCTGCCGCTGCTGCTGCAAGAGAGCGATAATGCGGGCGCTGTCGCGCTGCAGTGCGCCCACCTTCTCCGCCAGGCTCTCCTGCACCCCGTGCACCTGCGCCTCCATGGCCGCCAGTCGCACCGCCAGCTCGTCCACGCGCGCCTTCACGTCTGCAGCAGACGCCCGCGACTGCGTCTTCATCTCCATCTTGAGCATGGTCAGCATGCCCTGCCACTGCTGCCCGGGCGTGCTCTCGCCAACCCCCGTGCTCTTGGGCACGAGCACGTGCAGCCACTTTGGAAACAGCTTGGGGTCGCTCTTCTCTGCCGGCGACAGGAACAGCTCGCGTTCGCGCAGGTAGCGTGCGCGCAGCAGCTGGAACTCAATGTCTGCGCGGTCCTGGATGCGCTCGTACGAGTCCGACATGAGCGCAATCAGCAGGTTCAGCAGCACAACGGGGACCAGCACCATGGAGATGACAAACAGGATGCGCAGCAGCACGGCATAGGTGCCGCCAAAGGTGTCCAGCTCAAACTCCGCCAGCAGCAGCATGTTGAACATGATCAGCAGGCCGTTGGCCGGGTCGCCGAGCCCGTCCAAGGGCACCGTCTTGTCATCCAGCAGCAGCAGCCGGAACGACGTCCACGCGGCGACAATGCTGATGCCGAGGACCACCAGGAAGTAGCGCATGTCAAAGCAGATGGCCAGGATCATGCGCACAAGCGGGCCGGTCGTCTTGAACGCTTGCAGGTGGTAGAGGATGCCAAACCAGCGGAGGTACGACGCAATCGCCAGCACGGCGCGCGCGTGCTGCCACCCGCCCAGGTAAGTGGCCAGCACCACAAAGGCAAGGACAATGTTGAGGGAGTCAAGCCAGTTCCAGAAGTCGCGCCAGTGCCCGCGCAGGTACCGCCACTCCAGCATCTCGTGTTTGGCCTCGGAGGCGGCGTACAGCCCCAGCACAAGCACCATGATCACCGACACCACATCTGTTGCCGAGGCCTTGCTGGACAGCAGCTGCGACACGTCGTTGCCTTGCAGATCGACAACAAACGTGAGCACGGTGATGAAGACGACGGAGAGCAGGTACCAGTTGGCCTCGTTCCTGAACTTGCGTCGCCCATATGTCTCCCACTTGAAGCGGACGACTGCGCGCGCAATGTAGTTGCCAAACAGCTCTGCCCGCCCGGCCTCCACCAGCGTGTCCAGCAGGCACGTGCCGTCAGGGAGCGTCGAAGCCGCGTATGGTACGGGCACGACGCGCGCCTCCGTGAGCACGGTGTGGTTCGACTGCGTCTCCAGTGCTTCGAGCTCCCCCGATGCCCGCAGCGACTGCCACAGGCCGGCGTTCTCGACGGGGCACTCGTCGCCCACCACAATCATGCGCGATGTCGGGAGCCGCGTGGCGCGGTGGTCGTAGCCGACGTCAGCACCGGACAGGACGAGGCCAAGGTTTCGCAGGAACGCCGCGGCAACCTGGGGGAACTCGCGAATCAGCAGCATGAGGTCCTGCGTGAAGCCGTGATGCAGGCTGAGCAGGGACAGCTCCCAGGGGTAGTGGTCGGCCGGGTTGGCCTTGCCGCGGTCCTGTGCCCGCGCGGCGTCTGCAATCTTCGCCGTCACCATCGACAGCACCTCCACGTCCTTGGCGTGCGTGATGGCCGCGTGCAGCATGGAGGGCTGGCGCTCGAGACTGAGCACGGGCACCGTTGGGATGGACAGCATGCATGCAAGCACGTCCAAACGCCTGCTGTCGCTCGCCGCCCATGCCAGCGGGCTCAGCCCCGTCTTCATCCCGCGCCGCCCCCCGCGACGGTGCCGTCGCTTCTGCAGCTGGTGTTGATGCTGGTGTTGCTGGTGGTGCTGGTGGTGTTGCTGGTGAGGATGCACGAGCGCGGACTTGGACGTGGTGCGGTCCACACTCTCACCGCTCTCGCTCTCACCAAAGCCACCAAAATCATCAGCACCATCCCCATCCTCATCACCGCCATCACCATCCCCAGTACTGGACGCGCTCTCGTGCAGGGTGGACAGCTGTTGTTGCTGCTGGCCCTTGCGTGTGCGATGGCGCTGGAGTTGTTGCGCATGCAGCTGCTGTGACGAGCGCGGTGCATCATCTGCTGTCACCACGGCACCACCACCGTTGCGCGTGTGCACTGCGCCCTGCGCGTGCGGGTCGCTGCCATCTGGCATGGTGCACTCGAGCGTGGACGGGAACGCAGTCAGGCAGCGCTGCAGTGCATTCAGCCGGCGTGCCGGGTTCTCGTTGAAGCGGTCGTGCGCAATCGTGCCTGTCAGCGCAAACGTCGGCATGTGCGGCAGGTCCGTGCAGCGCTCCGGCGCCAGCATGGACCCCATTGGCCACACCCGCAGCGTTTTGTCGTGTGTGCCGCCGGCCGACACGATAAACTGCATGTCTGGGCTCACGGCCACGGCGTTGACCTTGTCGGTGTGGCCCTCCAGCGAGCAGATGCACACAGCGCCACCGCCGCTGCTGATCAGGCCGTTGCTGCCGTGTGCATGCGATGTGGAGGAAGAAGGAAAGTTGGGAGAGAGGGGGGAGGAGGCATGGGAGGAGGAGGAGGAGGAGGAGGAGTGCCCTGCTGCCGTTGTCGTTGCTGCTGCTGTTGCTGCTGTTGCTGTGCTTTCGAGCTGCCACACCTTGACTGTGGCGTCTTCCCCCGCAGAGATGATGTGGCGGTTGTCGCTCGCAACTGTGACGCACGTAACACACCCCTCGTGTCCCGTGAGCACAGCCCTGCACACAACGCGCTCAGGAACAACAACGGCCTCTGGCGGAATGTCCCACAGGCGAATGGTGCCGTCGTCGCCGGCCGAGACCAGCGTGCGCGCGTCGGGCGTGAACGCGAGGTCGCTCACCCCGGCCTCGTCCGCATCAAAGCTGCCGTACGTGTGGGCGTTGAGGGTGAGCAGGACAGACGGCTTGCTCAGGCCGGTCCACAGCATGACAATGCCATCTTCGCTGCCGGATGCGAGCAGGTGTGAGCCGCCCTCCTGCTGCGTGTGCGCCACCGCGTACACGCCGCTGGTGTGGCCGCTGAGCGTGGCCACGCACTTGTGCGCCGCTACGTCCCACACGCGCAGCGTCGTGTCGACGCTGCCAGAGATGAGGTGGCGCGCGCTGCTTGAAGAAGGTGTCGCCGTGCTGGTGGTGGCGGTGGCACTTGTGGTGCTGGTGGCGGTGGCGGTGGCAAATGCGAGGCAGGTGACCGTGGCGGTGTGCCCCTGCAGCACAGCAGCCACGTCGCGGCTGCTGGCGTCCCACACGCGCACGGTGGTGTCGTCGCTGCCTGACGCAAGGTACTTGCCCTCGCTGTCGACAGCGACGGCAAACACGCCGTCCGAGTGGCCGGCGAGCGTGTCTGTGCACATGAGCCGCGGGATGGTGCTGATGCGCAGGGTCTCGTCCGTGCTGCACGACACCACCGACTGCCCATCGGGCATGATGGCCACGCCCTCGATGCTGCGCGCGTGTGTGCCGGCGCTGGTCACCTCTGGCGCGGGCTGCAGGCCCCAGATGCGGATGGTGGCGTCTGTGCCGCCGGAGACGAGGTGGCGGCCCGTTGGGGTGAAGGTGGCGCTGGCCACGACGCCCTTGTGGCCGTAGAAGGTGGCGATGCACGCGCTGGACTCTGCGCTCCACAGGCGCACGGTGCCGTCTGCACCGCAGGAGACGATGGCGTCGTTGCGCGGGGAGAGGGCGGCGCAGTACACGTGCCCGTGGTGTCCCCGGAGGACGCCGATGCAAGTCTGCAGGTCAACGCACCACAGCTTGATGGTGGCGTCCTCGGAGCAGGAGACCAGCAGCTTGCCGTCGCGGGACATGGCCACGCTCTCCACGCTTTTGGTGTGGGCGTGGATGACCGCGGTGCGCTGGCCCGTGTCTGCGCTCCACAGGTGAATGATGCCGTCCTTGTCGCCGGAGCAGATGACCTGGTCGTTGGGGCTGATGGTGAGGCACTCCACGCTCTCCGTGTGCCCGCGCAGGATTGCCGTGCACCTGCCCTTGCGCCAGTCCCAGATGCGCACGGTGAAGTCGAGGCTGCCGGAGACCAGCGCCTCGCCGGTGGACGAAAACATGACCGAGGACACCGGGTTGGCGTGTCCCTTGAGTGTTTGGATGCACTTGTGCGAGCCCAGGCTCCAGACCTTGACGGTGTTGTCACCGCTGCCGGAGGCAATGAAGTTGCCGTCCCGCGACGGCGCCACGCAGGCCACAAAGCTGCCGTGGCCCTCAAACGTGGATGTGCAGCGGTGCGTCTCCAGATTCCACAGCTTGAGTGTGTTGTCGGCGCTGCCCGAGATGACGCACTTGCCATCCGCAGACACCGCCACGGCTCGCACGGGCTTCGTGTGTCCATCACCAACACCACTACGACCACCACCAGCACCACCAGCGTTGAGCGCGCTTCCAGTGGTGTTCGCGTTCGCTCCTCCGCCACCTGCAGCCGCAATCACGCCTGCTTTCACATAGTCTGATTGCAGCTCCTTCAACGTGAGCATCACGTTGCTCGCACTCCGCATCTCACGCATGATGATGGGGTGGTGCGCAGTGGCTCAAAGTGGGTGTGGTCTGGACAACAACACCATGAAATGCGGTGTGGAAGGACTTATGATGACTCATCAATCAGCCCTGGCGCGTCTGGCTGCAAGAGACGAGCAAGAGTGTGACGCGACGATGACGAGGGGTTCTGACAACCGCGGTGATGGCGGTGATGGCCATGCTTCAGCTGCCCCTGCTGCCCCTGCTACCACTGCTGCTGCCGCTGCGAGAGAAGGGAAGGAATGGGCGACGAGGAAGGAGTTGCCGGCGCCTTCTGTGTGGCTGCAGCTGCGCACTGTCTTGTGGAAGAATTGGACCCTGAAGAAGCGCAAACCCATGTCCTTGGCAGCGGAGCTGGTGCTCCCTCTCTTCCTGTTTATCTTGCTCGCCCTTGTGCGCACCCGTCGCCCCGCCGAGCTTGTGCCGACTGGTGAGGGACAAACCCAATGCCAAACAGCTTCACACCCTACTGACACCTCTGCGCGCTCAAACAGACATTCACCCCCCCCCCCTCTCTCTGTGTGTCTCTCTATGGCCACTGCATTGGCACACGGGCTCACCCTTGCATTCACACACACTTGCACACACACTTGCACACACACTTGCACACACACACACACATGCTCACTGAATTACACGCTCACTCGTTACACTCACACTCGCACGCACTGCACCCACGCATTCACAAATCCCCCCAACACACACACACACGTACGCATGCACAGCAACGTACAATGCGGCTGCCCTGCCGTCATCGGGCGTGATTGCGCTGACTCAAAGCCTCGTGTGCAATGGCATCGCCAACTTCGACATGGCTTCGTCCGGGCAGGACAAAACAACCCTGGAGCGCGTCGTCGATATCCTCGACAAGCACGACCTGACGCCAGCCACCTTCCAGCGCGCAGTGACCCGCACCACGCTTGACATCCAGCAGCTGCAGGACCTTGCAGCGTCGCAGAACTCAACGGCCGCCCTGTTTGTGGAAGAGCTCGCGCGGCAGCTCCAACTCGACACCATCAACCTCGACTTGGACAGCGCAGCCGCCACGAGAGCAGACGCGCAGCCCATCACGCAGGCCACGGTGGACGCCATCTGCACCGCAGCACACAGCCTCGTGCCGCTGTGGGTGGAGGGCGACACGAATCTCGACCTTGAGGCGCTCGCCGCCATCCTGGGCCTCAACACCACCACCGCCGCCGCCGCCGCCATACAAGACGGGTCCCTGTCCGCCCTTACCGCTGCAGCGCTGGCCAGTGATGCCTTCATCAACACCACGTTACCCGCTGTGCTGCTTACCCTGAACGAGGTGTACCCGGACTTGTTCCAGTTCACGCCCGCGCAGGTGGCCGATGTGCAAGCGGCACTGTGGCAGGCGGAGGTGGAGGGCGACACACCCCTGCAGATCGCAAGTGAGCTCCAGTCGCTCGTGGGGGAATACACGTCCTTGCCAGAGCCCGTCGTTGCCGCTCTCTTCCTTGTGGACACCTACGATGAGCCCGCACGCGTGGCAGAGGTGGCCGTTGGCGTCGCAAACCGCACAGGGGCCATCACCCCCGCCCTGGCCGCCAACCTGACACGCGAGGTGCACCGGCTCGAACGCGATCTGCAGGCACTCAACAGCGCCGGGCGCGCATTGCAGGAGATCAACAATCTGCCCGGCATTCAGGACCTGCGACAACGGCTGGAGGAGGAGGGCACGGAGATTGACGTGCTGAGCGCATGGCGGGACGTGGCCTGCGCGAGCGGCGCTGAAGGCGCTGTTGGCGGGCGATTCAGGTTCCGACGCGACGCGGACCGTGATGAGGGTGACGGTGATAGCAGTGGTGGCAGTGGTGGTGGCAATAGCGGTGGTGCAAGTGGTGGTATTGCAAGCAATCATGACAGTGGTGGCCGTGTGATGGCGGAGGAGGACCACGAGGCTTGGGCGACACAGAACCTTCATGCTCAACCTCGACACCACACACACCACACTGCGTCACCCTCATCCCCTCCGCCATCGCCCGCCCTGTTCCCTGCTCGCCCATCATCTGGGCTGCTGGGTGCCGTGCGCGACATGGTTGTGAAGCCTTGGTCATCTCTCCTCCCATCAGCCACAGGGGGTGGTGGTGGTGGTGGTGGTGGTGGTGGTGGTGGTGGTGGTGGTGGTGGACCGAGTGAGCGACACCGCCGCAATGAGCAGCCGCTGGATCTCTCGTTTGATGTCAACTCCAACGTGGTCAAGTTGCTTGACCTCGTGCGCCAGGGAACCATCTACTACGCGCCAGATGTGCCCGACGTCCGCGCCGTCATCAGGTGAGCTGTGGGCATCCGCGGTGTTTGCGTGGATAAGCAGGGTGGGGCTTACGTGGGTGGGGGAGGGGGGTAAGGGAGTGCTTGTGTATTCTGCACTTGGTACACGCCGTGCTGCGAACCCACACTTGCCACACACACACACACACACACACACTTGCCACACAAACAAACACACACACACACATTCACACACACATTCACACATGCACACACACACACGCTGCAGTGAGGCGAATGTAACGCTGCAGCAGATTGAGCTGCTTGGATCTGCCCTCGACTGCGCGCTCAACATCACCCGCCCGTACGCAAACAACATCACGCAAACGCTCACAGACATCAACAACAGCACACAGACGAGCGTGAGCGATGACACACTGCGCAACATCACCCGCACCGTACTGGACCCACAACAGCGGCAACAACAGCAACAGCAACAGCAAGGCAACTTTTCCTTCACCCGTCTCATCAACCCAAACCTCTGGCGCGGATTCCCCGATGAGGAGGCGCTTGTGGCTGCCGCCCAGGGCACTGAAAACGTGTACAACGTGTTTGGTGGTGTTGTGTTTCGCGGCGTTGGCGCAGACGGCGCCCTCCCACACAACCTGACCCTCTCCCTGCGCTTCCACGCGCTCAAGGTGCCGCGCACAGACTCGTTGCAACCGGAGTACACATGGGACAACGACGGAGACGTCAGCAACCAGCTGTACTACTACTTTGGCTTTGTGTTCCTGCAGGACCTGATGGAGCGCGCGTATGTGCAGTACCGCAGCAACCACACCGTGCCCCTGCCCGCCGTGTATGCGCAGAACTTTCCCGTGCCGGCGTTTCGCGACGACCTGTTTGCGTGGGGCACCGGGCGTACGCTGCCGCTGTTCATGGTGCTCTCGCGCATCTACTCCGTGTCGCGCCTCACCAAGAACATCGTGTACGAGAAGGAGAAGCGCCTCAAGGAGTACATGAAGATCATGGGCATGAACGACCGCGTGCACTGGCTCGGGTGGTTCCTGACGTACCTCGCCATCATGACTGTCAACGTCATCATGAAGACAGCGGTGCTCAGCCTGGGCGATGTGCTTGCCTTCAGCAACCCGTTGCTCATCTTCATTTATCTTGAGCTCAGCGGCATTGCTGGCATCCTCCTCTCCTTTGTGTTTTCCACCTTCTTTTCGCGCGCGCGCATTGCTGCAGCCGTGTCGGGCATGCTGTACTTTGGCACGTACATGCCGTACGTGTTTCTCGCCATTCGCGAGGAGACGCTCGGCGCTGCTCCCAAGTGGGCCGGCAGCCTCCTCTCCACCACCGCTTTTGGCATTGGCGCCAGCTACATTGCCCAATTCGAGGAGGTAATGCACATCGTACATGAGTGCGGGTGTGTATTGTGTGTGTGCGTGTGTATGTGTGTCTTTTGTGTCCGTGTGTTGTATGTGTGTGTGTGTGTGTGTGTTTGTGTGTGCCTTTGTGTTTCGTGTGTGTGTGTGTGCATGTTCGTCGTGTGCATTTCGGTACGAACACTTCCCGTCATTGCCGGTTTTGTGGCACCAGCGATCTGCTGCACAATGATTTCGCCACCAACAACTTCAGCCCCCCTGCACGCGCCCTCCCTGTGTCTCACCCATGCTTTCACGTCATTTGACGTGCACACTGCGGTGCCGTAGGTTGGTGTTGGGCTCCAGTGGTCCAACGCGGACTCTGGCGTCGGCCCCTGCGACCAGTTCAGCTTTGCCAAAGCCATGTTCATGCTCATCCTCGACTGCTTCCTCTACGCGGGCCTCGTCTGGTACATTGCCTCCATCGCTCCAAGGTGCGACGCACACGCCTGCGGCAGCGCCACAGTAGTCGTGTGCGTACGTGTGCACATCATGTGTTGTGTATCGCTCTGGGCTGCACTTCCTCCTGCATGTCTTGTAGCCTGCGATATGATGAGCGTTTAGCATCAAGTGGATCCCTCTGAATCGGCTGTACTCACATGACCGCCGTTGTCTTCGCCCTCTTCATTTGTCCTTGTTGATCCTCTTCCTCCCACTGTCTCCCCCACTCTCCCTCCCACTCTCCCTGGCACTCTCCCTGGCACTCTCCCTGGCACTCGATCCCACTGTCACCCCTCCCCCGCTTTGAGCAGCTTCGGCATTCCAAAGCCGTGGCACTTCCCCTTCCACCTCAGCTACTGGTTCCCGAATCGCGCCATTGGCAACGGCCGCAAGAGCGCGTGGGGCCGCTCCCGTGCACACGAGTACAACATCTCTGCTCTCCACACCCGAGAGGAAGACGAACACCGCCAGCACATGCACGGGGGCGCGCTGCCTGTTCCCGCTGGGATGGATGCCGCGAAGTTTGAATCGCTGTCACAGACGACGCAAGTTGGCATTTGCGTCGACCACTTGACCAAGGTGTACGCCAGCGAAAGCGGGTCCTGCTTTGGACAGCAGTCGCACCTCGCCGTTGACGACCTCAGCTTTGATGTTCACAGCAACGGCATCACTGCACTGCTGGGCCACAACGGTGAGTGCTCGCGCGCGCGTGTGTGTCTGGAAGTGTGTGTGTGTGTGTGCATGTGTGTGTCTGGATATGTGTGTCTGTGTGTGTGCATGTGTGTGTGTGTCGGTCTGTGTGTGTGTGTGTGTCTCTCTCTCTCTCTGTCTGCCAGTGTATGTGTGTGTGTCTGTCTGTCTGTCTGTGTGTGTGTTCAGGCATCGACCATTTCATGCCTGTGACACCGAATTCACTCCAAACCCATCGCACGCCACACATCTTCACCTTGGCGCGCTCGCGTCGGCTGCAGGCGCTGGCAAGACGACCACCATCAGCATCCTCACGGGCCTCTTCCCGCCCACCAGCGGCACTGCATACGTGCACGGGCGCGATGTGCGCACACACATGGATGTGATCCGACGCGGGCTTGGCATCTGTCCGCAGCACAACGTCCTGTTTGATGACCTCACGGTGCAGGAGCACCTGTTGTTCTGCGGCAGGCTGCGCTGTATTTCCCGTCACAAACTGCAGCAGAAAATCAGCCAGTACTTGAGGTATATATGCTGATGCCCATTGGTGATGATGATGACCATTGGCCGTTTATATGTGTCTGTGACGCCTCACACTCGCACTCAGAGTTGGCTCATGCGTTCATACACACTTACGCACATGCACACGCACCCAATCTTCTCACACGCACACAATCATCACACACACACACACACACACGCGCGCACGCTAACGTGTGGATCACATTTCTTCATGACATTCACACCGTGCGCTGCACCTGCAGGGACGTTGGTTTGGAGAGCAAGCGCGACTTTCTTGCCTCGAAACTGAGCGGTGGACAGAAACGAAAGCTCTCTGTTGCAATGGCGTTCCTGTGCGGGAGCGAAGTTGTCATCCTCGACGAAGCCACGGCAGGCATGGTTAGACTCACTGATCACGGAGACAGCTTCCACTGATGACGATTGTACAATATTGTGCTCAGTTCACACGCATTTTCATACACATTCTCATTTTTGTACACACGCATCCAAGCACACACACACACACACACTCACTCACTCACTCACTCACTCACTCACTCACACACACACACACACACTCTCTCTCTCTCTCTCGCACACACACACACATACTCACACTCGTACTCACGCGCATGTACATGAACCCCACGTATGCCCTGTCAGGACCCTCGGGCACGCCGGTCAACGTGGGATTTGCTGCTGCGGTACAAGAAGACCCGTACCATTCTTCTATGCACCCACCACCTTGGTTCGTCACAAATGGCCTGCGCCATGGCCACAAGCGCCCTGTCAACCATGGCACTTTCACTGACACTCGCTTATTTGTGAACCTCGCAACGTTCTCACGTGCACACGCTCATACCACACAGCTTCTGAGCTACAATTTGCACCCAACCACTCACGTGCATATCCCCCACAACCCCCACGACCAACCAACACACACACACACACACACACACACACACACACACACACACACACACACACACACACACACACACACACACACACACACGCACACAGATGAGGCGGATCTGCTGAGCGACCGCATCTGCATGCTAGCCAACGGGCGGCTGCAGTGCACGGGCTCTCCACTCTTTCTCAAGCGCGCCTTCAACGCTTCCTATGTCCTCAGTACGTGAAAACCCCTCGATGCATCCATCAGCTGAATGTGATGGCACATACGCGCGCACACGCCTGCATACATGAGAGAGAGCCAGAGAAAGTGGGTTTTAACCACCACACCTGGCACTCTTCATGTCACTCTCCTTCATCTCGTGTTTTTCTAACGCGAGCCGCATGCTGTGTGTGTGTGTGTGTGTGTGTGATTGGTACCTTTGCCACTGCCATCATCACGCCAGCGTTTGAAGTCGACCGTTCGCGCGTGAGCGTGGATTCGCTGCTGGAGTTTGTGACAGCGCATGTGTCTGGCGCCGAACTGGCCGACGACGTGGGGCAGGAGGTACAGCCACGCCACATTGAGGGCGCTTGAAGTTGACATCGCATATGGTTGTCCTCACTCACACTCGTGTGTACGCTCAGTATCTGTCTCACTCACACACACACACTCTCTTTGTCTCTCTCACGCATACTCACACTGTCTGTCTCACTCTCCACTCACGCACACACACTGTCCATCTCTGTCTCTCTCCCGCACACTCACACACTCTCCCACACATTCTCTCTAACACACTCACACACACACACTCTCTCTCTCTCTTTCTCTCTTTCTAACACCCTCAACACACACACACACACACACACACACACACAATTGCTGTCACTGCCTGCGTTGCCTGTTGAGCAGGTGTCTGTGCGGCTGTCGCGGGAATCAACATCGCAGTTTCCGTCACTTTTCAGCGCTCTCGAGGGCACGCGTGATGAGCTCGGCATTGTCACGTATGGTGTTGCTGCAACGACACTGGAGGACGTGTTTCTGCAGGTTGCATCTGCTGCCGACGACACGCACGTGCTCGCCAGGGACGCCCGTCTGCGCACAGCGACGCCAGCAAACGCGCCAGTGCCAGTGCGAGGTCGCGCGCCGGCGTGTGAGCGGGGAAATGGCACGTCATCATCACCGCCGTCAGCATTGATGGTGTCAACTTCTTCGGCGTCGGTCACCAGCGACGATGCGCAACAGCTGATCCGAGAGGACGAAACCAATGCGGCCGCAACTGCACAGAGGCACACTAGCAGCCATGGCCACAACCGCAGTCTGTGGCAACGCCTGGTGTCGTCATCACCATCACCACCATCATTAACATCATCATCACCACCAGCGCGATGGCAGGACGCACCCGTCTCGGCCAACGGCGCTTACACAGGCAACCTTGGTCTGTATGTATGTGTGTATGTAACTGTGTGTGTATGTGTATGTGTATGTAAATGTGTATGTAACTGTGTATGTGTATGTAACTGTGTATGTGTATGTAAATGTGTATGTATGTAAATGTGTGTGTGTGTGTGTGGCTGTGGATGTTGGTACGTGGGCACTGTGTTCAGGGTACCAAGCTCCAACTGGCTACAGCCAGATATTCTTGGATGCTGCTCATGTCTTGTTGCTTGGTGATGTGTGGTGCAGTTACGGGCGTTGCGCTCGTGCAGCAGCGGTACAAAGCACTGTTTGCAAAGCGGTGGGCCATTGTCAAGCGGGATGGACGTGCCTTCCTCTCCCAAATCGTCCTCCCAGGTTTTAACACGGTGCATTGCTGGTTTAATTGACATGCGGTGCACACCACAAGTCCACTTTGTTCCTGTGCACGCACAGCACACGCCTGCACGCGCACATAATGTGATAGGTGACAACATTCACTTGTTCCCATCATTCGGTGCGCGTTCAATCTGACATGTGTGTGTTCGTGCAGCTCTGTTCGTGGTGCTCGGGATGCTGGTTGCCACTGCGTTTCCGCCCGTTGGAGAGCAGCCGCCGCTTCAGCTCAACCCAGACATCTTTCGTCAGCACTGCGCAGAGGACAGCACAGCCGCCACCACCCCATATGCACGCGCCTCAAACACCTCTTACGCAGCCAACATCACTCGGGTAATGGATGGCGAGCTGTGGCGGTTGTGCGTTTGTTCCGTGTCACTGGAATGCTCGCTGTGGCACTACAGTTTTCTTTTCACGTCATCAACTGTTGAACACTGTGTTACCTGCCCAGTCCAGCGAGCAGTCGAGACACAGTTGTTCGTTTCAGACGTGCATCGTCGTCCATGTGCTCATGACACCCAAATTCGTGTTGTCGTTTATCTCTTTTGCAGGCCATTCCACTTGGTGCTGAGGCCGCGTTTCAGTTCCTCAATTTGGAAAGTGACCCGGACTTTCTGTCCAGTGCACGAAACATGACGGCGTATCTTCTCAACACTTACGATGAGCTGCAGTTCACCAGGTAAGTGACAAAGGCATACACGTGCAGCTACACGGACTGTGCATGTGTGTGCGTGTGTGTGTGATGACTCGTGGCTCACCGTCTGAGAGAGCCGCACTTCAAATGCCCTCATCCAAAACACGCATACAAACACACACGCATATAAACACACATACACACACGCACACACACGTACATACGCACACACATGTTGATTAGGCGTGCGGCGGTGACGGTTGAGAATGCAGTCAACCCTGTTGTTCGTCTTTCCGCTGCGTTCAATACGCCAGAGCTTGAAACAACGCTCGAAAATGTCACCTTTGAAACGATGCGTGGGTGGTTTGACAACAGGTGTGTATGTATGTGTGTGCGTGCGTGCGTGCGCGCGCGTGTGTGTGTGTGTGTGTGTGTGTGTGTGTGTGTGTGTGTGTGTGTGTGCGTGCGTGCGTGCGTGTGTGTGTGTATGTATGTATTGTGTGTGCGTGCGTGCGAGGTTTACAGGGGTGCCTGTGCATGCGTCATCGTGTCTGACTTTGTGCTCTTGCTGAGTATGGGGCTGTTCTTGCCACTGAATTTCTTTCAATGTCTCCCTGGCGCTTGAAACTTATGCGTGTTCCATGTCCGAACTGCCACTTCCCGTCCCCTGCACGTGCAGGCACTACCATTCGCTGCCAACGGCTGTGCACCTGGCGCACGATGCGGTCCTGCGTGCCAACACCAACAACGAGTACAGCCTCGTCATCGAAAGCTACCCGCTCAACTCCACCGCAGACGAGATGACACAGGGTGAATGACGCTGCTGCGCTTTGTGCTGTTGTTTGTTTGTGCGTGTGTATGTGTGTGTGTGTGTGTGTGTACGTGTGTGTGTATGTGTGTGTGTCTGCGCTTTTCGTACCTGTCTGTCTGTCTGTCTGTCTGTGCATTTGGCGTGTTGGGTGCTTGCATCACATGTGTGTCCTTTGTTCAACTCCCTCTTGCACTGACCACTCACGCCCAAACAAATGCCATCACGTGTGCTGTGACCGTCAGAGTATCTGGAATCCGGCACCGACCTGACTGTTGCCATCAACACCATCCTCGCCCTCTCCTTTGTTCCGGCCTCTTTCGTCGTCTTCCTCATTTCGGAACGCGTCACAAAGGCGAAACACTTGCAAGTCGTCAGGTCAGGCAACCTGTACTGCTCATGCATGTGTATGCGCGCGTGTGTGTATTACATGAAGCGTATTGCGTGAAGAACGAAAGCGAGAAGGTGTGATGTTCATGCGCAGACGCAGTTTGTTGTTTCAGCTCATTCCTCACACATGTGTTGTTCTCACCTTCCTTTTTTTCCGCGCAGTGGTCTGGAGTTGAATACATATTGGATTGGAAACTTCGTCTGGGATCTCACCAATTACCTCTTCCCAGCCCTCGTTGCTCTCCTCATCTTCGTCGCCTTTGGTCAGTGCACGCAACACCTCATACTGCCTTGTGCTTTTCCCCCAAATCCTCCTACAACACGTGCTTGCTGGAACCACACACGTTCACATTAACTCTGTGTGTGTGTGTGTGCGTGTGTGTGTGTGTGTGTGTGTGTGTGTGTGTGTGTGTGTGTGTGTGTGTGTTTGCCCCCTCTTCGCGCCTTCGTTGTTGCTCTTGTTGTGGTGGTGCAGATCTGCCGGCGTATTCGGGCCGGAATCTCGGGCCGGTCACCGCGCTGCTGCTGCTGTATGGATGGAGCATCACCCCCATCATGTACAACCTGTCCTTCCTCTTCAAGATTCCGTCCACAGGGTAAGCGTGTGCATGTGCAGCACAAGAAACCCCGTGAACTCCAAGACTGCGTCTGTCGTTGCGTCCAGATAGCGATCCTTCGCTACCACAACGTCATCACCGACAACAACAACACGACCACGGCTGTCATCAACATCGCCATTACCATCATCACAGGTACATTGTGCTTATCTGCGCCAACTTGTTCGTTGGTGTCACGGCGACACTCACAACGTTCATCCTCGACCTCTTCCCTGAAGATGAGGTGCGACACTGGTGTGTGTGTGTGTGTGTGTGTGCGTCTGCGTATTCATGTGTGTGTATTCATGTGTGTGTGTGTGTATTCATGTGTGTGTGTGTATTCATGTGTGCGTGTGTGCTTACGTCGATGTGTGCGAGTACATGTACAAATGATTCGTCTTCACCATGTGTTTGATTTGCAAACTCTTTAACAACGTTGCTGCTGCGTGTTATCATGTGCAGGATCTGACGGAAATCAACGGGGTGCTGAAATGGGTCTTCCTCGTGTTTCCAAACTACTGCCTCGGTCGTGGGTTGATGGATTTGGCCGCAAACGAATACATTGCGCAGTTTTATGAGTGCGTTTGGGGGGGGGGGGTGCGTTTTGCGTGAATAGGGGAGCGAGAAGTGACATTCAAGCGGCTTGTATGTGTTTTCTGTGTGTGACTGTGTGTGTGTGTGTGTGACTGTGTGTGTGTGTGTGACTGTGTGTGTGTGTGTGTGACTGTGTGTGTGTGTGACTGTGTGTGTGTGTGTGTGTGTCTGTGTGTGTGTGACTGTTTGTGCGATGTTTTTCTTCTGGTGCTCTTCCTTGCTTGTTGGTTTTGCTGCTGACCACTGCTTGTGCGTGTACACCATGACGCGTGACGGCCGGGCACGCGCACTCACAGATGGCCAACCGTGCACACACTGCATTCACCCATTCACCCTGTGTGCGCGCGTGTGTAGGGCTGCTGCTGATCTGGTTGAGGGCGTTCCTACATACCAGTCACCATTCAAGTTTGACATCATCGGCAGAAATTTGTTTTTCATGGCCATGCAAGGTCAGCACAACACATGCGCACAATATTGCAATTGTGTATCTGTCTGTCTGTCTGTGTCTGTGTGTGTGTGTGTGCGTGTGTCTGTGTCTGTGTCTGTGTGTGTCTGTGTCTGTGTGTGTGTGTGATCAAGCTGTAGTGTTGCGCTGCGTTGTTTCAGGTCGATGACTGATTACTGGTGTGATTTCGACCCATTCCCCCCCCCCACGTACAGGCGCATTGTTCTTTGCGCTGAATCTCTTCCTGGAGCACCGACGCGCGCACCAACAGCGGTCGAAAGACAACGCGGCAGCTCCCAGCACATCCACAGGTACGCTGTGCCGCAACCGGTGTGCAGGAATGGACAGGCGGCGAGGCAGTATAAGTGACATGATCATCTGTATGAGTACATATCAGGTTGTGAGCTCACGCATGCATGCACGCACACAAATGTACAAACGTGCACCACATGCACCTACACAAATGCACATGCACGCACGCACACATGCATACATGTTCTCTCTGCTTGACGCAAACGCTCCACCTAAACATGGGTCTAAATCATCATCCACGCTGTGTTGCGTTCCCGCTGGATGTGTCGCGTCGATGGCAGTTGGCACCATTGACGATGATGTGCAGCGAGAAGCGCTGACTGTCCGCGAGCGGCTGCAGGAATATATTTCCACACGCGCTCTCGTCATGCTCGACTTGGCAAAGGTGAACATGTGCGATGCGCGTGCTTGTGCATGAACGCCTGCTGTGTACGTCGCTGCATGTGTGCTGCCTGCATCTGCGCGCGACAAGAGATTGCTCCCTGTCACACTGACACACGACATGGTGCGTGCCCAATTACCACTCACACACACGCACTCACACACACTCTCTCACTCTGTCACTCACGCACTCACTCACACACACAACCGTGCATGCAGGTGTACAAGGGAAAACGCAAGACCACAAAGGCTGTGAGAGGGTACGATGGATCAGTTCCGTGCAATCACGCATACGTGTGGCGTGCGTGTTGCTGTCATTTCAAACTTCCAAAAATTGTGCGGCGAAGACACCGTGCTCACATATGACCCTTTGCCGCTGCACAGGCTGACGCTCTCTGTTCCTCGCGGGGAATGCTTTGGCCTCCTTGGTGTCAACGGTGCAGGTGTGCCATTGATTGTATTCACACCATGCATGTCACTTCACAGCCTTGAATTATTCACCCAAGCCAGTGCATCACTTGGTCTGCACAACAATCTCAATCATCCATCAGCATGCCACGACATTTTCGTTCGCTACATTGCCACCGCTGCACATCGCCAATCATACCCTCACCAATGGCTTCTCTTGACACCAATACCATCACGCATGCCATTGCCTGCAGGCAAAACTACGACGTTCAAGATGCTGACGGGTGATGTGTCCGTCTCTGCCGGTGAAGCCTGGATTGCTGGCAGCTCCATTCTCTCCAAACTTGATTCAGTGAGTGCACTGCTTGCCCTTGTCTTCGCGTGTAACATGTGTTGTGTCAGAACAACACAACATGCATGTTTGAGGTATGTATCTGCTCCATGCACCTACGCGCACCTGTGCACGGCTTATGGTCTGTGCTTACCCGCTTTCACTTCTTCTTGACAGGTTCGACAACATCAAGGGTACTGTCCACAGTTTGACGCTCTCAATGATCTGCTCACCGGCCGAGAAATGCTCACGCTCTACTGTCGCTTGAGGTGCCAAGTGTGCATGCGTGCGTGTGCGTGTGCGTGTGTGGGCACGTGTGCGCGTGTGTTGTGTGCGTACCTGCGTGGTGTTTGTGAAGACCATGTGCTTGCACTGCGTGCTTCTGTGTCTGTGCACATTCTCATTCTCACTCGCGCATATGTACCGTTGTTGTGCCGTTTGATATCATCCCATCAAAGGGGGATTCCAGAGCAGCACATCCCAAGTATCTGCGCGTGGGCAATCCACAAGATGCAGCTGACAAAATGGGCCGACCGTGTCACAAAGGTGTGTGATCTAGCGGGCGTTCGTTCTCTTGCTTTGTGTCGTTAAACGTATCCAGTCAGCACCAGCACCAGCACTTGTGTGGCCTTCGCATTGATGCCGTCACACACACACACACACACACGCACGCACGCACGCACGCACGCACGCACGCACGCACGCACACAAACACATTACATTGCTCATGGATTACTCCTTGATGTACGGGTACTGCAGGTGTATTCTGGCGGGAACAAGCGCAAGTTGAGTGTTGCACTGTCCCTTCTTGGCACGAGCGAAGTTGTCATGTTGGATGAGCCGACCGCCGGCATGGTAAGTCAGCTTGTGTGTGTGTGTGTGTGTGTGTGTGTGTGTGTGTGTGTGTGTGTGTGTGTGTAGTAGTAGTGTTATAGTACACGGCTATAGCGTATCATAAGTGGGTTAGTGGTTCCGCGGGAGGAAATACCAAGGCAAGATGACAATTGCTATCCATGGTAGCTCCGAATTGCTCACTGTGTGTGTGTGTGTGTGTGTGTGTGTGTGTAAATGTGTGTGTGTAAATGTGTGTAAATGTGTGTGTGTAAATGTGTGTAAATGTGTGTGTGTAAATGTGTGTGTGTGTGTAAATGTGTGTGTGTGTACGTGTATAAGTGTGTGTCCGTGTGGACAAAGCGCAGCCAGCCCTCGCTCTTCTGCCACGTGCACATCATCGTCTCACCGTCCCTCCCAATAACCCTTGTCATCATCTCCTCTCTCGTGTCTTGCAGGACCCGCGTGCGCGCCGGTTTCTCTGGTCGCAAATCACCGACGTCGTGCGTGCTGGGCGAAGCGTCATCCTGACCTCCCACGCCATGGACGAGTGCCAAGCCCTGTGCCAGCGGCTGGCCATCATGGTCAATGGAGAGTTCAAGTGCATTGGTACCCCGCAGCACCTCAAGTCAAAGTTTGGCGATGGATACACACTCTCCCTCAAGGTACACTACAACAGCAAACAGCGTTGCATATGTGCGTGGATGAGTGTGTGTTTGTGCGGCGTTGCTGAAGTTCATCATTGACAGACAGGGCTATTTGTTCTTGGACTCACCACAATGTGTCATTGAATGACGGCTGCCACGCTCTCAATCCAGGTGCAAGGCTACCCACCTGACACTCGTCCCGCCCTACATTTTGTCAAGCAGCATTTCGAAGGTGTGGTATCCACACTGATCTGTTTGTGCAATGGAGTTGCTGCTCAACAACCTGTGCATGAAGACTGGTGGCTCCTTTATTGTGATTGAATTTCTTTTCATCGTGGCGCACACGCTCACGGCGTCCCACACCAACCTGTGCTTGATCCAGGCTCCTCGCTGGAAGAATGCCACAACGGGCTGATTCGGTTTCATATCCCCAACCGTACAGTGGAAGCATTGACGCTGGCGCGATGCTTTGACCTGCTGGAACAGGTGTGTCGCCACCACACCACTGCCGCTGCCCCTCTTGCGGCACCCTGATCATCAATGACGTGTGCAGTGCATCCACAGTCATGATTTCTGCATCGCTTGGACTTGACTTTATACGCACACACACACACACACAACCACACACACACACGCACACACACAACCACACACACACGCACACACAACCACACACACACAACCACATGCAATTGTACTCACCTTACTCAACCCACCACACTCAACCTGCACACACGCACATACGCTCTGATGCAACAAGGCTGTGCGTGACGCCGGTGTTGAGGACTACAGCTTCTCCCAAACAACACTTGAGCAGATCTTCTGCCGCTTTGCGGAGCAGGGCGCTGAGGCAGCCGCAGAGGAAGAGAATGAAGATGATAGTGATGAAAGTACAGGGGGAGGAAGAGGAACACCGGACGCAAGGGCTGGTGATTTGGGAGCGGGAACAGCAACCGTGGTCATGAACATGGCATTTGAGGAGAAAGAACAGGAGGAGGAGAGCAATGCGCTGCATGCTGGTGGCCTCATGAGCGCCAATGATGGCGAACTCTCGAGTGATGATGGTCCTGACGATGGGCATGGGCAGGAAGCAACTCGCGATGACCCGGGCTACCTCGCCATTCTGCCGTAAATTCCAGTCGTGTAACTTTCTTTGTTTCTTTGTTTGTCTTCGCTGGTGTATTGAAGCCGTTTGTCCGTTTACTGTTGGCATTGGTGCCTTTCTGACTGAGTGCGATGCTCGCTCCCTCCTTTACCAACAACCAACGTGCGTGTGTGTAACACAAAAAGTAACCAGCTCGTTCGCGCCATCTTAGGAAACATCCAACGCACTACACGAGCAAATGAAGCTCAACAAGAAAAAGATGACAACGCGTACCCGCACACGCACAGCACAAACTCTCTCGCCCAAGCTCACACATGGAAGTTGGAACGTTCACGCCACGTGGGACTCGAGTGCAGTGACCACATGGTACTTGGTGTGCACGCTGTCAGCGTTCAACAGGCTGTCGTCTTCGTCCAACTCGGCATCATCTTCTGCAGTTCAGAAACAAGCAAGTGAGTGTTTGTATGTTCGTGTTTGACGAAGTAAGAACCAGTTGGCAATGGCATACACACATGCGAACGAAGAGTGGTACAACCACATACACACACGCGCACGCACACGCACACACTTTTTTCATAAAATACACGCACACACGCATACCACACAATCTCATACCTGATGGGAGGTATGTGGTTTGACTGGCAGAGTTAATAAACTGGTACGTGCGTGAAGGGCAGGCCGGGTGGGTCAACTTGGCGGTCCACGTGGACGGCTCCAGCCCACTGCACACTTTTCGCAGCTGTGGTGGTTGTTGATAATTGTGGATTGATCGTTGGATCAGTGAAGCGATGAATGTGATAACGAGAGAAACAGTGGGACAGAAGTAAACCTCTACCCACTCGCACACACACACACACTCACACACACACGCACACACACACACACTCTCTCTCTCATTTACGCATATGCAGATGAAAGCACAAAGAGTGCTCTTGCTACGCACCAGTGCTGCGCCGGCGGAAAACTCTGGCAACGCATGTTGAAGCTGTGGAACGGTCATGCCGGTGTCCTCATCGCTGTTGTCGTCACGGTGATTGAGCATTGCAGAAAGGACATCAGAGAGGGCTGCAGTTGGAAGGTCGAGCGACTTGCGCAGCAGTGCAGCTGCATCCATGGCCCGCAGCACAACCAGAAGTCGGTCCAACTGATGCATGAACAATGCGCAGTGAACATTACAAGGGGAAAGTATGCATGTGTGTAAGCAAACTGTGTGTGTATGTAAGCAGTGTGCCTGTGCGTGTGCCTGTGCGTGTGCATGTGCGTGCATGTGCGTGCATGTGCGTGTGTGTTGAGATATAATCCATCTGGCAGTCATTTGTGAAGTGAACGCACCTGAACGTCAAGTGGCAGGTCGTGACACTTGAGCAGCGGTGCCAACTGTCGTTCCGTTGCCAGTTTGAGGCCTGACATAATGTGGTTCGGAAACGAAAGTCAAAGACAATCAAACCCTGACAACGCTTGTGCTTGTTTTGCAACGCATATTCAAGAACTGTCGCACACATGCACACATACACATACATGCATGCACAGACATGCATACAGGTACGAACACAAACACAAACACACACACACACACACAAACACTTCACATGCGTGCATACATATACACTGTTGCTGCACTGCTGAAATCACCGCATATGCTCACCCAGGACGTTTTCAAGAAGGTCGCGCTGCAGCTTGACGACGCCAGCCTCCATGACACACGCAAGCAGCGCCGCAGGATCCGTTGCTGAAAACAAGAGACCAACGCGTGCGTGTGACATAACCGGACGAGCCTCAATGTGTGTGTGAAGCATGTAATGTGCGAACAAGCCTTTGACTTTCACGCACAGGCGCACATGCACCACACACGCACAGACGCCAAAACAGGAAGAAGACGCAGCGTTCAGCACAGGCCTCACGCACTCTCTACGTTATTTATGTTTCTCACCCATGCTGGCCAAGAGCGCGCTGAGTTCTTGCTTGTCTTCCGCGGTTGTGCGCGCCGCGAGGCGGTTCGCCTTTTCGCACGCAATCACGAGCTGTGCCATCTGCGAGGGCATACACGTCAAACACACAAAAAAAAATTGAGCATTGGAGTACGAACGCAAACAAAGCAAAGAGAATGGATGAAAACGGGGGAGGGTGGGCGATAGGAACACGCACACAGACACACACACACACACACGCAGAGAGACAGCCGCACACACACATGCAGACACGCCCACACACCCACACACAGGCACGCACACACACACACATACACACACACACGTACAAAGGCATAGATCACGCAACATGGGAACAAACCTGCGTCTGGTTGCCGGGGTGCACGCTGCCCTTGACCTCTCCGCGGCGCATGGCCTGGAAAATGGCCACAAGGCCTTGGCGCAGCTGCTGAAACGAGCTGCAATCTGACAATACGAACACGGCAAGTTGGAGACACGCCAGCATCATGACGGGACAGAAGTCATTCCCACCGCGCGCAGCAACACGTCCCCCAGCAGGTATCAAGAAGCACACCCAACATGCTCAGTAGCACACACAAACAAACACACAGGTAATGTGAAGGGCTGATGTCGGTCAATTTCTCGCTCACGGCGTTGTTTTCGTGCTGCCAATCATGCAGAGCCTTGCTCTCCGTCCTGCTCACCTTTCACAAAGCGCCACACACGGTCTGGCAAATCGAGATCTCGTCGCTCGCTGAAGAGCGGACGGGCATCGCTCCCTGCGCCGGTGGCGGCCGATGATGATGACGACATCGTGTGAGGGATGGTGGATCCACCAGCCAGGGTCATGTCCCCGGCCCCATTATCGCCGTTTGCGTTCAAGAAGTCCTCGAGCTGTCCAAAACGCCACGAACGTAACACATCAAAAACGTCCCATGAGTGCGAATGGGTGCGGCATCAAATGCGCATCATCACATCACGCTACTGAGCGGCCGCAGTGTATGCAGACAAGTCTTGTCTTTGTCTTTGTTCCCATGTGCCTGAGGAGTTGACCACCGTTCACACCGACTCGTTTCTCCGTGTTCTCGTCGCAACGAACCTTGTACTCGAAGTCGTCGTCATCAAGCGATGGCCGTTCCTGCGCGTGCACTTCCTCCCATGCAGTTTCCACATCGATATCTGCAACACGTGCAAACACACACCCAAACACACACACGCAAGCAAGCAAAAACGAATGCGTGAACAACAAGAAGTTGCTTTCATCCATTTTTAAGCAACAGACTCAGCACGACATTGATCACGACCATTGCAACGTTCAAGGGCGTTGCATCACACTCACCATCGACGGTGTGCAGGTGCTCCACGACCTTGCACAGCCGAGCCAGGCTGCTGGCCTCATGATGGAAACACGAGGTGCTGCCTTTCGGGTCAGGAAATGCCTCTGTTTGCATGCAGATGCGCGTATCCGCATGTGATTTGTTGAAATGAACGTTCAAATCAAAGCACCACAGTGAACTCATCTGTATGTATGTATGTGTGTATATTCATACATGTATATATTCATACATATATACATATGTGTGTGTGCACATGTGTATTTACGTGTGTGTACACAAACACGACAAAACTGTGCGGCAGCACGCGCTTCTTCCTCAGGCACGCACGACAGAGTTTCTCTCAATAGCACATGTGTATTAAGTTGCATGCACCTCACATTCACATCAACACGCTCTGCACCGCAACTTACGAAATCGAAGGATGACGGGGCACGCGTGCGGTGGTGCTGAGAGGGTTCGACAGACTGCCTCCCACGCAAACTCCACATGCAACCAAGACTGAAGGAAACCAACACATTCGCGAGTGAATGCGTGAGTGAGTGAGAATGAGAGTAGTTGTGTGAGAGTGCGTAGGTGAGCAAATGTGACTGTGTATGTGAGTGTGTTTATGATGAATGAATGTAACAGAACGTTGATGAGCGAGCGTGAATGTATGAGTGCGTGAATGTATGAGTGCGTGAATGAGTGTGAGCGTGAATGAGCGGGTGATCAACAAAGAAACCTGAGTGAAGATCGATCGTAAAAGGTCTGTTCTACTGTCATTGGGACAAGCTGTGCCACTGCCATTACCTCCTTGCTGGCTGTGTCGCTGCTGCCGCCGCCAGCCGTTGCTGCTGATGCTGTGCCCAAGATGTCATAGACGGCCGCAATGTGGGCGGAGGGCTTCACACCCACGCTCGTGTTGTCATCTGCAAAGCGCAGGGTGCCGTACTCCTCCAGCAACTGCGGCAGCTGCGGCAACCCGGCGACCTCAACGGATCCTGCAACGGTGAAGATCCCACAACATTGGACATGAGCTTCAACAAAGCCGCAAACACCAGCGGCTGTCGAGGCACACCATTTGTCAAAGCCAAGCAAGCAATCTTGACGCAGTAGTCAACATGCATTTGAACCTCGATGCGTGACAGTGAAGATGTGGGCAACCGTTGTGCTGCCTTTGTCCGGGTTAGAAGGCTGGACGCAGAAGAAGGCAAACCGTGTGTGGTTGCACTGGATCACCCAGGGCAGAACCATGCCACTGTCCTCCCGGCACAGCTGCGTGACTGCGGATGCAGCCAGGCTACAGCAACAACACCAATACGTGTGGACAGGCAGCAGTGTTGTTGAGCCATTACAGTAGTGTGAGTGTGGTGTCAGGGGGCCATCGTCACAAGTCATGCCCACAAGAACGTTGTGCGAGTTAACATGCATGTGCGCACGAATGTACGTAACATGCATGGGAGACTGTCATTATCTGTGTGCGTACCGCGCCATTGCCAGAGGAATTCCAGTTGTCTTGGAGGTGCAGCAAAGCAGATCTAAGCGAGACTGCAAGACCGCATCCTCCTGAAAACAAAGCACGTACGAGGACAGGTAACAAGACGAATAGACATGAAAATGAACATCCATCGAGCGTGTGTAATGGAGGAGGCATGTCTGTCTGTGTGTGTGTGTCTGTGTGTGTGTCTGTCTGTGTGTCTGTCTGTGTGTGTGTGTCTGTGTGTGTGTGTGTGTGTGTCTGTCTGTCTGTCTGTGTGCCTGTCTGTGTGCCGGTCTGTCTGTCTGTCTGTCTGTGTGCCTGTCTGTGTGTCTGTCTGTGTGTCTGTCTGTCTGTGTGCCTGTCTGTGTGAGCGCGACCCAGACATAACGCATACATGTCAATTCGGTGCTTCCAGTCTGCGATTGGGTGATACTGAAACCAGAGCAGAGGACGCGTCGTGACAAGGACCGCTAGGGTAAGCAGCCCCGCCTCCCCCTCGCAAGTACCTCGGTTTCGACAAGTTGGGGCCGGGGGTGTGTCGTGTGCGCGAGTTGTTGCAGGACTTGTGTCGATTCAAAGTTGAGGGTGCCGTCCTTGTCATTGTGAAGAAGAACGAACGGCAGGTGATGACCAAGGATCTGACGCACAGGGTGCTTGTGCGTGGCTGGGAAGTATGACACGCAAATGCCCTGTCATAGCGCAGCGTAACAATGCAAGTGAGGGGGGGGGGTGAGCTAACGTTGACATCAGCACAAGGCCGCAACTTTCAGTGCGAAGAGTGAACGAGTGGGACAACAAGCCGACAAAGCCACATTTGCAACGGCTCACACGTCCTTCCGGGCTCGCCTACCTCGCCAATGGGTTCGGTCGAGAACTCCTCTTGGTTTGGCATCCTGCACAACCGAGAGTGTGCCAGCGTGAGTGTATTTCGTTGCTATCTTCACGGGCCACACAAAGCAGAGAGCAAAGAGTACCCTTGTCACCAAACACTGCACCACCATTGTCACGTACGTGCGTTGCCACTCTCCGAGCACTTGCTTCAACATTGCCAAAGGCGTTTCAGGCTCTGCCATGCTGTGTTTGTGTGTGTGTGTGTGTGTGTGTGTGTGTGTGTGTGTGTGTGTGTGTGTGTGTGTGTGTGTCTGTCTGTCTGTCTGTCTCTGTGTTTGTGTTGAGTGTGTGTGTCTGTGTCTGTGTGTGTTTGTGTTGATGTGAGCGTTGTTATCGTTGTTGCCGCCTGCTTCAAAAATTTCGCGGCACACTGGTCGAAATTTAATGCAAGATTCAAACGATTGTCTGCAAACTAACGGCGTGAAGGGAAGAAGGGCGGTGGTGGCCCGTGATGGTGGTGGTGGTGGTGTGGCGGCGGTGCTTGGAAGCGTGGGTGGGGGTGAGGGTGAGGGTGGGGATGGTGGTGGTGGTGGTGGTGGTGGTGGGGATGAAAGCTATGCGACACGTGAGGTGGGCCAAGAGGCGGAGGCGGAGGAGGAGGCGGCGGGCCGTGCGGAGAAGGCCCTTGATGGTAGGGGTGGTGATGATGGTGAGGGCTGGGTTGGTGGTGGTGTCGCGGCTGATGCTGGTGGTGTTGGTGCTGGTGGTGCTGTTGTGGATGGGGGCGATGGAAGGCCTCACGGTGCTGGTGCGACGACGGTGGTGGGGTGGACGATGGGCGATTGCGGGGATGTGGTGGCTCTGAGGATGAGGAGACCGACCGCTGGTGTGGCTGTTGGTGGTGGGAACGGTGCTGAGGTGGTGCATGTGGATCACGCTGCTGCTGCTGCTGCTGCTGCTGCTGCTGCTGCTGCTGCTGCTGTGCTTGCGGCGCAGCAGCCAAGGTGCCAGGTACATCTGAGCGCTGCTGCCGCTGCCGCTGTTGCTGATGATCCTGGTATTGCTGGTGCGGGTTCTGTGCTGCTGTTGTTGTTGTTGTTGTTGTTGCTGCTGCTGCTGGTAGCGCAGAGCCATTCGCGGCTGCGCCGTTGCCACCGCCGTTGTTGCCAGCAGCACCTGCGCCCGTCGATGCGGTGGTTGGCGCTTGCCCGTCCTTGCGTGCTTGCCGCCGTTTCCTGCGCTCCTCCTTGGACCACATCTCATGACAGTCTAAACACGCGTACGTGTGTATTGTGTGTTTGCGCGTGAGTGAATGTTTGCGTTTGTGAATGTGTGGGTGTTTGTGAATGTTTGCGTGTGTGAATGTTTGCGTGTGTGAATGTTTGTGTGTGTATGTGTGTGTGTGTGCACGTGCGTGTTCATGATGCGTACGTGCCCGATTGTCTTTTCAACACGGCCAGACACGGCTCTCAAAGACAGTGCAAACGCGCGCACACGCACACACGCATGCACATGCACACGCACGCACGCATGCACATGCTTACGCGCACAAATGCAGACGCACACGCATCTATACAACCACACCTTGATTGCGGGTGAGGATGAGGGGTTGGAGGGGGAAATCAAGCTGCAGGTACGGGTGCTGCAGCGTGTCATCGGTCGAAATGCGCTTGCGCGGGTTGAATATCAACATCTTCTCCAATAAATCAATGCCGTCACTCGTCATGCTATGAAAAGCGGTACGACAAAAAAAGTGGAGGCACGGGTGTCAGTATAGCAGCGTTGCACGCGACAACACTGAACAAACGAGAAATGCACCAGCGCAACAACACTGTTTGCAACAAACAGCCAAAAAATCATCACGCACACAAACGTACCTGTGTCGCAGTGCAAACTCGCGTAACCTCGGGGAGTACAACCTCTTCAGCTTAATCGTGTTAAAGAATGGTAACTAAACCAAGAACCGTCAAACAAGGCAGTAAGCAACGCCGGTGTGCATGGGACATCGTGAGCCTGAACATAGATTGGATGGGGCAGCGCAGTGTGCCAACACGACAGCAAAGGCAGACTTCGAAACACGATGATGCACTGTTACGCACTCTGCGGTATTCGGGCCACGCCTTTTCGTCCGGTGCCCCGCAAATGGCACAAATCGCATCCAACTGCAGCAAATCGCTCTCCCCTTGAAATATCGCCCGCTTCGCATACATCTGCGTGTATATGTGTGTGCGTGTGCGTGTGCGTGTGCGTGTGCGTGTGTGTGTGTGTGTGTGTGTGTGTGTGTGTGTGTGTGTGTGTGTGTGTGTGTGT
>NW_004754932.1:1059303-1066803 GCF_000188695.1 Salpingoeca rosetta | reverse complement strand
ACGCACGCGCGCACACACGCGCGCACACATACACACACACACACATACACATACACACAAAGCCACATACACACAAAGCCACACAAAGCAAATACCGATAGCCAGTGCGGTATGTGCACACAAAACTGCAAGAGCACGCGCTCAACAATGTGGCCTTTCGACTGCGACACAATACCACCGATGCACACAGTTATCACTACAAGCTTAACTCACGCACACACACACACACAACCACACGCACACACATTACCAAGGCTGACCCACATCTATTGCCCGTTTTCGCACCTGCTTCCGCTTCTCTGCCATCTGCTTCTTTGCTCTGACAAACATGTCCAGCCCATGATCTCTCCTGCTTGACGCTGGTGTCGACGACGATGAGCCAGTACCCGCCCTCCTCCCTGGTGTTGTTGTTGATGTTGTTGCTGCGGCTGCGGCTGCCGTTGTTCTCGCCGCTGTCGCTGCGGTCGTTGATGCAGGCTTGCGGGATGAGCGTGGTTTGCGGGTCAGTCGCTCCGGGGCGGGGGAGCGGCGGCTCCGGTCGCCGCTGGCAGACCGCCTGACAACAAAGGGGGAGATGAGGAGAAGGAGAAGGAGAAGGATGGAAATGTCAGTGCACATCGACACAGAAAACATGAAAACACACACACATGCACATGCACACACACACACACGCACACACACACATGCGAACACTCTCGACACAGGAGCAAGCAGACACAACGCACGAGCGGGACCTTGGCGGGCTGCGGCGGCGGCCTTTCCTGCGACGGCCGGGGCTGGCGGACTCAGCACCTGAGCTGGAGTCTGACGGGGACGACGGCGACGAGGGTGACGATGATGGCGATGACGGCGAGGAAGGCGACACCTCGCTGGAGTGGCTGCGGCGGCGCGATCGACGGCGGGCCCGCCCACGACCCCGGCTGCGGCTGTCATGATCGTCGTCATACGAGCTGGCGTAGCTTGAGGACGACGTGTAATCATCATCATCATCGTGGTCGTCGTCGTCGTCATCGCTCTCGTACGAGGAAGATGCGTGGCGCCGGCTGCGAGACGACGTGTGGTGATGGCTGCGCGTGCTTCCTCGCCCACCATACCGACCGCGTCGATCACCTCCTCCCCCACCTCCGCCGTGCCTGTGGTGGCCGGACCTCCGCCTGGGTTGCCGGCGGTCTGGACGGTGCGCATGGCGCGGGCGCCTGTCGTGCCTGCGTGGGCTGCCGTAGTCATCGTGCGGGACAACCTGATGCTGACGGCGGTGTTGGTGGTGATTGCGATGCGGGTTGCGATGGTGGGTTTGGGCGTGATGCCTGTCGTCACGGCGAGGCAGCCGTCGCTGTTGGTGCTGGGCATGCTCGATATGGCGACGGTGGTCACGCGAGTGGGATCGCCGCGACCTCGAACGCCCTTCTCCTCCTTTCTTGTGTTGCTGCGAGCGTTTCGACCCTTCCTTGTCTTGCTGCCTCTCCTTCTTCGCGGGACGCTCCCTACTGCGGCTGCGGCTGCGGCTGCGGCTGCGGCTGCGGCTTTGCTCTGGCTGCTGCCTGGGTCGATCACGCTCAACGGCGCTGCCGGCGCCCTCACGGCCCTCTGGCTTGGCTGCGGGTGGTGGCGCCGCTAATGGTGGTTGTGTGGCGGTGCGAAGCGGAGACCGGGACCGCGAGGTGCGCCCGCGGGGCCGACTCCGGTTGCGGCGTGGGTGATCGCGCGGCATGGCGCTGCTGCTGCTGCTGCTGCCTGCTGCTCAAACTGGGTGATGTGGCAACATGAACGTTGAAAGAGCAACGAAAACCGGGGCATGAGATGGCGGCGAAGCAGCAACAGCCACAAGACGACGCAGCAGCCGTGGCAATCGCAACGTCAGAACCGCGAGAAGGAGGGAAGACGAAAACAAGCAAAACCGAGCGCGAGCTGTTGGGTGAGGAATACATAGAACACAACACAATAGCCTAGAACACGCTGCCAGAAGGCGCTGGTCGTGCGCAAAGCCTTTGAACCCGTCAAAGAGGAAGCAGAGGGTCTTGCGAACGTACTTACCGCAGTGCACGCGTTGTAAGGGGGCAACGCTTCCCTGCCGACCTCGTTCCTTTCCTTGCTTCCTTGGCACGGCTGTGTGCAAATGTTCTCGTGTACCTACCTACCTACACACACGCACACACACACACACACACACACGCACGATTGCCCGGGGGCCTTTTTTTCCCCCTTGCTTGTCGCGATGTGCGAGCAGTGATGCACTGCTGCTGCTGCTGCTGCTGCTGCTGGGGGAGATACAACGTCCGTCCGCCGTTCCACGCAGCACCCCTTGTTCCTTTCCCTTCCTTTTCCTTTCCTTTGCTGCAAAAAGCAAAAAAGCCCAAGCCACCCTAAATTCAGGGATTGATTCCTTGCACAGCCAACAAGCCAAACCAAACAAGGCGAGCAGGCAGGCCTGCCAAAGAGTGCGCGATTTCTGCCGGGTTTGCCCCCAAGCGTCGTGCACATTGTTGTTGTTGTGGTTGTTGTTGTCGTTGTTGGCTGGCTTGGTTTGTTGTTCTTCTCCTTGCCCCCACGCACACATCACCCACACACATATCACACACACACACACACACACATATCACACACACACACCGCACATCGCACTCGACCGATTCATGCCACAACAGCCAACAACAAGGCTGGCCTCACGATCACCTTTTCATTAGACACACACACACACACACAAGACACCAAGCGATTCGCCGTAAACACACAGCAATGAGAAATGGCGGCAGCCCCAGCGGAGATGATGGCAAGCGGGAAGCTCGACATCGCCCACGCCGCTTGTCGCTGTCTGCCTTGCACACGCGAGAAGTGAGCGTGGATGCTGCTGTCACAGGCCCAGCCTCACCCCAGCTCCAGCGGCAGCGGCAGCAGCAACAAGTGCCGCGAGAGGGCCGCCAGCCAGATGCCCGTGCCAGCCAGCCCTTCCAAGGCTCGACACAAGCACAACAACCACCCCACTCACCACACCTGCTGCCGCGCACACAGCAACAACAGCACCACCAACAGCAGGCGCAGCAGCAACAGTCGCAGCAACAACAACAACGCCGGCGACACTCACTGCTCGTGGGTGCAACCGCAGGTCGACAACACACGGCACCCTCCTCCTCCTCCATCCCATGCGCAGCGACAGCAACGGGCAGCAGCAGCGATACGACCCCACCACACTGCCTTCCGGCCTCGGATGGGTTCTCCGAGATGGCCACAATGCCGCCGCGCGCAAGCCGTCCACCGCGCCCACCATCGACGTCCCCGCCTGCTGTGCGGCGCCGACCTGGAACCGCACCCATGATGCAACTGGTGACCAGCCCACCGCCGCCGCCATCATCACCCCATGGCGGAACGGCAGCACCCCCTTCCACCACATCCACGCCTGCGTCCTCCGCGGTCGCCTCGCCGGCGATGATCCGCTCCCAGCGGCCCGCACCTTTGCTGCTGGCATCAACGTCTGCGCAGTCTGTTGGCGCTCCGTGGTCGCCCCCGCCAACCAACTCCCCAATGAGCCCGCCCACACACAGTGTACAGACAGGCGCTAGCACTTTTGCCACTTCCTCCTTCTTTGGCGGGCCGCCGCCGTCCACGGCCCACGCGTCGTCCGCCTTCAGCCACGGCCACAGCAGCAACGGAAGCCCGCGCGGCCGCCGCGGCAGCCGTGGCATGGACGCGCGCATGGCCATGGTGGGGCAGTCGAGCTTCCGCACGCATCAGCAGTCGCCAACCATTGGCCTGGCCTCCCCGTCGACATCGCCCTTCTCCCCTGCAACCACCATGCCGATTGTGCGCTTCCCGCACTCGACATTGGGGCCCATGGCCTCTGGCGGTGGCAGCACGCGGCCTGGGCCCGTGTCCCCGGGCTCGGTCTCCCTCATCGCCGTGCCCTCTCTCACACAGTCGACTCGCACCAGCTTCCAACCGGTGCAGGACCCACGTGGCCCGTCGCGCACCCAGGCTGCCGGGACCACCCCGCCCAAGCGACACGGCAGCAGCCAGCGCAGAGACGTGAGTGGAGTTCACTTTGTGTATGCACGCATGTGTATTGTGTTGTGTTGTGTTGTGTTGTGTTGTGTTGTGTTGTGCATGTGCACGATTGAACTGTATGCGCAATGGGACATGGAGCCACGGAATGTCACGGACATGCTTTTCCAACTTGCTCGCACTCAACACGTGCCCAACCCCATATTCGCCTCACGTCCTCTTTCCGACCTGCTGCACCACTCCTCCTGCCTGCATGCCTGCACATACGCGTCTGCACAGCAACGCCAGCACCACCGCAGCGCATCCTGGTGCGGCGGGGACGAGGAGGATTCCTTTGCAAAGACTCCCTTCCGCTTCACCGTAAGTGTCACCCGCCATTTCCTCATCTTTGCGGGTCTTTGTCGTCTGCATATGACTGACGGCTGTTTGGCCCTGTTGTGTCCTGCGTTTCACTTGCGGTCCCCCCCCCCAAAACACCCTAACGCTAATTATTCTCAACCAACATGTGTGTTATGTGTTGTGTGTGTGTGTGTGATGTGTGTGTGTGTATGTGTGTGTGTGTGTGTGTGTGTGTGTGTGCGTGTGTGTGTGTGCGTGTGTGTGTGTGTGTGTGCGCTGGATTTTTTTTGTTTGTTTGTTGGCAGCCGACGCGTGACTGCTCCATCTCGCCCCGCTCAACCCCGAGCCCCAGCAGCATTGATCCATACATGCGCGGCCTCTCGCCCCGCCAGCCGTCGGCGTCCCCAAGCAGAGGCGTATCCCGGACAGCAAGAGCAAGCCCACGCGCACCAACACCACCACGATTCAGGTACTGTCATTCCACACTCAAGCATGGTTGATGTCGGCTGTCCTGGAGCTGATGGCCCAATCACTATTACGCCCCATGAGCACAGCAACACAACAGCAGCTACATACGCGTGCAATGCAAGTGCATGCTCACATTCACACACAAATACGCGCACGCACACACCACCATTCACACGCACTCACCACACCACATTCACACGCACGCACACTCACACGCACTCACCACACCACATTCACACGCACGCACACGCACACGCACTCATCATTTTTGTTGTGTCTGTGGTGTTGTTGGACGACGCTATGGCAGGGGCGACCGCTGCGATCGCCTGCGCAACGAAGTTCGCGAGATGCTGTTGCAGAGTGAGCTCGACAACCTGACTGCAGAACACGTCAGGACACTCATGATGGTAAGCGCACGTGTACACGCTTGAGGGATGAATGCGTTCGAGGAACTGTGGGCACCTGAATGGCATTTGCCCTTTAGACACACACACACACGGATTGCCGTACTCAGCACACACACACACACACACACACATTCACATTCACATTCACATTCACATTCACATTCACATACTCAACTCACACGCGTGCGCACGTGTTCTGTTCTCCTGTTTGCTTCTCCCCCTCCCCCGTAACCCTTTCCCAAACCCTGTGATGTGCTGTGCTGTGCAGGATGACGGAACCGTGGTGCCGATTGAAGCGCCAGTCAAGGACGCGGCTGCCGATGCCGAGAAGCGCGCAGACGGCTGCTTTCCCGGTGATGCAAAGGTCCTAGCCAAGCGCCAAACCCCGCGCACCCCAGCCGTGTTCTCCCCCGTTAGCTGTGCAAACACAGCATAGCTCTAATCAACTTCCTCGGTCGCCTTTCCTTTAGGCCACAACCGCCTGTCTCCAAACCCACACAAGGACTTGACTTCATGACCACTGCCCTGGCATCCTGCTTTGGCAACCATGCGCGCCTTCCCCCCAATCCCTTTCGTGTTCATGATCTCGTGTCTTCTTGCTGGTATCGATTCTTGGTTTTTTATTTGTCTCGCGTCTTGTGACTACCGGTTCCTTGCTACTGTCGTCCTCGCTCTAGCTTTCCGTTCTCAGGTACATGCACATGCACGCGCGCGCACACATTTTGCACACGTTTACACTTGCACACATGCACACGTTAACCCATGCGCGTGCTTTTTGTTTCGTGAACCGTGTCCTTGGGCTGGCTTGCTTGCCACAACGTGTGGTGCGACGTTTCGCCGATGCCACCAATGCATCCATATGCTGTTGCCCTCTTCTTGCTGCGCTTCCTCCGTGTTTGTCCTCTCGCTTGCTTGCGTTTTTCTGCCGCCGCCTGAGCACCTTGAAGTGGTTTTGTCTGCTTTGGCCTATTTTGAACTCCAACTTCCTCTCTGTACATGAATGAATGTGCTGTTGCGTGTCAAATTACACATTGATGCAAGGTTTTCACTCCCTCATGCCCTCGCAAGCTCTGTGTGTGCCTTTGTGTGTGTGTGTGTGTGTGTGTGTCTGTCTCTGTCTCTGTGTTTCTGTGTGCGTGCGTGTGTCTCTGTGTCAGTGTGTGTGTGTGTGTGCGTGTGTGCGTCTTCAGTGTGTGAGCGTGACTGCCTCTGGCAGTCGCTCTGTGTGCCTGTGCGTTTACGTCTGTCTGTTTGTCTGCCTGTCTTCCTACCTGTGTCAACTACCTTTGCGTTGGCACAAGTATGCGTGTGTAAAAATCATCTCACCAGATATGCGCAATAGAAAAACGGGGTCACATCACGTCAGCCCGAGAGGCATGTCATGACACTTCATACGGTAAAAACCAAGCGAGCAAGCATAATCACGGGAACAAGAGGCACCAAAACCTCAAAACACGGGAACCGAGGTGGGGGAGGGGAGTATACGTAGGGGACAGACAGGACATGCATGAATGGCAACGAGCATGCGGGGGAGAACCACAAATGCGAATGGAGCACCGCCAAAACGCAGCAAAAACAGCGCCATTGACGTCACCAACAGCAGCAGCAGCAGCGACAGCAGCAAAGCCAACACCGCGATGCAAGAAAGAGGCACGGCATGAAAGAGCCCAACTATCAACCGATGAGGCACTGGTGACGAGGTGTGCATGGGGGGACGCAACTCGAACCAGGTCGGAAGGACCTGCAACACAGCCGAAGCAACAACACCAACCAGTGGTGTCACTGCCCAGTTGCACAACAGGCGCACTGGGGCAAAAGGGGGAAGGGCCGCGTGGGACGGGGAAGCGGAAGAAGTGGAAGGCAGACAGAGGAGGGGAAACACAAGTGTCCAACCAGCCACGCGAACTCAAGAAGTGGTAGAAGGGACGCAACACTCAGAGGTGGGGCTGCTTATTGAAGGGAGCAGACGGAGCTGCTCTGTTCCTCAGTTGACGCACGGTCACCACGAAGGGTCGTCCGAATGGAGTTGAGTGCCACTGATGTTGTTGGAGCAAGTTTTTGTTGTTTTGCCTTGAATCGCTCGGGATCCTCCAGATCCTGTCTCATGTCCAGCGAGAGAGAGAGAGAGAGTGTGTGTGTGTGTGTGTGTGTCAGTGAGTGTGTGTGTGTGTGTGTGTCAGTGTGTGTGTGTGTGTGTGTGTGTGTGTGTGTGTGTGTGTGTGTGTGTGTGTGTGTGTGTGTGCGCGCGCGTGGTTTTTATGTTGACATGCTGGCATGTGTGTGTGTGTGT
>NW_004754932.1:1054031-1059203 GCF_000188695.1 Salpingoeca rosetta | reverse complement strand
GTGTGTGTGTGTGTGTGTGTGTGTGTGTGTGTGTGTGTGTGTGTGTGTGTGTGTGTGTGTGTGTGTGTGTGTGTGTGTGTGTGTGTGTGTGTGTGTGTGTGTGTGTGTGTGTGACTGGGCGCTTCGTGTGCACCCATCCAAGCTCAGAGCAAAACATCCCAGCGCACGTTTCCACGCACATGCCCCCCCGCCCCACCAACACACATACAGAGACACAATTCGCTTGGTACCGACGTTGATGAGGCCAACATATTCCAGAAAGTCGATGCTATCGTCTTTGTTGATGTCCATGTCCAACAGCAACGCGGTGACTTGATTCACACTGAAGATGAGGTCTTGCTTCGTCAACCACTTGTCAAGCTCTGTGCCAAAGGTTCAAGTTGGGTGGGGATGTCGACAGGAGTCAACAAAGGAGATCAGCACATTCGGGCGGGTGGATTCACCTTCACACACACACACACACACACACACACACACACATACACATACCTTCACACGCCTTCACACACACCTTCACACACCTTCACACACGCATACACATACCTTCACACACCTTCACACACACACACACATACACAAACCTTCACACACACACACACATACACACACACATACACGCATACAACCCCTCTCCGTGTACCTCTTCGTGCTCTCACCCCCCCCCCAAACACACACACGCCCTTCTTCTTGCTTGCGAAGTCGAACCTGTGACATCGATGAGACCGTTTCCGTCAATGTCTGCTTGTTGGAACACCCGCTCGGCTCTGAGCACGGTGGAGAGCTTCATGTCTGGGTAGTGTTGTGCGATCATGTCGTAGGTGATCTCTTCTCCCTCCTGTTGATCGCCGTCCTGCCCGTGCTGTGCTGTCGATCCTGTGCTGCTTCTGTCGCCCTTCTTGCGGCGGCGCTTTGCCTTGCCCTTCTTCTTGGCCCCGCTCTTCTTCTCCTTCTCCTTCTTCTCCTTGGTCACCTCCAGTGCGGCCTTGAGGTTGGATGCGGCCTCCTCCTCCATTTGGCGGATGGTGTACTGCGCCACACGCAGGTCCGACTCGAGAGACTTGATACGCTCGTCGCGCAGCGACAGCTCGCGCTCCATCACAGCCATGCGCTGCTTGAGCGCCGTGACCTCCGCTGCCGGGCTCGGCATGGAGTCAATCGCGTCCAGCGGGTCGCTCATCGTGCGCCTTGCTTGCTTTCCTGCTTTGTAAGGAGCGTGGGGGGGGGGGTTGCCAAGCCGGCAATGAGCTGTGAACGAGTGAATGCAATCGACGTCAAACGCTTGCTTCCTTGCTTGTTGGCCCTCCCTTTCTTCTCCGTCAGTCAGCGGCCGGTGGGAGCTGATGGTGGTGAGAGCACAACAAAGTCTGGTTCAGCTGGCTGGAGTTGGGGGTCAACAAGTGAAAAGAAGGTGCGTTGGTGTCTGTGTGCTGTTTCTTGTGTTCTTCTGTTGCCTTTTGCTTCTTGACAACCACGACCCAAACGCCCCCAAGAGGGAAATTTTGTCGTTGACGCCTCGCAACATGTGCGAGATGTTTCGTGGCAGCCACTGTGCGCGTGCGTGTGAGTGGCTGGCTGGCTGTTTGGTTGTGCACTTATCCTCCGTCCATCCTTCTTTCTTACCCCCCCCCCGACCTCTCCTGGCATCCCCATCACCCTTGACTTGCCTGTTGTCTTTTTCTTTCTTGTTTTGTTAGTGTTGATAGCAGCAACCACAACAAAAGGAGACGAAGAAGAATGCGACACCCCGGCATACACGGACACCCAATCCAATAGAACCACTGGCGCATGAGGAATGACGCTGGTGGTTCACCCTTCACGGCCAGCACAAACAGCCTCCTTTGTCATCGCCGATCATCACCAGTTCATGGTTGACACAGGTCCAAAGGTGCTCTGCTTAGTTGCGCTGAACCTCAAAGACGACGTTCTTGCCCGTGAGCTTGTTGTACACGGTGGAGTAGGTCGCAATCTGTTCGCATGCAGCGTCGGTCAAAGCGAAAGGAAGCACAACACATGGAAAAAAAAGGCACGGGTGAGTCAAGCACCAATCGTGGAGCCAGTCGACAAACCTTGCTCGATTGAGGGCACAGTGACAATGAAGCGCAGTCGAGAACCGAGCATTGCGTCGCTCTTAAGCAGGATGGTGCCACACGACAAAGACAACGGTGCACACGATAGGCAATCACACGCATTAACATGCACCAACATCCACACACGCCCACATCGGTAAGCATCACAGGCATTCATGCACAAGAGCCAGACCTTGTCAGAGTCGTGAATCTCCTGGTGAAGGAAGACGCGGAGGAGGCGAGAGCCATCGTGGCGGTACCGGATGCGCTTGCCAGTGATCTCGTTGGGAAAGACAATGTCGTCGAGGATGGCCTCGTGCACGGCGGTGAGGGTGCGGCTGCGGGGGCGCTTCTGCTTCAGGGCCACTGTGTTACGGGTCTCCTTGCGGATGATACGGCGCTGTGCAATGATGAACACGCTCTTGCCGCTGAACTTCTTCTCGAGCTCCTCAATCAGCGATCGCTCCTTGATCAGCTTCTGGTACTTGGCCAGCTGGGGAACGGGCACGAAGATCAGGATTGCCTTCTTGTCGGCGGTGATGTCAATCTCCTGTGGGACAGGTAGCAAAACCCGAAAAAAAGGGGGGTAATGATGAGTGTGCATGAACAGTTCAGAACGTGCGAGCTCGTGTTGGATGACTTGGGAACAGGAACAGAAACCACGCAAAGGCGTCGTCACGTGCTTCGTGGGCGAAGAACATGCGTGTACAACAGCGTGTCATGCTCCAGCTCATGCACACACACACACACACGAGCACGGACAACGGCCCATCCATGACAGCATTGCATGCAAAGCAGAAGCGACAAGGACAACAACAACAACAACAACAACAACAACAACAACGACGACGACGACGACGACAGACAAATGAACAAACAAACAAACCTTGGCGGCGCAGATGACAAGCTCGCGGACAGACTCCTTCAGCTTCTCAGAGTTGAGCTGAAGTTCGTAGAGGGCCTGAACGCGCAAGCAAAACCAAACGAGGCACACAGCACAACAACCACACACGGCAAGCATGGGATGAAGTGAGATGGTGAACGAAACTGGTGGACACCATGACAAATGCAAACTCAAGGCTGCAGTGGTTGCCGTGTTGGTCATGAAAGCAGACACCCTCATGCATCAGCACGACACCACACGCCACAACAAAGCACGGCCCATGGTGGATCTCGCCCTGCAGGACTCGCGCAGCCATCAACGGAACCACGTGCACCGACCACGAATGACCACGCTGCTCAGAGCGACACCTCCACCACACCTCCACACACCTTGGCGACATCGTGCTCCAGACGGGTGGGCTCCTTGGCCTTGTTGTCCTTGCCGCGGGACTTCTTGATCTTGTGGCGTGCCGTGAGCATGTCTGTTGTTGGTGTTTGGGATCAAGTTGCACGCACTGGTGGGGAAATCCACAGAAGAGACAAAAGGCGTGGACAATAGGATAGAGCAGGGCACGCAACAGCGAAAGGCGACGACACGTGCGAAAAGTGAGTGATGACATGGGGCTTCTGCCAACGATACAAGGGAAGAAAAACACACCGTTGGGGGAGAGAACCCCAAAGGCACTGACACCAACGACAAACACACACACACGCCCACGGTGTAAATGTGCCGGCGTTGACACGTCGCCGAAACTCCACACAATGCCACTATCCCCCACCACCACCCTGCTTGTCATTGCCCTCATGCCATCACAAGCAACTATGCGCTGTCTAGCTGTTGGTGTGGTTCGTGTGCTGCTGTTGTGATTAGTTGCCGCTGCTGCCAGTTTGAACCATGGTTCTGGTGGCGATGCTGTGGTTTGTTGTCTGTTCTGCCACTCAAACACACACCAGGCGGCTGCAGCACCAAGTCAGTGCAGCGTCGTTGAAAAAGTTGCTGGCGTTGCACTTGGGGGTGCAGGAGCACTGCATTACATCGTACACAGAGTGTTCCGAGCTGCAAGGGAAGGGGCCTTTCTGCACCTTCCTCTCAACACAAGCCTCGCACTGGTGTCACCGCCGGGTGCTGTCGCTGCTGCATCATTTGCACCACTGTCACGAACGACAAGTATGTTGTGTGCAAGCTCACACACATACACGCATCTGCACTGTGCTGTTGTTGGCTGTGGTCGCTGATGCTGTTGTTGGCAGGCACGGAACACACTGCAGCCCCTCTGTTCGGTCATGAGCACAGGTGCTTGCACACCGTGTGTCTCCACCATACACGCCTCCGCCACGCACACCAAACACGCACCACGACCCACTCTCGTCGCCGCTTGCTTGGCTCACCTGAAGGGGGTGAAGCGAGAGCCGACCGGAGGGAAAAAGGCAGACGGCATGTGCGCTCGGTCTATTGTGTACACCAAAGTGCAGATTATTGCTTGAAAACATTAGTTAATCATCCACGTAGCAGTACTCGGTCTAACCTGAACTTGGAAATTGCTGATGTCAGCAAAAACCGCACAGCCAAATTAAAACAGAAACCGCCCACTCGCTCGCCAACCAACGAACCAACCAACCAAACCAACCAAACCAACCAGCCAGCCACAGCCAGCTCAAGCAGCACCTTCTCCCTCTCCTTTCTCTCTGCCTTTTGATGCAACTTGCTACTCCTTCGTCTTGAGCAGCCAGCCAGCCAGCCAGCCAGCCAGCCAGCCAGCAGGTCGCATCATCTCAGCACGCCGAGCGCTCACATCGCCTGTGTGTGCACCACAAGCACTTGTTGTAGCAGGTGCAAATCGTGCTTGGTTGTCGCCAAAGTCTTTCACCTCGCCAGCACCAACAGCAGCCCAGCACCCAGCCCCCAAGCACCAGCAGCAACCACAAGAAGCATGTCGACACACAAGTTGATTGTGGTGGGCGATGGTGGCGTCGGCAAGAGCGCCATCACCTTGCAGTTCATGTATGAGGAGTTTGTGGAGGACTACGAGCCAACAAAGGCAGACAGCTACCGCAAGAAGATCACCCTCGACGGCGAAGAGTGCCAAGTCGACATCTTGGACACGGCGGGACAGGTGTGTGTGTGTGGGGGGGGGGGGTGTCTGGGTGTGTTTGGGTGTGTGTGTGTGTGTGTGTGTGTGTGTGTGTGTGTGTGTGTGTGTGTGTGTGTGTGTGTGTGTGTGTG
>NW_004754932.1:1043701-1053931 GCF_000188695.1 Salpingoeca rosetta | reverse complement strand
TTTAGGAGAAAAAAAAAAACAATCATCTGTGCTCCGTGTCTGCTGATGAACCAGCTGCACGATCGCTCAGCGTGATCGCCATTTCTGTATCCTCTCGTTGGGGAGCGGCGTCGTGCTGCGGAGGGGGTCGGTGAGGAGGTGACGATGCGTTGCTGTGATCAGAGTCTCGAGCGCGTCTCCGCCGTCCGCGCTGTAATGTATCTTTTAGTCACAATTCTGTGTTCTTGGGGAGGATTAGGTAGTCTGCGATCGGCCCGGTCCTCACTTCTTTTCTATTCATTTATCTTTCAGTTCCGTCGGCAGAGCGGGAATGCGTGTGTGTGTGTGTGGGTGTGTGGGCGGGCGCCACGTCGTGGCATCGTGCCCATCATTGGTGGCGGGCTGGACCTCGATAACACGTGTTCTCCCTGTGTGTTTTGTCTCGCGGTGTGACGCAGGAGGACTATGCTGCCATCCGTGACAATTACTTCCGCACTGGCGAGGTGAGGGAACGATGCCTATGCCACAGTACCACGCACACACACACACACACACACACACGCACACACACACGCACACACGTGCCACCACGTTTTCTCACACACATACATCACACACACACACGCACACACGTGCCACCACGTTTTCTCACACACATACATCACACACTCCCGCACATTTGCTCCTGCAATGCATCAGGGCTTTCTCTGTGTGTTCTCCTTGACAGAGACGAAGACGTTTGAGGACATGGAAGACTTTCGGGAACAAATTCTGCGTGTCCATGACACGGACTCCATGCCCATTGTTCTTGTGGGCAACAAGTCTGACATTGAAGACTCAAGACAAGTCAGCAAACAACAAGCTGAACAGCTCGCGCAATCGGTCAGCTCCCTTCCTTTGTGTGTGTGTGTGCGTGTGTGTGTGTGTGTGTGTGTGTGTGCGCGCGCATTCTACACGGCTCTACCTCTCAACACAGCTGGGGGTGCGTCTGTGTTGCGTGGCTATGGCCAAGCTGTGTGCACTGCCTTACCTCAGTCAGATAATGCTCCACGCTTGCGATTCTGTACACCGCTGACGACCAATCTGCGTGTGCTTGCACGTCTGATGTGCATGCAGTGGGGCGTCCAGTACTTTGAGACGTCTGCCAAGCTGCGCACGAACATTGATGAGGCGTTCCAAGCACTTGCGCGTGCTGTTCGTGACCGCAAAAACGCCGGCATTGGCAAGCGGGTACGGCCGACCAAAGGCGGCAAGACTGGCAAGCGCCGGGGCAAGTGCACTCTCCTGTGATGTGATGTGATGTGATGTAATGTGATGTGACGTGATGTAATGTGATGTGACGTGATGTGACGTGACGTGGCGATCGATAAGGCGCAGCAGAACCCAGGCGGCATGCACGGCAGATAGCGAGACACGTGTGTATGTACGAGAGCGCGAGCAATGTGGGTGGCGTTTGCTTTGGTGTTGGTTGTGATCGCGACAACTTGAAGCCCAATGTGCGTGTGTGTGTGTGTGTGTGTGTGTGTGTGTGTGTGTGTGTGTGTGTGTGTGTGTGTGTGTGTGTGCGTCCTGTGTGGCTATGTTACCATGCCTTGGCGGTGACTGCGTCTGGAATATGTAATGGCTGCGGCCAACCATCCCATATTGCGCCAGTTTTTGCACCGTGGGCCCGCGTGCGCATGAGAGTCTGAAGAAGTGGAGAAGTGTTGCTGTTCCGTCGCTTTCATCGCTTGCTTGCTTGTGGCGTGTGAATGTGAATGTGTGTGTGCGTGTGTGTGTTTCACTTGTTGTTAATGCACGCAGCTGTATCGTGCAGAAGGTGTTATCGGAGCTTGTTGTTTCTTTTCAGCAAGTGGTGTGTATTCCAAAGGATGAGAGAAAGGAACTTCAGTAAACAAAAGCGAATCAACTGGGAACGTTGGGTTATGACAGGGCAGAGAAGATGATGACAAAGCGTCAAACATGCAACCAACAGCGCGCGCACGCACACACACACACACACACACACACACACACACACACACACACACACACACACACACACACACACACACACACACACACACACACACACACACACGGGCAGCCACGAACAAGGCTTGTGACACAGTTTACACCTGTTTTGTGCGCTTGGGAAAACAACATTGCGATAGCAGTGGACAACTCAAGGGCAAAGGCACATTAGTAGTCTTGCACGGCCTCTTCATCATAGACAGCAAGGAGGTTGATGCGGAAGGTGGCCATCGGATGCTCAAACAGTTTCTGCCATTCAAAACAGAAACACAGGGGAGACCAGTGTGTGTGTGTGCGTGAGACAGACAGCACAACATTCCCCATAAAGTGAAACAAAACGAGAACCGCAGTAGCAGTCAAACAAGAAGAACAACAACCGAAACAGCTTAAACAACAACCCTGTCAACAGCTACAACACAAACGACAACGTCTGCTCAACGGGAACAACTTTGAGACAAACCATCCCTTAGACATAGCCATACCAACCTCCTACAACACCTGACACAGCTCACTGAAACAACCCAACGAACACTCGACGACACCACCACCACCATCGCCGCCGCCATTGACAGAAAACAAATCATGACATGACAGAGCGTACAAGACCACGCACCAGGAGCCGGGCTTGTTCTGGGCTGAGGGTGACGCCTTTCTCGCAGATGGTGTAGTCCTTCTCCAGCGTGACGATGCCACGCTTGAGGCTGGTGGGAAGACCAAGCTTTCGCAGCTGCGGCTCCAGCGCGTGTGAGAACTGGGGCAGGGGCCCAGCCATCAGCCGCACAGCCTGTGTCGACGGGTTGCCTGCTCTCGCGTAGTCCTTGACTTCGTATGTCTTAAACCACCTGCAACAAGTAAACCACACGCAACCACAACCCAAAAACACACGGATGCACGGGCACGTGAGCAGACGACGCTTTTGGATGTCAACACAGAGGACAGCTGCCATGAGTGCAGGCACAGGGGAGTGGACTGGGCACAGCAAGTGCTTTGCACCAGTCGGAGCAGCACGTTACATTGCACGTGGTGACAACAGGTTGTGTGTGTGTGTGTGTAAACGTACTTTTCCACATCCTCGCGGGGCCTGTTTGTGAAGAGCACACCGACGTTGCCGGACAGCCGCTGTCATGTATGTACGCACGTGTGGATCAGATCAAACACAGCAGTCGAAAATCAAAGCGAGGTTGTGATGCGGTGTGGGCGTGAGATGCAAGGTTGAGCTGAGTCATGGTAAGTAGGACGACAACACAAAGCAAAACAAGACACCAAACACGCAAGCGCGTGCATGTACACGCATATGAAGGCCCAAATCAGGAAGCGCAGGTGGGCGCACAGATTCACACGACGTACAACAACACAACGCGTCGCAAGCCAGCGCGTTACAAGACAACACACCACGCCACATAACAGCGATCGCAGCCAAGATCATGAACACAGACCACACAGTGTCCCATCCACACACACACACACACACACACACACACACACACACACACACACACACACACACACACACACACACACACACACACCTTGCTGATCTCGTGCATGTTTGTGCGGTACTCTGACTCTGGATCGAGGCCAAAAGCGATGCTCATGACTTTGTTCTTGCCAAAGAAGAAGCGGGAATCACGCCACCCTGTGCGCACCTCCTTGAGCTTGGCGTTCCTCATGTTCTCCACGGAGAAGATGAACACCCGTGCAAACTCATCGCACGCATCATGTATTTGCTGCACAAGCGCCTTCTTGGTCTGCAACCCTTTCCTATCGGTCTGTGTCAGCGACACCACCTTTGCGCGCTTTGACTTGGGCATGTGTGCGGTGTTGTTTGTGACGTGTGTATCTGCTTGCTTGCTTGTGCTGCGTGTGTTGTGGTTGTGTGTGGGAGTTGATTGAGAATGCACGTGGGCGCTTGCTTGCTGTGAGTTTGGTGGTACTACTATTTATGGTGTCCGAAATTATCGAGGGTACAGTACACAACATCAAAAGCTGGTGTGAAAAGGCGAGCATCGCAACTTTTTGGCTCCTGCTGCTGCTGCAGCTGGTTCCTCGCATCATGTCATCATGTCATCACTCCCACTGTCATGTCACAACAGCACACATCAACAAACGCCCATCAGGTGTCACAACATACATTGACACACAAGGCAATCGCTCATTTCTTTCACCACATCACTCCTTCCTGCGAGAACTGCTGCGATCACTGTGGCTGCTTTTCTTGCCGCGATGCGTGGCTGACTCCTCCTTCTTCCTCTTATCCTCCTCCTTGTCATGTCGGTGGTGCTTCTTTGAGCTGCGATGGCGGTGCGTGTCGCGCTGTTTCGCATCAGTGCCATCGTCACGCTTGTCGTCGCCGTGGCGACTGGTGCGGTGCCGATGCCTTCGCTCACTCTCGCCCTCTTCCTCGTCTTTGCGACGCTCACGACGGTGGTGGTGGCGGCGGCGATGCGAGGATGACCTGTCCTTGTCGCGATGACCCTTGTCGTCCGCATCGTCATCGCGTGAGCGGTGCCGACGGCGGTGCCGATCCTTGCTGCGGTCGCGGTGCCTGTCCCTGTCGCCACTGCGGTGCCGCCGCCCTCTCCTCTCTGCGTCGCCACGTCCCTCCTTCTTGCTATCTTCACCTTCAGTATCGTCGTCTTCTCGGTGGCGGTGTCGATGTCTGCGACTGCGCTCGCGCTCGCGGTCATGGTCACGGTCACGGTCACGGTCACGGTCATGGTGGCGGGAACGATGGCGGCTGCGGCTGCGGCGGCTGCGGCTGCGGTTGTGATGCTCGCCGTCCTTGTCGGTGGCGTAGTCAACACCATAGCGCTCGTTGTCGCTGCCGCTGTGGTCATCGCCGTCGTTGTCGCCGCTGCCGCTGCCGCGTCGCTCGCCATACTTGGCCCTGCCGCCATCCCCTCCACCATTCTGGCGAGGCTCTTGCAGTGGGCGTGCGTACTGAGCAGGCGTGCTCAGCAACGCACCAGCAGGGCGTGGCGGCATGTGAAGCGACTGCTGCTGGTGATGCTGTTGCACGTGGTGACCACCGTACGGCGTGGGCATCATTGGCTGCCCATACGGAGGCGGTCCACCGGCACCCATCATGGGCCGAGGGTAGGGATGGCCAGTACCGGGCGGCATCATCAAGCCTGGTCGGAACGGTTGCCCCGGGGCGGGCCCACTAATCCCAGGGCCACGGTACATGGGTTGCATGTGTGGCGGCGGCGGTGGTGCTGCTGCTGCTGTTGCACGCGCCATGCCCGGCTGTGGCATGTTTGGCTGTGGCATGCCTGGTCCGCCAAACGGCGCCCAACCCTGCATGGGGTGCGTGGGCTGCATATGTTGCATGGGTTGCATGGGTTGCATGTGCGGCATCATTTGTGGCTGCATCGAATGAGGCGGCATCATGTGTTGCTGAGGGTGCTGCTGCGAGTGCTGCTGCGAGTGCATGTAAGTGCCACGCTTATGGCGTGCTCCGCCTCTACGATCACCACGGAGAGGACTTCGGCTTCGGCTTCGGCTTCGGCTTCGGCTGCTGCTTCGACTGCGACTGCGACTGCGACTGCGACTGCGACTGCGACTGCTACTGCGGCTGCGGCGGCGGCTGTCGTCTTCTTCACTGGAGCGTGGCGAGTTGGTGGCTGTGTGGGGCGAATGCCTGCGCTGCAGGAACGTTGATGCTTTCTTGCGTGTCTCATGGTCTTCCCGCACTTTTCCCCAATCAAACTCCTCCTTGCACATGGGGCAGACCGAGGTCATGCCAGCGCGGGACATCAGACCTGCACGAAAACGCCAAACAACAACAACAACAACAACAACATTATCAAAACACGGAGTCAGCATAGGAGAAACAATCAGGCGGGGTGTGTGTGTGTGTGTGTGCTTGTGTGTGTGTGTGTGTGTGTGTGTGTGTGTGTGTGTGTGTGTTTGAATGGATTGGCGCGGGGACACGTGGATGCAAAGGTGGACGTCGTACGCTGACACAAGCATAATCTTGGCGCAAGCACAGCATTGCACACAAAGTACAAACAAAGACAGCCAGCAAGGCAAACACGAGTCAATCCAACAACAAGGATACCACAAACACTCACAATCATTGCAGATGATGCGATTGCAGCAAGGTGTGCGTATGGCCAACTTGACAAGCTTGGAGCACACGGGGCACTTGAGGTCATCAGGCACATCCAACTTGATGGCACCGCGAATCTGCATGCCGGTCCTGCAAACACAAACCCAAGACGGGGCAGAACAAGCCACAGCCGATGGTGGTTGGGGGGAGGGGAGGTGAGAAGTAGCCAGGCGTACGCCACTGGGGAGCGAAACCCCCACTCGCAGGCGTAAAACCGACAACTGGAACAAGCGGGCGCTCCTTCACACACAATAACACACGCACACACACACGCGCGCGCGCGCACACACACACACACATATGAGAAAAAGGAGACAAACTTTGGCTTGCGGATGACGAATCTGTTGTCGGGGGTGACCATGGCGCCCTCGGTGTCGGCATCCACCTCAATCAGCTCCGTACTGGGAATGCCAATGGGAAGCTTCAGGCGCTCATTCCGGTCAAAGCTGGGATCCTTCGCCAGCATGGCAGCAACCATTGAGCGAGGGAGGAAGAGAGAGAGAGAGAGAGAGAGAGAGAGAGAGAGAGAGAGAGAGAGAGAGAGAGAGAGAGAGAGAGAGAGAGAGAGAGAGAGAGAGAGAGAGAGAGAGAGAGAGAGAGAGAGAGAGAGAGAGAGAGAGAGAGAGAGAGAGAACGAACGAAGAACGAACGAAGAACGAACGAACGAACCTGACGGATTCGCGAGCCTGTTACACCTAACACACAGGGACTGGAGGGCACGGGTACACTTCGACTCCATGGGTTCCGCGCGGGCTGCAAAGTTGAGGGCAGGACCAGAGAGAGTTGCCCAAAGATCCCTGAACTTACCCCCGCACCAAACCAACGGCGAGAACAGCGTAGAAATTACGGTAACCTTCGCACTCTGGATGTCAATCACCCGGGACACCAACGCCGGGTCCCGCGTCAGTGGCAGGTTATGTATGGGCCCGTGGTGAGCTCCAGCGGTAATGACAAAAGCGATACCAAATTGACACCCTCTCGTATGGCCGGGCTAACCGGCCGTGCTCGTTAGCCCAATGAGGCCGCAGACAGAGACAGAGAGAGACAGAGAGAGAGAGACAGAGAGAGACAGAGAGAGACAGAGACAGAGAGACAGAGAGAGAGAGAGACAGAAACAAACAGACAGACAGACACAGAGAGACAGACAGACACAGAGAGAGGGAGACAGACACAGAGAGAGGGAGACAGACACAGAGAGAGGGAGACAGACAGACAGACAGACAGACAGACAGACAGAGCGCACGGACGAAAGAAAGAGGGGGGGGGGGTGGGCAGGTGGCAATACACGTGCGCAAAGTCAAAGCGGGTCATGTGAGTGTGCGAATAAGAGATGCCACACACAATATGTGAGGTTTGGTTGTTGGAGTGGGTGTCGGTGTGCGGGTGTGTGCAAACAGAGGCACAGCGCGTGTTGAGTGTGCGTTGTGAGTGTGCACGTGTGTGTGTGTGTGACTGCGAGAGCATCTGCACGTGAGTCCATGTGGACGTGCAAACACGTGGTGACGCGTGTGCGTGGGTCATGAATTCACTGCTGACTGTCTTTGGTTGCTTTCTTGCATGACAACGTGGCATGTGCACCAAACATAGGGTTTGAGGCAAGCACTGCCGGGTGGGGAACATGACACTGACAGCGCAGTTGGACGACACGCTCCACAACACAACACAACAGGTGTGTCGCAGAATGTGGTATGAAGAAAGAAGAGGAGGTGAACACATACGTCGATGGTTGGGCAGAACTTGCGATAGTGCTCTCCTTGCACATTGCAGCGTGGGCAAATGTACGTTGGTTTTGGCTTCAGAGGGCGTGTCCTGTGCGTGTGCGTGTGTGTGTGAGTGTGTGTGCGTGTGCATGCGTGTGCAAATACGTGGGGTGTGCGTGTGCGTGCGCGTGAGTGTGCGCGAATATGTGGGGTGTGCGTGTGCGTGTGTGTGTGCGTGTGTGATATGTGGGGTGTGCGAATATGTGGGGTATGTGTGTGAGTGAGTGTGTGTGTGTGTGTGCATTTGCGTGCTTTGGCATGACGTGAGCTTGTACGAGTCACGAGCAAACACGCCACGCGACGACCATGTGGTCGGGTTCAAACAAGTCTGCAGCATCTCACGATGGGTCTTCGAAGACGGGGGCTTGGCCTGGTTTCAGCGGCTTGGCGCTGATGACAATGTGTGCGTTCTTGTAAATGTGGTCACCAGGCCCATACACTGTCACGTGTTTTGTGTGTGTGTGTGTGTGTGTGTGTGTGTGTGTGTGTGTGTGTGTGTGTGTGTGTGTGTGTGTGTGTGTGTGTGTGTGTGTGTTTTGTGTATGTGTGGGGGGGTTGTGTTGGGTAGGGAAAGACATGGATGGTGGTGAGCCAACGGAATGGGATGAGAGTCAACCAAAGACAAAACCAAATCAACGAGACTGTGGAGCTGGTTCACAGTGGCTGAAGTGGATGCAAGGGACTTGGGGGTGGCCATACGCACAGGCGCACAAACGAGAGCGCGGTTCTCAAAACAAGAACCACGCAACGCAACAGTGGCTATCCCCGCGCTCACCCATACATCCACATCACGAACCCACACCGCCACCTCCTGTTGCACCTCCCGATACACCGCCCGAGCATCACTGTAGACACACAAACGCCCTCATCAACTACAACACGCCCACCGACCACCTACCCTCGCACACTTCACACGCAACCATGCTCTCCACCCCCCTCTCTCAATCTCTGCTCACTCCATTTCTCTTGCCCATTCTCCATCTGGTAACCCATCACCCTGTCTTGTTCCACGCACACACACAGTCATCATCGCCAAAAGGCCATCCACAGCACCCACACACAGCACACACACTCACGCACACACTCACGCGCACAGCTCAGCACCCACACACAGCACACACACTCACGCACACACTCACGCGCACAGCTCAGCACACACAGCTCAGCACACACACACACACACACACACACACACACACACTCACGCACGGATGCAATCCACTAGCGCACGCAAGATCATTGATGCAAGTTGAAGCTCACCTTGGCCGCTGTGCTCGTCGATGAGGTCAATGTCTGTATCTGTGGAACGACCGTAGTGGCGCAAGAACACATCTCGCTTCAGCGTCTCATACAACATGCGAGCACCATCAAAGGTCACAGTTGAAGATTGCAGCTCATTTTTGAACTTGTAATGAATGACAGACGCCATGACAAAGGTGGAAGAGCAAAGGTGGGAAAACCCAAGGGCGCGAAGCTACACCACAAAGCTGAAAAGGAAGAACCGACCGCGAGGGGAACGAGTAAATGTCTACCGCGTCAACACGTGAACGTTAGAGGTCGGTGGAGGGGAAGGGAGAGAAGGGAAGGGGGGAGGGAAGGGGGGGGAGGCGCGATGACAACACGTGCACGAGGCGGTTAGGGTGTGTGTGGATGGTCGTGCGTGGGTGGGCTTTGTTGTATTTATGAGTGCTTGCGTGAGGAATATGTTGTGAGGGGAAGGGTGCGTGCTTGGTGGTGCGTGGCCGCTGATGAATGAGAGAGATTTGGGGGGAGAGAGATTGAGATTGAGCTTGAGCTTGAGAGTGAGAGAGGCGTGTGTTTGCTGTTGGGATGGGAGGCTGTGCACGCTGCTGAGTCTGCAGCAATGCAAGGCACGACGAAGATGAAGACAGGTAAGGAGGGCGCTGTGATGAGGCAGGCTCAAGAGTTCGATGAAAAGTGGGATGGATGATTGCTGCGCGACAGCTCCGTCCGTCGGCCTCTTCGTCTTGCTCGCTCCCACTTTGATCTTGGCTCGTCCAGATGAGGCAGGGAGGGTGCGTCGTGGTCCGTGTCGCGGAGGAGTGGTCGGGGAAATGACAGCTACTTCGTTGGCAGCGGCACGCGAACGAACGCTCTGCGCACAAGCGCAACAAATGGCGAAAAGAACACCATATTTTACACTAATTATCGCACGCCGCGAAATTCAAAATTTTCGCCTGCACACACACATTCACACACACACACACACACACACACACACACACACACACACACACACACACACACACACACACACACACACACACACACACACACACACACACACACACACACACACACACACACACACACACACACACACACACACACACACACACACACACA
>NW_004754932.1:1041296-1043299 GCF_000188695.1 Salpingoeca rosetta | reverse complement strand
ACACACACACACACACACAACACACACACACACACACACACACACACACACACACACACACACACACACACACACACACACACACACACACACACACACACACACACACACACAGTGGTCATGATGCTGAGCGAGGATGCAGTGGATGGACTGCCGCGACGGCAGCTGCAAACACTATGCAAGGAGCGAGGCATCAAGGCCAACAGCAAGACCGTGAAGCTGGTTGCGGATTTGAAGGCTTGGATTCGCGCCAACCAAGAGGAGCCACAGCAAGAGGAAGGACAAGAACAGAAGGAACCAGGGGATCTGTCGATGCCCACAAACCCAGAACATCACGAACAGCACAAGCAGCAGCAACAACAAGGACACGCGCAAGATCACAACAGCGAGTGCACGCAACAACACGGCGCAAGCGCACAAGGCGAAACAGGCAAGAACAACACCGAGCAGCTCCAACACCAGCAACGCCAACACCAGCAAATGCCAGAGCGGCCGCAGCAACAGCAGCAACTACAAGAACACATGCAGACCCAGAGACAACAAACATCGACAGACAACGACACAACCCACATGCAAGCCGAAGCTGGGTTCTGTGTTGTGCACGGTGGAGTAACACAGCGGCCACATGTTCGGTTGCGACTGGTCAATGGCTGTGTGATGGTGGGGGACGCCGCCAGCAACACTGGCAGTGGTACCGACATCGGCAGCAACAGCTGTGCCAGCACGGCAGACGCACAGCTGCTGCGACTGGTGCTGGAACCAGCCATCTTGCTTGCAGGCAAGTCGACCCGCCCAACACATATGCCAGACAACATGATCTGCAGTCTGTGCTGCGAGGCCAATGCGAAGAGGCTCCTCCGCCTCACCTCTTGCCCACTTCAGGAGGAAGCCCAGCAACAGCAGCAGCACCACCACCAGCACCACCACCACCAGCCCACATTCTCGACACATCCGCACGCACGCGCACAGCATCCAAATGCAGCAGCGCAAACCCACCGGCGGCAGCACCAACACCAACAATCAGGTCGACGGGTTGAGTCGCGGTTGCCGAGATTTGACTCACCAGCGCGGCAAGGCTTTGAGCATCACGAGCAACATCCACCAGCTCATCCCGCCACAGCAACACGCGCCGCAATTGCTAGGCAGCCGACTAGGAACGCCAGCGAACCGGCAACAACAGCGACGACAACGACAGCGACAAAGACAGCGACAACGCCAACGACAACAAGCGAAGCAAAACCGACAACAGCAACTGTGACAAGGAGCGGGCGTCCAGGGCGAACGTCGATGAAGAAAACCACGCAACGACAGCAGCTGCGGCGACACAAACAGTCCAGGCGCGACAAGGCGCTGGCGGCGCGAGATCGTCGCCGCACCCACATCATCGACCGTATTCGCGACATTCCTGACACCAGCAAAGGCAAGGAGAACCAGGAAGCCGCCACGGCCGTCAGCACCAAGGACGCTGTGCTGACCACTCCTCCTCCTCCTCCGAAACACGCCCACCAGCACCACCAGCAAAGGCGAGCAAGTGGTCATGTCGATCGGTTCCGACGAAAGAGCATGTCTAGGCGGCGCCCGCTCAGCCCCAGGTTCGAGGGTGGTCGCAGCAGCTTGTGCCCTGACGCTGAAAGCACGCCGTCCCTGCCCGCAAGCCCCGCTGTCCGACGCGAGCGTGGCGAGCGGCTTTCCCTGGGCTGCCTCCGTCCCCCGAGGCCAGTGCGTGTGAGCAAGGCCGGAGGAGGAGGAGGAGGAGGAGGAGGAGGAGGCTTTGAGGTGAAGGAAGATATCGAGTACGCACGCCGTGTGGATCAGCTCTTGCGCGCGGGGCTTGCTGAGGAGGAGCTGCTCTCCCTTGCAACACGTGGGGGCCCCAACGCCAAAGTGCAACACAGCCCTCCACGCCGGGCCACCTTCAGCAGCGAACCAGCCACCGATGAGATGGAAAGCAGCCCCAGCGACGGCGCTGATGTTGACGATGCTGTTGAAACCGGCATGGTGGT
>NW_004754932.1:1023875-1035997 GCF_000188695.1 Salpingoeca rosetta | reverse complement strand
CACACACACACACACACACACACACACACACACACACATACACACACGCACACACACACACATACACACACGCACGCACACACGCACGCACTCCCCCACACACACGCGTGCGCGCACGCACTCCCTCACACATACACACACACACGCACTCCCCCACACATACACACACACACGCACTCCCCCACACACGTACACACACGCACTCCCTCACTCACTCTCAACAGGCCGGTGTCGCGTAGCGTACTCAGGCGCACAACATCTGAGACCCGCCTGAAACGCTCTTTGCGCCGTCAATCAGACACTCAGGCCACTGTGAGCATGCGGGGTGACACCTCCCCAAACGTCAGCCGAGCCGCATCGCACCACGCTCGCCCACCCTCCCCGCTCATGTACGAAGTGTCGACTGTTAGCGTTGACATCGAACTGTTGGCATTTGTACGATGCACCTGTACGATGTCTGAACTTCTCCCCCCCCCCCCTCCATGCCCACGCAAGCTCACTCACGCACTCACCCGCACCGCACCCCCATGCACACGCACTCACTCACTTATCGCACCACATGTACATGTATGCACTCACACACATACACACGTTTGCAGGTCGCCCACCACCTCGCCTCGCCTTGAGCGGATGAGCCGCGCAGACGCCGTGCGCAACAACCGCCGCTCGCCGCGTGGCCACCGCCGGCAGAGCCCACGCTATGGCCCCCTGAAGGAGGAGGTTGAGGTTGACGTCAACGAGCCCACCTCCCCAACAACAACGCCCCCGCGCTCTCCCACGTTCAGACACGAGACGAGGTCCCCGCACGCGCAGCCAAAGCGCGCGTCCAGGCTTAGCAGCGTGCAGAGCTGCGCCTCGGAGAAGGATGTGTTTGACTCATCCGCAGCATCAAGCTTCTCCGCCACCGCAGGCAGCTCCCGCAAGCCTCGCATGAGCAAGGGCACGTACGACAACGTCGGGTTTGGGCGGGAGCTCGGCCCAGAGGACGACGACGACATCGCTGCCAGCGGCACTGAAGACGAAGACGTGCACGCGCGCAAGGCCCCCGAGACGCACACGCGGCAACAGCAGCAGCAGCGCCAGAAGACGAAGAAGACAACACCGAGCGTTCGCTTCTCCGTGGGCAGCGACGAGGGCGAAGACGTGCAACTCAGCCCCAGCGCATCGGTCCGCAGCCAGGCAACGCCACGCGCACGCAGCGTTTCCCCGAAGGACCTGCAGGCCACGGCTCGGGCGGTCAGCAAGCGCATCGCTACCATGAAGGGCGCTAGCGAGGAAGCCTCCCCTAAAGCCGCTGCTGACGCTGAAGAGACTGATACCACGCACGAGGCAGAGCGCCGCGAATCAAAGGTGCAGCAGATGACGGCAGCACTCAACACCGCCCACACGCGCAACATGACCCGGTCCATGACAGTGAGCAGCCCCAAGGGCCGCCGGCGCGGTGGGCGGACAAAGGCGCTGCCCGCCGCTGCCAGCAAGCAGCCGCTGGCCAGCGCTGGTTTGCTCAGGTTCAAGCAGCGCTCCCTCGAGGTATCATTCCAGACCCTGAGCTCGTTTCTGGCATTGTTCCGTGTGTTGGGTTTGGTTTGGTCGTTTTGGTTGTCAGTCGGTGCTATCGGTGGTGGTAAGTCGGAATTGTTTTCCGGCTTTCCTTACTTGACACAGTGTGGCACGTGCCTTTGTTTTGATTTGTGCAAATTATCGGCGTGCTTCGTGCTTTCGTCCCGTGAAAACCAATGTTGACCTGCCCCAACCAACCCTGTTCTCGTTGGATTTCGACTAACGGGATTGCTGGGGGGGGGTGCTTGTGATTGTCCCACTTGCCATTTCAGGACATTCGTGGCGGCGCCGAGTACAATGTCGTTGACGAAGACACGCGCATCGACAACCTCGACCGTTTCAAGAAGCACCTGGCGGCCATGGAGGAAACGTCCATTGTTCCGCTGCAGGTCTGTATGATGGCTTGATTGGGTGTGGGTGGGTGTGGGGTGTATGTGCGTGAGTGGGTGACAGTGCGTGTGCAGGTATTTGTTCATCTGTGCGCGTGTGACTGGGTGGCAGTGCGCGTGTGCGCGTGTGACTGGATGTCGTCGTGTGCGTGTGCGTGCGTGCGCATGCGTGTGAGACTCGATGTTCTTGTGTGGTAGCTTTGGTTGTCTGATCTGTGCCAAGTGCGCTGCACATGCCACTTGTTGCATGCATGCAATCCAATGCCTTCTTCTGACACGCCTTGTCATATGCTTGGCGTGAGCAGAAGAAGAACTCTGATGTGATGGAGCTGCTGCTTCGTTCTGACCGCTGGGACTTGGACATCTTCAAACTGGAATCCGCGACAACGTCGCCTCTCACCTGGCTTGGCCTCAAGCACATCTGCGACCGCAGACTCAACGACAAGCTGCCCATCAACATCGTTCGTTCTTCATGTCATTGCGCGCGTGTGTGCATGTGTGTGTGTGTGTGCATGGCTCTGTGTGTGTGTGTCTGCACATGTCATGAGTGCATACATCCCTTTCTCCGCCCTTGTCTTCCCTTACCCTTTCAATCTTGTGTTCCGTCACATCTGTAACTTATGTTCCCTTGATCCTTCTAACAATGCTTGCTCGCGCATGCTCACTGGCCTTGTCTCGTCCGCCTTTTGCTGTCGTGGCAGGACACGTGTGCACGCTTCTTCCACCGGATCGAGCGCATGTACAAGCCACACCCAGTCAACTTTTACCACACAAACACCCATGGTGCAGACGTGTTGCATGTCATGGCGTGCCTCCTCGACTCCGTGTCGTACTTTACACCGACTGAGGTTTGTTGTGGCCTTGTCCGCCACGCGCACGCAATCCTGTTTCCTCACTCCATTCCTTTGTGGTGCCGCTTGCATTGCCACAGTCGCATTCTGTCGCACTGACCAAGGACTGATGTCGTGTGTGTGTGTGTGTGTGCGTGTGTGTGTGTGTGTGTGCGTGCGTGTGTGTGTGTGTGTGTGCGTGTGTGTGTGTGTGTGTGTGTGTGTGTGTGTGTGCGTGTGTGTGTGTGTGTGTGTGTGTGTTTGTGTGCCTTGTTGTTCAGGCTTTTGCGGCCATCGTTGCTGCTGGCGTCCACGACGTTGGCCATCCCGGCTACACCAACTCGTTCCTCATGAAGACGGGGAATGATCTCGCCGTCCTTTACAACGACCGCTCCGTGCTCGAAAACTTCCACGCTGCAACAGTACGGCCTGTCTTCACTCTTGTCTCTGTCTGACTGTGCGTGTACATGCGTACCTCCTCCCGTGTGTGTGTGTGTGTGTGTGTGTGTGTGTGTGTGTGTGTGTGTGTGTGTGTGTGTGTGTGTGTGTGTGTGTGTGTGTGTGTGTGTGTGTGTGTGTACCCCTGCGTGTGTGTGTATACGTTTGTCAACGTGCCCGTGTATGCATACCTCTCTCCCACACACTGTGCCGCACTCATCTGTATCGCGCGCTCACATGATGGGCACACAACACCCGTGCCATATCAACACATCCCAACAGACATTTCAACTGATGAAGGAGCACCCTGATTGTGACATTCTTGCCCATTTCAAGCCGGAGGAGAAGAAGGTGCGCAACTATGCTCCACCAGTGACTGCTCCTGTCAATTGTCCACATCCACGCTACTGTAACCACGCCCCCACCTATTTCGCTCTTTCTGGGTCTTGTCCTCCAAGAAGCCTGTCCGTTTACTGATACAATACCCTGGTACCATCGTGCAAACCCCCCCCCCCTTCTTGTGGCACATCAGACAATTCGACGGCTGATCATTGACATGGTGCTGGGAACGGACATGACGCTGCACAAGAAACACATTGAGACGTTCATGTCTTATTCATCCAAGAGCGCCAGTCTGGTGGGTGGCGTGCGCATCTGCAATTTGACGCATTTCACTGGTCTGATGTTGTGTTCGTCACGCAACCATGTCCCTCTGTGCACCTTCATACGACTCAGTCGCTGTACACACATTGCTTCGCCCCAATCATCTGCTCTGACCTTGCTTGACTTGATGCATGTGTGTGTCTCTGTGTGTGCGTACCCTTTTGCAACTACAGATGGAAGAATACGAGCACATGGAAGTCCCTGCTGACATCCTCAGCATCGAGTGAGTTTCCCCATTGGTTGTGTCAGCCATGGGCTACACGTTGTCTTGCGGCGCAGCATGCAAAGGCAACTGTGTGCTTGTTGAGGACAAAGATCTGCTGCTTGTCTTGCGTCTGGGCCTGACCTTGTTTGTGTCCATGCTTGCCATCACAGGACAACACTGAAGGATCGCTCGTTTGTGCTCGAGTACATGCTGCATTGCGCCGACTTGTCCGCGTGCACGAAGCCCTGGAACCTGTGCTACAGGTGGGCGTATCGTGTACTGAATGAGTTCTGGCTCGAGGGCGATGAGGAGAAGCGGCGCAAATTGCCTGTGGGCGACCTCAACGACCGCGATGCAGGATCCGTTCCCGCGGGCCAGGTTCGTGTGCTTGCGAAACCCACAATGCCCATGTTCACGCGTTCCAAGCTCCTCTTCTTGCCATGTGTGCTTTGTGCTCTGAGCATGTGTGCTTTATGCAAGTACGAACCACGTGCACGCACACATGCATGCATGCATTCATGCATACATTCATCCATTCACGCACACCCTACTCATACATACACGCATACATACACACGCACACACATACATGCACATTCCAGTACGGATTCCTGCGCTTTGTGTGCCACCCCTTGTGGAAGGAGTGGAACGATTTTGTGTCGCCCGATGTCAAAGGCATCTTCATGACCAACCTCGAGTCCAACATGTACGTGTGCATGCTGTTGTGCTGTGCTGCCTGCGCATGGCAACTGTCGCGTTGGCGTCACATCGCGTGCCTTCGTTGATTGCCTTTGCTGTTGTTGCTGTTTACTACCTGTGACTTTGGCACACCTCACATTCACACTTGCACACACGCGCGCGCACATGCACACACGCGCGCGCACATGCACACATACTCGCGCACGCACACATACACGCGCACGCACTTTCTCTCCCCCTCCCTCTTTCTCTTTATGACCACAATACAGGGCCTTGTGGGAGGCACGCAAGGAATACGAGCTGAATCAGCGTGATAAGACACAAGCCGCTGGAGATGGCTCGGGCAGCAGCGGGTCGTCGTCACCCAGTAAGGACGGCCAGCAGCGGCAATCAGGTGCACCAGACAAGAACAAGGCAGCTGGCGCTGGTAACACCAGCGATACCAACGGCCGCCATGGCGGAAAGGACTCGCCCGCAGGGCCTCGCAAGCTGAGTCGCGGGGAACAGGCGGCAGTTGTGACGCAGAGCAAGAACCTGGCCGTGATCCCTCGCCGTCGCAGCCAGCCCTTGGTGCGCATGGATAAGATGGATGAGTTCGCCTCGGGGGCCCTTGACCGTCTGCGTACCATGTCCAGAGACGATGACGACGAGGATGAGGAGGAGTCAGCGTCTGATCAGGAGCAGGTCGCTGGCAAGCACCACGACAGCCGTTTGAAGCAAGCTGAGGACAAAGCCGACGGCGGGACGACATTGTCGTCATCCTCCTCAAACACAAAGCACCACCAGAGCGCCGTTGATGCACACGCGCATGCGCAGCTGTCGGATTCGTCCTCGTCCACCTCGTCAACGCCGCGCGGCAGTGTCCCGGACGGAGCTCCGAGGTCCAGTGGTGGCGCCGCAAAGGGGCGGCGACGCGGCCGGCGACCCCAACGACAGCGCGAAGACAGCCAAGCAGGCCAGGCTGCCGTGGGCCAGCGACCAAAATACGCTGTTGAGCTGGAAATGGAGGACGGTTGGTCACTACGCCTCTTGTGTGTGTGTGTGTGTGTGTGTGTGTGTGTGTGTGTGTGTGCACAGATTGCGAGATTGTCGCTTTGGTTGAGTGGTCAGTTGTGTTGCTGGTCATGTGGTGCTGTTGCTGTGCATGCCTTTGCTGGGCACAAGTGCGTGCACGCGTGTTACCGTGCTCGCCTGTGCTTGTGTAACGAGCCTAGAGCTCACAATCACTCCTATGTTGGCATTGACAGGTGTAGCTGTGTACACGACGGAGGTCTAGCAGGTGATGTGACATGACGTTACACGCATGTGTTGCTGCGTGCCGTCATCGCTGTTGTTGTTGATGTCGCTAGCGCTGCTGTGATTGCCGCTGTGCCTACCCTGCCCTTGTGCACTGCATGGCCTCTGTTTATACTTTGGGTGTCGCGGGTTCCTCCACTTCCGTGCGTTACTCTTGTGCGCGAATGTCTTTGCTCAGGGCTCCTTTTCTTATTTTGGAGGCGTGTGTGTGTGAATCACGCCGTCACAATCGCTTGTGTTACATTACCTGGTCTTCTTGGTGTTGCTTGCTTGCTCCGCATCTGTAGGCGCTCCTCTGTGCGGTATTGCTTCCCGTCTCTTTTGCTTGTTTTAGAAGCCCCTTTGCGTCGCTTCAATGTGCGTTCCTACATGGTCTGCACTTCACGTTGACACTTTCTCACTGATGTCGGTTGACTGCTCAATGGTTTGATTTGCTGAGGGGCCCCTCGGCTACTTGGGTTGCTGTTTTATCATTTCTCAACTACACGAGTGATCATGGTTGAACTGCAACCTCCATGGATGTGTGTGGGGGGGAGGGGATGGTGATGCGGCGACAGGTTGGTGAGGTGCGCCGTGGATGTCAGAGGACAGCAGCATGTGCGTTGTGGCGGAATTGCGGGGTTGCAGCCTGTTCGGCACCGCTGTTGTCGTCCAGTTCCTCGCCACCATCTTGGTCATGACGCCGTTCTTGCGGCAGGGCGTCTGAGCCCGGTGCGGGTTGGTGGTGCTCTTCCTCGTCGCCGGAACTGGCCCGCACGGGCTCTGTTCCTTCCACCTGTTCCTCGACCTCTAGGACCTCGCCTGCTGCATCGCTGCGGCTGCTGCCTGAGGGCTGGTCGGCGCCATCACGGCTCATCCTGTTGCCGCTTCCACCGCTGTCGCCGTTGTCCGCGCTATTGCGCTCCTCGAGTTGCTGTGCGAGCATTGCCCAGCTGTGCTCCCTCTTGCACAGAGGGCATCTGCTCCGCGGAAGGTCCGTGTTTAGCCAGAGCTCCACGCAATGTGCGTGGAAGACGTGCTCGCAGGACAACACCTGTGGGTATGTATGTTGCGAGGGTATGGTGTGTGTGGGTGAGTGAGTGTGTGTGTGTGGGTGAGTGTGGGTGGGAGTGGGTTGCGTTGGGCGTGGGTGCATGTTGTGAGCTTCGTTTACAACGGGATGCGAAGACACATGATTTGTGGTGCAGTTGCGACATTGCTGGCTCTAACCCGGACTGTATCGCCGATGAAGTACGTCATGAGGCAGATGGAGCACTGCCCTGTTGCATGCAAGCATCGCGCGTCGCAGACATCAGAGGTGAGAAGGGCGCCACGTGCTCATACTGAACTGAACATGCCTTCTTCTTGCTTGCATGCATGCAAGCGAATACAGTATGACATGTTTGTGGCGGCATGAGTGTCAAAGGCTCGCGTGACGCTTTCACAAGCCCATTGCAGTGAAGCGCTCATCGCTTCCACTTCCCTCCCTCCATTGCTTCCTTCCTTCCTTTCTTTCTACTCAACCTCACCTTGATCCAGCATGAAGATGTTTCTGGTCGTTGACATGCGGCGCCAGGCTTGCAGGGCGCCGCTGTTTTCAAAGTCGTAGTCGTGGTGCTCAATGGGCTGCAGTTCTTCGTCTCCACGGCGATTGCGGCGGCGGTGGCGGCGGTGGCGGCGGTGGCGGCGGTGTGCATACCACACTCGCCTGCAAAATGAGAACATGGCAGTCCGCAAGGATCGATGCAAGTGCAAACTTGCAAAGGTGAGTACAAAAACTGCAGACTTTCGCACTGCTTTTGTGTCTGTGTCTGTGTCTGTGTCTGTGTCTGTGTCTGTGTGTGTGCATAACTTCGTGTGTCTTCGTGTATGTGAATCTCTCTTGTGTGTGTCTTGTGGGAGTCTTCGTGCGTGTGTGTATGTGTGTGTTCTGTGTGAACAATGAGCGTGTTTTCAGGGTCACAGTGATGTTGTGAGGGATGGAAACGATCAGCAGAAGGGATAGTTGAAGAACAATGGGGGCTTGTGTTGCATGTAATGTGGCATGTGATGTGTGTGAGCATATGGAAGGAGACCCGTGCAACCCCTCTCATTGGAAAAGCAGAAGCCGCAGGTGAGAAGGAGATACACTCGTGCATGTCAACAAACCGCACGTTTTCAAGAGCCATCCCATGATAGTGCAGCTGCACAGCGTGAGCAAGCTCAGCAGTGCGAGCACGATGATGTACGTTGTCTGTGAGAACATTGATGGTTCTTTGAGTTTGGAGTGGAACAGGCATGAGAGAAACTGAGAAGTGCAGCAACGGTCTGATGGCAACAAGCAGCAAGCACAAGATGCCCACGCACTGTGTGAGGCGAGGTGCTTGCTTGAGTTGGTTGTGTGCTCACGTCGCTTGGCAGAGGCAGGTTGGGGTTGGGTACCTATATGCACCCAACATATCACAGGATGACTGGATGAAGCAACTGTGGCACAAAACACACACACACACACACACACACACACACACACACACACACACACACACACACACACACACACTGCCTGACGGCCGATAGCAAAGCCATGGCATGCACACAACTGTGATGCATGACAAACCCGATCGCATCCAAATGTACCCAACTATCCCCTCAGTCACAGCACTCTCGCGCGTGCATGCGTGCATTCACGCTTAGCTTGCACGCCTTCATATGCTGCTGCACGCAAGCAAGCGTGACCGGCCGTCGCCTGCTTCGGTCGTGTTTACAAGTGCAGCGATGGCGCATCGTCTATTGAAGCCAGAGGAACGAACAAGCTCAAGCAACAGCACAGCCAACGCGCCGTCTCAAGCACCAACTCATGTCAACACCACACACAAAGTGCACACACACACATACATACACACGCACACAAAGAGCACACAGGGAGACTCTACAACAGGTTGGCACCAATGGCCATGCACAGCCCCGGTGATGTGATGCCTGTACTGGAGACAAGTGGCAAGCAGTAGCTCAGCTCTAAGCTCGCTGTTTGGAAGTCAACTGACAGCCCAAGGCCGCACGACACAGCAACACTGCTCATCAGCCGCCGCCGCGTTGCCTGCAAGCTCCCCTCTGTTGCTGCGGACCCTGCGGTGATGAAGCCATGGATGCGCAGCACGTCGCCAAACCTCTCCTGCCACGGCCCGCGCGGGAGCGGTGCGTACGCGTGCGCGCCAACGGCCCAATACGCGTTGGCGCCCGCAGCAAAGCCACGGCGGCGTGGGCCAATGCTGTGCTGCTGGAAACCGCGCACGTCTGTGCTGCCACCGAGGAGAAACTGATCAGCAACACACACGTCGGATGCCGGCGGGTGCTGGGACGGCGTTGCCTGTGTTGGTGCTGGTGGTGCGGTGGGCGACGTGGTGTGTGTGTGCTTCGGGGCATCAGCAGCGTCGGAAGAGAGGCGGTGGAGGAGCGTGCGCGCGCGAGCAGCGAGCTGTTCCATGTGCACGGGGGCGATGAGGCCTGCACGTGCGGAGAACCTGAAGTGCATTCCGCCAAGAGCAGGCACGCGCCGGGTGGTGTAGTCGGCCTCAATGTTGTTCTTGATGTAGTTGAAGCTTCCCCCAAGCGGGCCGCCGGACAAGCGGCACAGGTGCTGCAGCCGCAGCCCCTGCAGCGTGGCCGGGTTGCGCATGTCTCCAACAAACTCATGCGTGAGCGAGTTGTTGAGGAAATGTCCGCACGCTTCCCGAACCTCAAACGGCGGCTACAAAGGAAGCCGTGTGTGTGTGTGTCAGTGGAAGGATGCGCACAAGAGAGAGAGAGAGAGAGAGAGAGAGAGAGAGAGAGAGAGAGAGAGAGAGAGAGAGAGAGAGAGAGAGAGAGAGAGAGAGAGAGAGAGAGAGAGTGAGTGAGTGAGTGAGTGAGTGAGAGAGAGAGAGAGTGAGTGTGTGGGTGTGTGTGTGTGTGTGTTGCAGCCAAACATGAACTCCACAAGTCCCACGCTCGCAACAAAGCATGCAGGAGTAAGCACACAGCATGGGCACCTCTGTCTGCGAGGGCTGGACGTGCAGCCACTTTGATTCAAGTGTGAGCTTGTGGGATCCCGCAGTGGAGAGGAAGGCCTGCTCAACGGCGGCTGTGTGGTTGTCCTGTTTCAGACCCTGGCTCAAGCTCACCACGGAGTGCTGACACGTGTGCCCGACAGACAATCACAAGCAACGACAGCAGCAGCAGTAGCGTACGTGAGCGAGTAGTGGCCCGTGTGGGCACTGGTACGCGTGACCACATTCGGCTCACATGACCCAGCCCACAACGTGAGCGAGGACGGTGCAAGCTATCCATCCGTCCACCAACCAACCAGATACACACACACATAAACGCAAACATGCAGACCAGAGGACACACACACACACACACACACACACACATGTAGTCATGATGAGCAAGGGAGTAGCTCTCCAATCCAACCTTTGAGAGGCGGAAGGTGAGTGGCTGCCAATATGCGGCGAACAGAGGAATGGTGTGTTGCACGTCAAGGAAGTGGGTTCGCTGTGTCGACCGGCCCGACGACACCATAAAACGGTCCGCGAGCCCAAGCACGTTGTTCGCATACAGCTGCAAACAAAGGGAAGGGGAGGAGGTTGCTTGAGATGTGCTTGTGGTCACGGAACAACATGTGCCAGATACATAACACAGAGAGAGAGGGAGAGAGATAGACACAAGCACACACACAGATAGACACAAGCACACAGAGCTAGACACGCACACACACATATAGACACAAGCACACAGAGCTCGACACGCTCACACACATATAGACACAAGCACACGGACACAGATAGACACAAGCACACAGAGCTAGACACGCACACACATACAGAGATAGACACACACCGGACAACCCCACTTGGCACCGCCCAGCGTGTTACCTGCAAATCTGCGGAGCCTTCATTGTTTCCAATCTTCACGCCAGTCTTGCCAGTAATCAGCCGCGACTCACGCACATCGTAGTCCACGATGTACCCGTCTGAAGAACGCAAGAGTGACGGTGTATGAGATGCATGCGTGCGCAGGCATGCTTGATGCAAACCAGAGCGGAGACCGTGTGTTACGAGGAGGTGCTCAGCGTGTGCTCGTACTTCTGACGTCTGGGTCAACGTTGATTCTTGCATGAACCTGTGCAAAGACACCAAGGCCCTTGAGTCTGCCAGATACGGCCTGCGCGTTCTCCATCACCTATTCGACAGCACAGAAACGAGGAAGAAGCGGGCAAGGGTGAGTGAGGCTAATGGGGCTGTTCAGACTGGAGTGCGAGAGTGAAGAGCAGTGGTGTGTGGTGCTGTGTTGAAGCGGTGCAGTATATCAAGACACACACATCTTGAAGCGTGGTGGACTGGAAGATGGGCCTGAGGTTCTGTTTCACCACCCAATCACACGTCCTGGCAAGCCCACGCACACGAATCGTCTTCACTGTGGCCTACAAGCACGCACAACAAGCAAGACACGTGAGTGTGTCGGGCATGTGTGTGTATGAGGGTAGACGGGGGGGGGGGCGGAGAAGCACTTTGCAGTGGCTTGAAGCGTGTCGGGAAGGAGTGAGCTATGTCCAGTGCTGTATTGTGAGTGGTACTGCTGGACTGTGAAGCAGTGAGCCGAGCTGTGATCTGTGCAAATTGGGAAGCAGTGGCAAAAGGCGAGGGGAGGGTGATGCGGTGCAGCCTTACTTACCGGCTTTTCCTCAGCCGCGTTCAACTGGCACACACACACACACACAAAAGCACACACACACACACACAAAGCACACACACACACACACACACACACACACACACAAACACAGACGCACAGACACACACACGCACGCACAAAGCACACACACACACACACACACACAAAGCACACAGACACACACAAAGCACACACACACACACACACAAAGCACACAGGCAGGCAACAAACGGATGAGTTGAGTGGAGGTGTCGCAGTGTGGGAGGCAAACAGGGCAGAAACAGCCGCAGGTCCAAGAACACAACTTACACCAGCCACGGCAAACTGCGACAACATGTCGCGAACTCTTGCATTCGAGAGCATGCACAGTCA
>NW_004754932.1:1008875-1018875 GCF_000188695.1 Salpingoeca rosetta | reverse complement strand
GTTTTGATGCATGTATGCGTATGATTGCGCACGCGGTCTTGTCCAGGGATGCATGCGGTACCGGCTTGTGCTGCCGCCCGAGTACAACATCGATCCCCAGGCGCTGCTGGAGGAGGAGAACCGGCTTTCCCAGAACGACAGTCAGTTTGGGATTGCGCCCGGTATTGAGGTCGTGTCGTCTGCTGCGCAGGCATACGGCAACATGCCGCCCACCTCCCCGCAACCAGACACGAACGAGGGCTATGGCGTCATCACCAACGGCCAAGGTGCGCGCGCGTATGTGTGTGTGTGTTTCTTTGTTTGTGGGTTGGGGTGGGATATGCTTTCTGCTTCTTGCTATGGCACTGCGTCCCATGTTATGAAATTGCCGCCAGTACGACGACGACGACACAACAACAACAACAACAACAACAACAACAACAACAACAACAACATCATCAACAACAACAACAACAACAACAACAACAACAACATCATCAACAACAACAACAACAACAACAGCAACAACAACAACAGCAACAGCAACAAGCTGCACGCAACAAGCAACGAGACGTACTAACTGGAGTTGTTGTTGCGTGCTCGCCGATAGGCTATGCCCAGGCGCAGGACAGCGACGACGACTTTTCGGACGATGATGACGACTTTAGCGACACGGACGTGCCTGCACACGCGCCACCAGCACAACCTCAGTTCCAACAGCCGCCACCCCAGCAACAAGGTGCACCGGCCCCACCGCCGCCTCCTCCGCCGCCGTCTTCGCAACCCCAGCAGCATGGGGCACCAGCGCCAGCACCGCCGCCGCCGCCACCGCCCATGCCGAGCGGGCAGGATGCGTACTATGGAGACGTCGCGTCGCAGCCGCAGCCGCAGCAAGAGGAGATGTATGGTGATGTGCCGACATACCAGCAGCAACAACAGCCGCCATCACAACAAGGAGGTGCGTGCGCGTGGGTGATGCGCTGCTGGTGGTGGTTTGTGTGTCGACATGTCTTCTTCTTTTTCTTTTTCCTCTTCTTCTTCCGCCTTTGTGCCCTTTTGGTGTGCCATTCAACGCTTCACAATTCTCCTTTCTCACAGCGCACCCGCGTCTGCGCCTGCTTCCTTCTCGTTTCTGGCTGCTTGTGTTTCCGTGCTTGGCCACAAACACAGCTGGACAATGCCGCGTGCTGTATGACTACGACGCCCAGGAAAGCGATGAGCTGTCCATTCGGTAAGATGTTCAGTGCGGCCTACAATACGATGCGGTGTGGTACACACACACACACGCACGCACGCACACACACACACGTACGCACGCACGCACGCACGCACGCACACGCGCACACACACACACACACACCAACAAGCTCACGTTTTTCTCTCTTGTTTTGTCGTGGCAGCGCTGGTGATGTGATCACCCTGACAGACACGTCCGATGACGTGTGGTGGCAAGGTGTGTTGGCAACCACAAACCAAACTGGCATGTTTTCCGCGCGAATACGTGCAGATGATGTGATGTGCAGGCAGTGTGGCATCCCGTGTCACATCACTCCTGTACGATTTGACTTTCTTTTTTCTTTCTTCACTCATTTTATGATCAGCTTTCTGTGTGTGTGTGCGTGTGTGTGTGTGTGTGTGTGTTGTTTGTGTACGTGTGTGTGTGTGTGTGTGTGTTGTTGTGTTGTTGTGCGTGTTCGTCCTTGATACATGAAGGTTCAGCCTACGATAGCGCGTTTAGTGACAGAGCTGGATATCCCGGAGGGGGATCCCCCACAATGGGCACGGTTATTGTACTAGCTTATATCCCACCAGGGTCTTCTGAATGCAGATGACGCAATTGTGGAGTTAAAGGGGTTCATTCTGAGCACACTGTTACGGCCGATGAGTCGTAAGTGTGTGTGTGTGTGTGTGTGTGTTTGTGTACGTGTGTGTGTGTGTGTGTGTGTGTTTGTGTGTTTGTGCGTGTTGCCTTGCATGACGACGACGGCTTGTGTGAAAAACTCAAACGTTCCCATCCATCCATCTTCAAAAATAAAATGCCAGAAGGACGTGCGACGTTTTGTGGAAAGCTTTCACAAACAATCGCTTGTTTATGTTGTTGGTCATGTGCTTGCAAGCAAGCCCCGCAGCAGTAACAAGCAGGAAGCCAGCGAAGAGTAAGCGACATCGCCATTCCTTGCGTGTTGTCCCCCCCCCCTCCTCTCGTTCCCCGCCATTACCAACACGCTCTTCTCCACCACCACACACGAAGCAACGAGTGTCAAGACCAAAGGCGACTAACGCCACACCACTCCCAGCTCTCGTCTTCCCACGAGCGACCCCAATGTATGCCGTCGTGTTGCTGAGTGTGGGAGTTTGGATGTGTTTGCACTGCTTTGCTTGTCGAGTTTGGTGCGGTGCGCTGCGGCACTCTCTGCTCAATAGGCACGCCTGTGTGTTGTGTTGTTGTGTTGTTGGGTTTCTCACACACACCCATACACACACCCATACACACACCCATACACACACACTCTCTCTCTCTCTCTCTCACCTCTCTCTCTCTCTATCTCTCTCAATCTCCTCATCTCTCTCTCAATCTCTCTCTCTCAAACTCTCTCTCTCTCACACACTCACACACACATTTACAATCCCTTGAGGGTATTCAGGCGTGGCCAGACAAGTGCCCGCATCAGCGTCATGTTTGGCGTTCTGGTGGCAGGTGCCCTGCTGCTGCTGCTGTCAACAACGTCTGTGGCCGGCCAGAATGCGACCACGTCAACCCAAACAGGGTTTACCACCACCGCCGCCACCTCAACGACGACGACGACGAGCACAACCACAACCACAACAACCACAACCACAACCACAACCACAACAACCACCACGACCACTACTACCACTCTTGCTCGTGCAGGTTTGTTGTTCGGATACGCGATACCTTGATACTATTTGCTGGACAATGCAAACACATGTCTTCACAAGTACGTACATCGGGCACACACCCGCGCTGACAGACACCCACGCTCATATGCGCTTACGAACACACACTGTCCTCCGTTGCAGTGAGCCCCAAGGTGCAAACTGTAGATGGCAACTTGGAGTTGATTGTCCCGTCCGGTATCGTTGTCTTCCGCGAGGGCGAAGCCGAAACCACTCTCTCTTCGTAAGTACGCTCACCACACCCCAACTCGCTCGCTCAGTACACCAATACCAATGTACTCAAGTTCCACTGTTGTCTTGTATTGCTGGATTTGTGCTGACCTGCGTTCCATCGCGCGTCTGGTCACCTGCTTGCATTGTGCACTCTGGTTCGCATCAGCCCTCTCCGAAAGTTGTCTTACGCCCTCCCTGCCCCAAATCACACACACACACACACACACACACACACACACACACACACACACACGCACACACACACACACGCACACACACGTGCTTGCCTAGTCTTCGCAACGACATTGATGTTCGTGTGGATGCAGTGGATGTCAAGCACACCATGAGCACACAAGTCTTGCGGTCTGATCTCGACACTGAGGCGGTATGCACCTACCTATGCACGATGAGCGCGCGGCTTGGGATGACTTGGTTCTTGTTGTTGCTGCTAGTCTGGGTCCCATCACTAGTTTGTGAAGGATTACTGACCATGCCCGTGGCATCGGGTTTCTGCCCACTCGCACGCACGCACGCGCACGCATGCAGGCAACGCGGGAAAGATCAATTGGCTCCCTTGAGGCAGCCATTGAATCGACGTCCCAGTTTGTCAATGGCAACCTGGCTGGCAAAGCCCAAAGCCTGTGCGTTCCCCCACATGCTGCTGCTTCCCGTGTGTGAGGGTGTGTGTGTGTGTGTGTGTGTGTGTGTGTGTGTGTGTGTGTGTGTGTGTGTGTGTGTGTGTGTGTGTCCCCGCTCTATACCTCTGCTAGAATCCCTTTACCTAGGCTCGTATCGGTTGCTTCCTGCCGTTGTGCAATGATGTTTACCATCGTGTCGCACGCTCATATCCAGCCGTCCTCTCTCTTCTCTCCTCTCCTCTGTCTCACTCTTCCTCCACCTCTCCCACTCACTGACACACTCTCGCACTGCCAACCAAAGGGAGACTGCTCTCACGTCCACAGCAAGCGACATCACAATGCAGCTGACAGACATCACATCGAGTACAACTAGCCTGCACGAGCGCGTACGTTTTCCAGCAAGAGTGTTGTGTCCTTCGTGTCACGAATGTTATGCTTTTGTGTGCATGTGGGGATGCAGTGCATGCTCTGCTACTTTGTGTCTGTTGCCAAATGTTCAATCAACTTCGATGTATCCATGTGTCGCCTTCTCACACTCACTTCGGTCGTCTCAATCCACCGACATACACACACACACACACACGCATACGCGCACACATACGCACACACATACGCGCACACACCGCGCACTGGTGACTTGGGTTTAACGGTGCGCAACAGACCAATGCCGTGTCAAGTGCAATGGCCACAGCACAAACGTCATTGGAGAATGCGGTGGTGTCTGCCATCGAAACGGCACACAACGGAGACGAAAGCGTTGCCGAGCAGGTATTACTTATGAATCGGGGAAGGGAGCCTGCCTCGTGAGCCCACCACTAGCCACAACAACACATACGCCTGCACACACCACACACTCACACACACCACACACACACACACACTCTCTCTCACACCACTCACTCACACACGCACACACGCACACACTCACTCACACACGCACACACGCACACACGCACACACGCACACACGCACACACGCACACACACTCACATTCGCACACTCACACACACACACGCACACACTGACAAACTCCTGTGCATGAATGATATGGTGACCCCGTGCTCCGCTTGTGTGATTAGGCTGCCATGTCCATCGCGCACGTCCTGGGCAACCAAGCCTCCTTACAGCAGGCATTCATTGCTGCAGATGGCTCCTTGGAAGCCAAGGTAGCACATGTCCAGTAGTTATGCACCTGTCGCTGTGTCACAATTACATGCATACAACATGCATTGGCCTCCTGCTGTAACCTCCACCCCGCATCTACATGGCTGACAGACATTCTCTCACCATACACACTCACCAACACACACGCGTGCACACGCACACACCCTTTTCTCACTATGTTTGGGCTATGACAGCTTGAAGCTGCCGAGAGCGGCCTAACCGAAGCCATCTCCGAGGCGATGTCCTCATTGAAAGGCGCAGATACGCAACTCGGGCAACGCATTGATGGCGTGCATTCCGCCACTGTCTCCTTGCACACACGTACAAATGGCTTGCAGGGAGCCATTGGACAGCAATCGCAAGAGCTGCAGGTTCGTGTGCCGACGCTTCATTGTGCACTCTACACGCGTAGACTGACACACCCGCACGCTTTCTTGCTCGGTGTGTGTGTGTGTGTGCGTATCGTTCGCATCGGCTCATCCATATGCTGCCGTCCTTTGCTGGTGCTTGGTTTCCTTTCCTCGCGTGCCGGTCTACCACAGGCTTTGATCACGACGACCGCCAATGATGTTAGGAACGATCTGAATGCTGCCATCCAAAACTCGGCCAGCACCCTCAATAGTGTCATCAACTCGAAGACGGCGCAAGTGTCGGGCGATGTGAATGCACTGAATGCAAAGCTGACACAAACAGAAGCCGCGCTGGCTGCCGCCCGCGATCTTGCCTGCGGCTCGCTTGCCTACGCCACAAACGACAATCCAAACGGCAGGTGCCAGCCTGAAGCCCCAATCGACATGCGGTATCACGGCATGAGAGACACCCGAGATGGGCCCACATCCTGGGCCAATATCATTGACAGGTGAGCCAACAGCATTAGTATGAGAGCATGTACTCCCACCACGCCTGTTTTTTTTTTTTCCAGCTATGTAGCTTGTGTTCTCCTTGTTCCACACACACACACACACACACACACACACACACACACACACACACACACACACACACACACGCGCGCGCGCGCGCGCGCGCACACACAACACGTCCTCGCCTCATCACCAAGCTGTTTGACATCCTTCTTCACCCACGCTTTCCTGCATGCTTGCGTGTGTGTGTGTGTGTATTCCAGGGCCCTCACCTTTGATAAGCAAGGGTCTCAGGGCGAAACTGTCCTCAAAATCTCGTACACAGACACGCATGGCTTTTATGCAACCTCATCCTCGTCCACGGCTGGCGCCTACCGCTTGTTGGTATGTTGTCTGCGTCGTCAACCTCCACCTCCTTGAGGCATTTTTCTTCACGCGCGTGCACATGTTATTGAATTTGTAAGCGTTGGCTCACATGTGTTGTTGTCCACCATTTCATGTACTTGTGACGTTCAAAGGTCAACGGCGAATGTCATCAGAACCGATGCTACAAGTACTTGCACAGGTGAGCGTGCAGAAATGGATGAAACAAGGGGGGTGGCCGTTGTGCTCTTCTTCCCTTCCTTGAGTGAGCGTCTGAGATCCATGCCCACATTGCGCATTGCATTTGTTTCTATTGCGTACTTCATCTGGAGATGACTCGTGAATTCCTCACGAATTATTTGTGACTGCTCATGTGTACATGATGACAGCGACGGTTACGTTGGTTGGAACATCTTTTCAAACACGTGGACGTGGTGGCTCCACGACATCAGCGCTGGCAGACATAACCTCGTCATGCAGGTGCCAAAAAAAAAAAACACACATCCGGCCGAGCAGCCATTCGAAGCGCAATGCGGCAATTTGCTCCATCCCACCCACATGTCATGCATGATGCATGCTCCAATTCAACAACAGCTACAGGCACGCACACACACACACACAACGTACCGGATCTCGCACACACACACACACACACTCTCTCTCTCTCTCACACACACTCTTTTCCCACACACTCACTCACTCATACCCGCGCCTGATAGCACTACCGTGATGCTGCGCGGTCGTCTTACTTCCTTGCGGGGTGGTCAAACAACGCACAAGAGAACCACTTGGTCGTTGAGGAAATCCCTGTTCGTGATGTCACGGTGTCCAAGAATTTTCCTGGTGCGTTCAGCACTTGTTGGGCATTTGACTTGTTCCTTGACTCTCGTACCTGGGTTTCTTGTCATGTGCACAACACGTTCGTGGATTGCGTTTTGTAGCAATGTATTGTTTTGTTTTGAACCCTTCAGCCCTTCGCCTCCTTTCTGAGCTCACCCATGAACGGTTCGCTTGATCTCTGGGCTGGCTCTGCTTCTCCCTGTCATGCACAGATGTGCGCACACGAACAACTTCCTGGACAGACGTGCCGGAACGCGTTGTCACACACTTCAAGCACGACGATTCCACGGATCTGCAAATCATTTTCGTGCGTGCGTGCGTGTGTGTGTGCACATGTGTGTTGGTGTGTGCGTGCGTGTGTGTGTGTGTGTGCACATGTGTGTTGGTGTGTGCGTGCGTGTGTTATGGTGTTGTGTGCGTGCGTGTGTGTGCCTGCGTGCGTGCGTGTGTGTGTGTGTGTGTGTGTGTGTGTGTGTGTGTGTGTGTGTGTGTGTGTGTGTGCGTGTGTGTGTGTGTGTGTGTGTGCGTGTGGGGGGGGGCCTAGCCAGCGGCCTTAACCACTCTGTTTTTTCACCTTGTACTGTGATGTTGCTATCATTTGTAGTCGGAGACGATTGGTTTGAACCAGTACCAGCACACGACAGCGTGCGGATTCCAAGCAATCATGTACGGGCCTGCATACCCAGGCGGTATTAACATTGGCTACCACTACTCCCACAGCCATGGCGGGCGCAACTGGCGCATCTGGCCAGCCGATGTCCAATACTACGCCCAGCGCTCCACGCTCAACCTCCCTCGCGGCAAATACACCGTCAAGCTTCAGTGGAGGCGAGAGGCCGGTGCATATGAGGTGCGTGTAATGAACACGGCTTTGAGTGAGACCGCATCACGTTTTCGTCAACCCATCACCTCTGACATTGCTCTGTCCCTGAACCCGCTGTCACGCCAAGCATTGCCATCCTCACTTATCGTGCCACACGCGTGGTTCGCCTCTGCTTCTTCGGGTGCATTGCAACACAGTGTCTTGCTGGCTGGCCTGGCTCCGAGGCCAACAGTATCGCCATCATTGAGAAACACCCGCAACGGTTGGCCATCGCACCTCCAAACCTCTACTCCGGCTCAACCCGCGTGCGCCTCCCCGACATCCGCAACCGCGGCAGCGCCAGATGGGAGAATGTTGCAAACAGGTGCGCACTGGTTGCGTATTTCCGTCCTCGTCACCCACCATGCATGGAGCGATGAGGGCAAATACAACCATGTGTATGTGCCGTTCATTTCTCACACGCGTTGGGGTTTGCACTTCTTGCAGGGCTGTGTCCTTCAACAAGAAATTCTCGACCAGCATCATCCGCGTCACATACACAGACACGCTTGGGTTCTACGCTGTCGGCCACGCTGATAGTGCGTCATGCCCCCTCCCCCGCCCTATGTCTATCTTTGCCTGTCGACATGCAAGCGTGTGTGCGTGAGTGTATGTGTACACATCTACCTCAAACCTCATGACATCGGTGCTTTTGGATTTCACAGCGTGCCGTTGGCGATTGTTGGTGAACGGAGGATCAACGGCGGGCACCCGCGAGATGTTCAACCACGCAAGTACGGCTGGTGGATGGTAAGTCATCCGAAATGCATCTCCTGTTTTCCGTCTTCCCATTGCTCATTGCGCCTGCAACACGCACGCTGCTGACCTCACTCGCTGAGCATATGTTTGACTTCGAACACTGGGTTTGCAGGCGTATCAACAGTCACACTTACATCTGGTACCCTTCTGTGTCCACCGGAGTGTCTACGTACACGATCCAGACCTACCGCAACCCAAGCGGCGCTTCAGAATGCCTGAACGTGAGTGAGCAAAGCAATCGTATCACTTTTTTCAAAAACGAGTTTTCTCTGTGTGTGTGTGTTTGTGTGTTGCTTCGTGGTTGCCAAACTCACACACACACACACACACACACACACACACACACACACACTCTCTCTCTCTCTCTCTCTCTCTCTCTCTCGCTCTCTCTCTCTCTCTCATTCATGCAGGGATGGTCAACCTCGAACCATTTCCTCCTGGTGGAAGAGATCGTTCAAGGAACAACAGCCTAATCCAGTGGCTTCTCGTTTGCCCAAAATTCATTTCATGCATGATGTGTTTGCCTGCCCTCTTCACTCATGTTTTCAAAGAGCCCCGCGTGCGTTACGGGCTCACTTCTTCTTTGTGTTGCACGCGACCGTTTCTGTTGATGCCCCCATGCATGAAGGATGAAGCACGCACACAACACCCAAAGTGTCAATGGAACAAGCAAGAACACAAGGAGAATGAGCAAACTCAACACGGGCAACACGATCAAATCACAAGACAAGTGCACACACAGTCAACAACGCTGCCAAGGCAACATGGGCAGAGTGTGCACGAACACAAACAATCTAAACAGCGAACAGCATGCATACATGCGCGCAGAGCAATGCTAAGCATGGCATGAATGCTTGCAGGCAAGCATACACAACAGACAACACTTTACAACACTGCATGGCACGCACACATGGCATTTGCCAAGCATGGCGAGCATGCACACACACACCTGGCACACAACTCACGTGTGTAGGGGAAGGAGGAGAGGAGAGGCAGTTGGCACACATGCATGCCAGCAGAGAGGAAGGAATGTTTGCCAACGGAAAACCCACAAAGCAGGTGTTGTTGGCAAACAATGTAGAAACACGACAGGTGGTGTGTGTGTTTACTGTAGGCAAACGCAACAAACAAGAACACAAGGAGAATGAACAAACACAGCAAGCTGCTGCCAAATCAACTCGGGCAGCACGCTCAAACAAACACTAGACAAGTGCACACACAGTCAATGACGCTGCCAAGGCGACATGGGCAGAGTGTGCACGAACACAAACAATCTAAACAATGAGCAGCATGCATACATGCGCACAGAGCAATGCTAAGCATGGCATGAATGCTTGCAGGCAAGCATACACAACAGACAACACTTCACAACACTGGCATGGCACGCAGGCATGGCATTT
>NW_004754932.1:1006282-1008171 GCF_000188695.1 Salpingoeca rosetta | reverse complement strand
TGTGCCGAAGCTGGCGTCGCTGTAGCACACAGGTCCAGCGGTTGGTCCTTGCGCGTGCCGCTGCGTCGCTTGAAGAGGAGGCCCGTGCTCGCTCGTCGCCTTCAGGTACCGCACGACGTGCTTGGCTGCCTGCCAGTGGACCGTCGTGTAACGGTCCATGTAACGGCAGAGCAGCCCGCACGCGAAGCTGACGTCTGGTCTCGTGCGGTTGGCCAGGTACAGGAGCGAGCCGACGAGGTTGCGGAAAGGCAAGCGTCGGTCGGGCTGCTCGCTGGTGCTGGAGGCGTCGATGCCAACACGCATGGGCGTGGACACGCTGGCTGCCGCTGCCAGGTTGTAGTCGTTGATGATGTCGTTGATGGCCTGTGTCTGCGCAATGTGCAACACCCCGTCAGCTGGTGACGTCAGGTGAAGGCCCAGGTACCAGGTGAGCGGGCCCAGGTCCTCTGCCTCGAAGCTCTCCTTGATCTGCTGCTTGCAGGCATGGATGTGGCGGCCGCTGCTGCCGCTGATGATGAGGTCGTCGACGTACGTGATGATCCATGTGCGCTGTCCGTCGTCGTGGAGCTTGGTGAAGAGGCAAGCGTCGACATTGCTTTGCGCCCATCCGTTGGTCTTGAGGAAGGTGTGCAGCTTCTTGGCCCATGCACGGCCAGCTTGCTTGAGGCCGTAGAGCGGCTTGAGCAGCCGGCACACCTTGCCCGCGTAGCGTTGAGCGCCGTCGCCGATGTCGGTGAAGTGCGGCGGCAGCTCCATGTACAGCTCCTCCTTGAGATCAGCCTGCAGGTAAGCCGACTTGAAGTCGAGCTGGTGCAGCTGGTGCTGTCGTTGCAGGGAGACGGCGAGTACAGTGAGGATGGTCTTGGCTGCTGGTGTTGGAGCGTAGGTCTGGTCGAAGTCGATGCCCGGTCGCTGGCTGAAGCCCTTGGCGACCCAGCGTGCCTTGAAGCGCGTCGGCGTGCCTTCCGCATCACGCTTTACCTTGAAGACGAAGCGCGACTTGAGCAGCGTGTGCTGCCGTGGCACGGCGCTGCGTGGGATGAGCTTGATGACGCCGTTGCGCTCCATCGCCCCGATCTCCTCCAAGCACGCCTGAGTCCACTGCTTGCGTTGCTGGCTCTTGAGTGCCTGCTTGATGCTTGCAGGCTCCGTGAGGCTGGTGTCGCCACTGCTGCTTGCTGTGAACGCGCCTGCCTCGGTGTCGCTTGCATCTGTTGTGTCTGGATCGTAGTTGGCGTCGTTGGTGTCGCTGCTGCTGTCGGCGTCAAAGTCCGTGAGCAGGAAGTCTGTCTCGACATCCTCGTCCTGCTCCTCGTCGATGTGAACCGTTGGTGGCTCACCGTCAGTGGTGCTGTTGCTGCTGTCACGTGCACTGGGAAGCTGGAGCATGGACGATGTCGTGGATGTCTGCACTTGCTCCTCCCCCTCATCCACGACATCATCGGCCTTGGAGAAGGGAAGGAAGCGGACGTGGATGGAGGACACAACGGTGTTTGTGTCTGCGAAGTAGACGAGGTGGCTGTTGCTGCTGCTGTTGTAGCCGACGTAGATGCCTCGACGACCCTTGGGCTGCAGGCGTCCGCGCTGTGTGCTGATGTGGACGACGGCCGGCTGCCCGAAGACGCGCAGCTGCGGCACGTGCTTGGGCAGCGAGCCCGTGACAATCTGCAGCGGTGTCTTGCCGTGGAGGGAAGGGCGAGGCATGTTGTTGAGGATGTGCAGGGCGTGGTTGCAGGCGAGGCTCCAGCACGATGCGTCAAGGCCTGCACCCGTGATCATGGCTCGCACCATGTCGGAGAGGGTGCGCACCTGTCGCTCGACGATGCCGTTCTGCGCCTGGGTGTACGGCGGGGCTGCTGGTGCTGCTTCAGGTGCTTCTTGACGATGGC
>NW_004754932.1:1000599-1006182 GCF_000188695.1 Salpingoeca rosetta | reverse complement strand
CTGTTGTTGTGGGCGAGATGGGGAGCTTGGTCTCGCGCAGGAAAGACTGGAACGCGGCAACTGCGTCCTTCTTGGCATTGAGATGGACTGCATGTAAGAGCTTGCTGCCCTCATCGACGATGACGAGGCTGTAGCGCTTGCCCGTGGGTGAGTCCGCGGTCCAGTCGACGATGTCGGCGTGGATGCGCTCGCCGGGCACCTGTGTGCGCTCCGCGTGCTTGCTGACGCTGTGACGAGTGCTCTTGGTGACTGCACACGTTGTACACTGCTTGCTGCTGATGGCGTTGCGATCGTCGATGCCCATCAGCTTGCAGTACTGCTGCACGTCGTTGTCGTTGCGGTGGCCAAGCACCTCATGCATCGATGGTGTGTGCGCCTTGCTCTGGGCTGCAGGAGCTGCTGCAGGTTGCTGTGGTTGCTTGCAGGCATCGGTGGTGAGTCCGTGTGCCGTGGATGGACCAACAGCAACAATGGGCCAGCACCGGAGGCTGTTGCGCTCCTTCAGCTTGACCTCGGCTCCGTGGCTGAAGCGCACGTAGTGCCCATCAGCGCCATCACGTTGCGAGTGGCCCGTTGGCCTGCCGCTGCTGTCCCGGGTCAGACGACCGAGGGCGATGAGGTTGGCCTGGCCCTCGGGCACGTAGAGGCACTCCTGTAGCACAATCTGCATCGCAGCTCCGCTCGTCGTGCGTGCATGCAACAGCACAGAGCCAACACCGCGCACGGGCACACGTGTGCCGCCAAACGCAGTGATGTGGCGTGGATGGTGCTGTTGCAGGTGCGGTGTCAGCTCCACGAAGGCGTCCTTGACGAAGGTGAGGTGGTGTGAAGCACCCGTGTCTGCAAGCCACGTGAGTGGGTCATGCAGCTGCGTGGGTGTAGTAGCTGTGGCAGCGACGAAGGTTGCTGCGTCTTGACCATGTTGATGCTGTGCCTGTGCAGTGAAGCCTGTTGCTCCGTTGTCGCGTTGCTTCTTGCGACACTCTGCTGCACGGTGTCCATACTTGCCACAGTAGTGACAGTTGCCACGGAAGCGGCGCCCCTTGCTGTTGCTGTTGCCGTTACCGCCGCCGTTGTTGCGTCCCTGGCGTCCGTGGTTGTTGCTGTTGTTGGAGAAGCCGCGTCTTCCACCTCTGCGTGGCGGTGCGCTTGCCATGAAGCCGCCTGCCTGCGGCTGTGTGCGTGAACCACGCATCTGCTGCTCCAGCTGCTGCAGCCTGATGCTGAGCTCGAGGAGGGAGGGGAAGCGGCCACTGGCAAAGTAGGGAAGCGTGAGCGGGGCTGTCCAGCGTGGCAGCTGCTTCCAGACGATGGTGAAGAGGTCCTCGTTGTCCTGGCGCACGCCTGCGTCCTGCAACTGCTGTTGCAGCTCCATGTGTCGCTCGAAGAAGCGGGCGAGGTTGCCTGCCGCAGGGGACGTGGAACTTTGATTGCGCTGTTGTCATCGTTTGCGTGAACAGGAGGTGTAAAGGTCACGGGCACTCTCACTATTTTTTTATTGTTTTTTCCAAAGACTGCCTTGCTCATTGAACAGCATCGTCGTTATGATGCGTCGAGCAAGCGCACTAGCGGGCAAAAACAACACTCGCGCCGTTCCTCAATCATATTGGCCCTTGTTCAACATGAAGGAAGGTTGGTGTTAACCATTCATGTTTAATTACATGCACATGTTGGCGCAAAGACATCACAGACAGTCGTCGTACGCAGCAGCATTACACATTGATAATGGTAACTTTGGTTTCTGTCGTGCTGGCCTCGATCTCATTCGTTTCTGGATTTGTGTTGACTCCGGCAAGCTTCAACTTTTGCTGTTTTCCGGTGAGCACACGCCACAAACGCGTAAAGTCGTTGACATACTCCTTGTTGCCTGTGCGTGCGTGTGCGTGCGTGCGTGTGAGTGTACGTGCGTGTCCTTGTGCATGCGATGACAGCAAAACGCGATAAATGACAACCCCAAACGTTGAAGGTGGCAGCAACTTGCGTGGGCTTATTGAGCTCGTCGTACCTGCGATGGCTGCGAGGCTCATGAAGAACCCAAACGCCCAAATTGCCGCGAAGAAGATGGTGAGGGCGATGAACACGCCAAACTTGAAGAAGAAAATGATGTACCCGAAGAAGAGGACAAATCCAGACAAGAACGTCGTGATGCTGGCTGAGAGGACAGAGATACCCATCACCACCAGCGCGTCCCGCACGCGGCTGAACCGTGTCACTTCGTGGCTCTCGCGATACGCGTTGGCCAGATGGATGACGTAGTCCACACTGCAAACAGGAAATGCCACAGCAAAATAGGAAGAGATGTTTTCATAAGTGCAAAAAACAAAAAACAAAAAAAAAAACAAGTATGAACCATAATACGCGCGCGCGCGCGCGCGTGTGTGTGTGTTGGTTTTTTTTTTTTTTTGGTGTGTGTGTGTGTGTGTGTGTGTGTGTGTACGTGCGTGTGTGTGTGCACGTATGTGTGTGTGTCTTTGTGCTTTTGTGCATGCGCAAAACCTGCCAGGAAAGAATCCCTGACCTGAGACCGACGAGGATGGTCAAGCAAATGCTCTCAATCAAGCCGAGCGTCCATCCCAGCATCACCATAAGTGCAATCAACGACACTGCATGTTGACGGCGTGTGAAGCAAAAATCCCATGTTGTGAGTACGCGTCGTGGGTGCAGTTGAGCGTCCGTCAGCCATGCAATGCAAGCTGGGACATGCAAACAAGCACACAGACAACCAGCATAGCAGCTTCGCTTTGTCTCACCGACGACGCCCCCGATGGAGATGATAGACATGACGGAGAGGGTGATGTCACGTGTCATGACGATGATGATCACAAACGCAAGTGAGAGGCTGGCGGCGATGCCAACAATTGCCGCGCGTAACAAAGTGTCCTCCAGTTGAAGATCGACGTACAAGTCGGCTGTTTGCAGCGCACCGTCGAGCGTTGCCTCTGTTTTAACGCATGTGCGTGCATGGGTGCATGTGACCTCCACTTGCGAGCAACAGCAGCAACAACAACGACAACAACGACAACAACAACAACAGCAGCAGCTACAACAACAACAACAACAACAACAACAACAACAACAACAACAACAACAACAACAACAACAACAATAACAGCAGCATTTGTACCGATGTTGTCTGCGCGGGCGTTTTCCATATCAAGCATGTGGTCCCAAAATTCATAGGCTGGGCGAATGTCGTTTCCAGCACTGAATACGCTCAGCGTGGTGTTGACGACGATGAACATGTACGCCAGCTCAGGTTCTTGCGTGTCGAGGTGAAAGCGGATGGTCTGGTACACCTCAACCTGCTCTCGCGAGCGCTCCTCTCGGGTGACTGCGTCCTGCTCAGATGATGCCACGTCGCCGGACACATCGGGGGCGGGCCCGTTGTTATCCTCGTAATATCGCGTGAAGTTCGCCAGCAAGGGCACAAAGTCGTCTCTCGGGACTGGGAAGGCCCTGTCGAACACGACCAAAGGGAGTGGCAGCGCAGAAATATGTGCATGTGCGTGTGTGCGTGCGCGTGCGTCGTGTTGCACATGTGAGTGATGAAGGGAGCACACACAAGTGAATAAGCTGGTGAGAGCTCGTCACAATTAACGAGAGCATGCATGCATTCGCAGGCGCGGCAACGGCAACTGACATTCCCAGCTCGTTTGTGACATAGTCGCGGAAGAGCTCCATCGGGCACAGAATCTCCTCCTCAAGCACAAACTCGCCCTCCTCCCTAAATCGCTCGCAGATGGAGATGAACGTCTCCTAGCGTGGCAACAGAGGTGGCGCACATGGGTGTTTGTAGTTTGTAGTTTGTAGTGTGTAGCTTGGGTCGTGAGGTCAATTGCATGCTTCTTCGCACAAGCGAGTCAAACGCGCACTCCCACACGGACACCCGCATGTATCCACTGGCCAGCACAAGTATCAAATCACAACCACACCCACACACTCACTCACCCACTAGCAAACGCACACACTCACTCACCCACTAGCAAACGCACACACACACACACACACACACACACACACACACATGCACACACCTGAAAGTTGGGAGCAGTTGGGTCGAAGCCGGAATCAAACACGACGCGAGCAGGGTCGTTTGGATTGTATGGATTCACACCAGACAGGTCGACGACTTCAAGGCCTATATAGGTGTACAAGCATGCGCGCGCGTGTGTGTGTAACCATCAGCATGCGTGTGTGGTCTCGCGTCAGAGCCAAGCGTGTTGTGAGCACTGTCCTCTGCACACGCATGCCAGCGGTGCACTCACCATACATGACAACAATCTGTGGAACGAGGTCAGTCCGCGCAAAATCGCTGTTCAGCATGTCAAAGGCCTGTTGTAGCTTGTCGCTGCTTGGCAACCATTGTGTTGGCTCGCTGCCAAGGATGGGCGCATATGCAAGCATACGTAGGCGTCGTTGAACACATCCACGCAGCCTCGTTGAGTGCACACGAAAGCAGCAGCAGCACACGTGGACAGAACACTGCAAATTCATGACCATGAAAACACACACACACACACACACACACACACACAAACACAAAACACGGAGAGAGCCAAACGGATCAACGCAGCATCGGAGACATACGTTGCGGCCTTGAGTTCGGATGCAAAGTAGATGCTGACGCCAAACCAAATGGCAAACACAGCGACCAAATGCCACCGCTGTACAGGTAAGGAGAGAGAATGGTGTGTGAAAATGAGAGTGAGAGTGAGTGAGCGTGAGTGTGCGAGTCATGGTTTGTGTCGTGGTAGCTGGCACGAAGGAACATTGAAGAGCCAATAGGACACAGCTACAACGGATAAATGCAACCATGGCAAAGACCATGCTTGCGGCATGTCATGATTGCATCATGTCAATACGCACGCGCTTGTGAATGAAGGGGGCGTAGGACTTGTAGAAGAACCGCTCCAGTGCACGATACTCGTTGATGTTGTGGTGTTGGCCAACAACTTTGTTGCTGGTCACTTCCTGTGCTTGATCTCCGCCTACAAGTAGCAACCAGCATCGAAGTACAACAACATGAGGAATAGGGTGCTGTGCAGAAGATGTACGTGGAACGATGTGCAGAGGCAAGGGCTTGCGCAATTACCGAAGGACGACGATGCTTCAAGCTTCTTCTTGTCTTTGTTTGAGCAGCGCCGAAGCCACGGGTAGCGGAAATGACGAATGAAGCAGTGATGTGTCACCACCACAAACGGGAAGTACGTGATGACCAGAATGAAGTTGAAGAGAATCTGTAACGAAACGTATGTGTATGTATGTGTGTGTGTGTGTGAGTGTGTGTGTGTGTGTGTGTGTGAGCGACAACGCAGCATTCATGATAGACACTGCTTGCGGGCTTGTGCACCTTGCCGGCACGTCATGCAACACACACACACACACACACACACACACACACACCATGAGTCCGGTAAAGGCGCCAAAGATCTGGATGGCCGGGACGGATGAGGAGAGATTCATGACAAAGGCGGCGCCCGTGGTGAGCGACGTAATCAGCATCGCCTCGGATGACCGCGTGTATGTCCACACGAGTCGCTCCTGTCAAGGTGTCACAAAGAGAGAGGGGAAGGTGTGTTGTTG
>NW_004754932.1:990599-995599 GCF_000188695.1 Salpingoeca rosetta | reverse complement strand
TAGACTGACCGTTGCCTGGCGGCCTCCCTTTTCTTGCCACGGGGACTGACAAACACATGTTGTACCTGTACCAGACGTGCGCACACAATGGCGTGTGGTGAGCACCCTGCACAGACAAACCTGCACAACACGCAGACCGACAAACGCAGCGGCAAGAACAGGCTTCAATAGTGCATAAACAAACAAACAAGCAAACAAGCGAACAAACAACCACATGCAGCCGCGATCGCACCTGGAGCATGGCAACGATGATGGTCATCTCAACGCTGCAACGAAACTCGCCCGAGGAGAGCAACATCTTCGCCTGCATCGGCGGCAGCGGGAACTCGGCCATCTTCAAACCTGCACACAGTATCAACAGCAGCACACACACACACACATACGCGCCGTGAGCTTGGCCATGACACGTTGTTGTTGTTGTTGTTTTGTTGTTGTTGTTTTGTTGTTGTTGTTGTTGTTGTTGTTGTTGTTGTTGTTGTTGCAAAGCCTTGGTGATGTGATGGTGTGATGTGTTCACGCAGGTATCACCCACCGAGCGGATCAGTGAGCTTGCACGCGTCGTCAAGAGCTTCAAGGGCGAATAGGCGCTGCCAGCCACGGGGTGAGCACGAACAGTGAGGGATCAGGCAATGAAACGCATTGCAGAGCTGAGGCTGAATAACATCACACGGTGCAAAGCACAATCGAGCACACACGCACACACACACACACACACACACACACACACACACACACACACAAACACACACACACATACGCACACACACACAAATCAAACCAAACGAACCGAAACCAAAACACACCCGCACACCCAACCTACCTCCAGCGCGCTGCTCATGGCCTTTGCTGATGGGGCGGAGAGAAACGGGAACCGGACCACGTTATCAATGCCCAAAGCCTTCAGCTGCAGCACAACAGGCGACACATCCCTGGCCACGGACGCGCGCACACAGAAGCGCAGCGTGTGAGATTAAACGTGGTCCACGCAAGAGAGCGAGTACCACAGCAAGGCATGGAAGGGTAACCGCGTGATACTCACTGGCGCTGCATCTCCGGGATGGTGCAGCTGTCCAGCTCCTCATAGGCCGCCTGTTTGCGCAGAGAAACCACACGCACAAACACACTGGCGGCGTTAAAACCAAGCAGACTGCAACTACAACAATAACTAGAGCACAGACAAGCGTTGCCACCCTGAGACACACACACACATGCACACACACCTCTGTGTAGAGTCTGTAGACGGCGCCGGAGCGGATGCGGCCCGCGCGCCCGGCACGCTGATTCGCAGACGCTTTTGATATTGGCGTAATCTGGTGATGAGATGACACAGCATGGCGACGGCAGTGTTGGTGTGGTGTCAGTGCTGGGATGCCGAGTCGTATGATGCAGTTGTGACGGCATGCTGCAAGTGTTGTTTTCATCAAAGGTAGATGCACACACACACACACGCACACACACGCACACACACACACGCACGCACACACACACACACACACACACGCACGCACACACCTACACACGACAGCACAGACACACGCACACGCAAAGCACGCAAGCACAAAAGCACGCACGCAAGCAAAGCATATATACACACCACGAGTGACTCGATGCCAGTTTCTGGGTCGTATCCCTTGAGCTTGACAAATCCGCAGTCCACAACATACACAACGCCTGCGGCCGCAATATAGGCACGATGTTGAATAGCAGCGCAGGCACGTGTGCGTGTGTCATGCGTGAGAGCGTAAACAGGGAATGCAGCATGCACCGTCTACTGGACATGGAGTGTGGCTGACATGAGCAGCACCAGCGCCAGCGTGAGTTCGGACCTGGAATGGTCACGGAGGCCTCGGCAATGTTTGTTGCCACGATGATCTTGCGTTTGCCATCCCGCGGGTACTCAAACACCTGCATGCGGTGCGCAAACGCGCCGTGTCGACAGAGCAACGTCAGCGGGGACGAAGCAGATACGCGGACAGCCGAGCGGAGCAGCACTCAACACATTAATATCGCAGAGCACAAAGATGGCGGCTGTTGCGCCCTGCATGCATGGGACAGCGCACACGCAAAAGCACCACTCATCTCCATCCAAGCAACAAGACCACCGGCTCACCCGCATTTGCTGCTGTGCTGGGAGAGCGCCGTACAGCGGAAGGACGGATGCGCGCCGTCCAATCCGATCCTGCAGCCGCTGCACGACATCATCGACCTGCAGCGCCATGAACACGCACAGGGAGGGAAGGACACACGGATGCACAGAGATACAGAGAGACATGCACACACATGCACAGAGATACAGAGAGACATGCACACACATGCATAGAGATACAGAGAGACATGCACACACATGCATAGAGATACAGAGAGACATGCACATTGACGCACATTGACCCACATTGACGCACACGCACACATGTATGAGCAGCAAGTCAGCGAGCAAGCATGGGTGTGTGAACAGGGCAGGAGCGTGTGCACGGGGTGAAGGGCACACTTCTGATCTATTGCTCACAGCCAAAGCATGGCTCAACCGCTCCATCACGAGCAGCGACGCAAAACACAGCGCCGACCTCATCCTGGCCCGTGAGGAAGGCAAGAATGTCACCGTCCCCCTTTGTCGCGTGGATGTCGCAGATGGTGTCGATGGTGGCGGTGATGTAGTTTGCCACGGGCGCCTCAGCATACTGCACCTCAACGGGATACGTGCGACCCTGACGTGCATCACAAAAGGCGAGCAGATTGAGTGCGTGGACCCATTTGCGATGTTATTGGTGACAGCGAGGTGGCCGTGGGTGTATGGGGCAAGCTGCCGTGACAGCAGTGGTGACAAGCAACAACATCCTCCTCGTTGTCTGGACACGCTATCACCAGAAAAATTGCAGTGCCATCAGGTGGAGCGCCCATACCTCGATGGACAAGATGGCTGCGGTGTCCTTGCTCGGGTCGTTGGTCTGGTTGCGGTTGAAATAGTCCTTGAACGTCTCTGCATCAAGCGTGGCCGACGACACAATGATCTGTGCTCAACCCGGGGAGGGCAATGGGCAGTCGAGGTGTTGGTGTGTGAGCAACAACAACTAGCAACAAGAACAGCAGGAGCAGCAAGAGGATTGGCGACAAACGTGGATCACGAACCCAATGCATTCCTTGTTGGGCTGGGAAGGGGGCAGCGAAAGAGCACAGTCATGAGAAACAACACATGATGTCACCTTGAGGTTTGGTCGGCGCTTTTGCACCTTCTGCAGCAGTCCGATACAGATATCCATGAACATGGTGCTGGCAACACAGGGGGGGGGGGGGGAGGGGATACGGAGCAAGTGAGTGTGTGGATGTGGCGCGTGTGTAAAGCCAAGCTTTTGATGATGCAACACACACAGCTGGGAGATGAGGGCCAGCGCAAGGTGGGGACATCAACGCACAAACTCAGCCACATACATACACACACTCATACACACATACACATCCACACATACATCATACACACATCACATACATACATACAATGCAGGCATGGCGCTCACCGCTCGTGGGCCTCGTCAAGAACGATGACGCTGTAGCGCTGGAGAAGGGGATCGCGCATCATCTCGCGAATGAGAACGCCCTCCGTCATGAACTTGATGCGTGTTCGCTCAGCATTCACCACGTCATCGAATCGAATCGAGTAGCCCACCACACCGCCAAGCCTGTGCAGCACGTTTGTGTGTGTGTGTGTGTGTGTGTGTGTGTGTGTGTGTGTGTGTGTGTGTGTGTGTGTATGTGTGTGTGTATGTGTGTGTGTGTGTGTGTGTGGAAAGGACAGCATGGCGTTAAGGAAACAGTGCAAAGAGCAAGTCAGCAGGAGCAGGCCTCGACAGCACACACACTCACTGTTCTCCCCGCTCCTCCGCAACCCGCTGCGCCACCTGGTGTGGTGCAAGTGCAAGCACATGTGAGTGAAGAGGAAAGAAAACAGCGCAGTTGAAAGTAAAACAAAGGAAAGGTGATGAGGATGACACGCAGACGTACGTACGTACGTATGTACGAATACAGGTACACAGACAAACAGCCACACAGACACGCAGAAACATTCACAGACACACTCACAGACACAGACACAGACACACACACATACACACTCACAGATACACGCAGGCATACACGCAAAACGCACCGATACTGCAGCAACGCGACGCGGCTGAAGAACAGCGATCATCGACCCGTCGTCACACCAGCCAGCATCGTACAAGAACTGTGGGAGCTGCGTTGACTTGCCACTACCTGTGACACACACACACACACACAAGCACACATGTACACACACAAGCACACACACACACACAATCAGGAGCCCGTGTCAATGGTTGTCGTGTCACATCATACCAACACGACGCGCTGTCATGGCAGAGGGATATTGCACCTGTCTCGCCGACGATGACAACGCAGTTGAACTTGTCAAGCAGATACAATATCTCCTCCTTGTGCTGCAGCAATAGCAATGCACAAGAAACCAAGTGGTACGTGAGTGACGATGGAGATGTCCAATGAGAGAGACAGAGACAGAGAGACAGAGACAGAGAGAGAGAGACAGAGAGAGAGAGACAGAGAGAGACAGAGAGAGACAGACAGAGACAGAGACAGAGAGAGACAGAGAGAGACAGAGAGAGACAGAGAGAGAGAGAGACAGAGAGAGAGAGACAGAGAGAGACAGAGAGAGAGAGAGAGAGAGAGAGAGAGAGAGAGAGACAGAGAGACAGAGAGAGAGAGACAGAGAGAGAGAGACAGAGAGAGACAGAGAGAGACAGACAGAGACAGAGACAGAGAGAGACAGAGAGAGACAGAGAGAGACAGAGAGAGAGAGAGAGAGAGAGAGAGAGAGAGAGAGAGAGAGAGAGAGAGAGACAGAGAGAGACAGAGAGAGACAGAGAGAGAGACAGAGAGAGAGAGAGAGAGAGAGAGAGAGAGAGAGAGAGAGAGAGAGAGAGAGAGAGAGAGAGAGAGAGAGAGAGAGAGACAGAGAGAGACAGAGAGAG
>NW_004754932.1:980989-985989 GCF_000188695.1 Salpingoeca rosetta | reverse complement strand
CGCGCAGCTCAAGTGGACAGAGCAGTTTTGCACCATTCATCTCACCTGAGAGAGAAACCACAACAGGCCCTGCGTGTACTCCTTGTGTGCCTGCCATATGATCTCCCTTCATGTTGTTGTTGTTGTTGTTGTTGTTGTTGTTGTTGTTGTTGTTGTTGTTGTTGTTGTTGAATGTTGTTGTTGTTGTTGTTGTTGTTGAATGTTGTTGAATGTTGTTGTTGTTGAATGGTGATGTCGTCGTACAGTGTCCACACACATGCTGGGGCGGACATGAGCATGCGGACAGCAGAGGGTTCACAAACATGCAAGGAAAAATGCCTACCGCTGCTTCGGCGTTGCTGTTGGCCAGTCCTGCGACCCCCCGATGAAATCGGTGGAGATGGGCCCGTCGTTGTTCATGTCAAACTTCCCGTTTGGCAGCGGGCCAAGGTTACCTGAGGGAAGGCGCGACGCAGGCGGCACCGCTGCCGTAAACAGTCTGGCATGCCACACACGCGTCGGTCGTGGCAGGCGTCAGGTTAGCGGAGAAGCAAGCTCCCATGACACGCCCTGTTTTGCGGTTTCAGATGCAGAAGACATACACTCAAGGCGGTGGCACAACACGCCAGCAATGGACATGCGAAAGCACACCTTCGGGCCAGTTCCCATGCGCTTGCGTTGTAGTTGGGTGGTTTGGCGAATGGAACCCTGTTGGTCTTGTCTTGCGTAACGCACAATCGAAAGTTGTACGACTGCACGCGCCCATCACCATCACCAACCTGCACGAAACCAACCGCACATGTAAATGCACATGCCCATGAAGCAATGGAAAATCAGGCCCATTCTACTCAGGCGCATGTGGACTCCAAGAGAAAAGAAAACTCGACAGGAGTACGCCAGAGCAGGGGTTGCAGCTCACCTTCTCCTTTGGCTGCGGGGATACGAGGGGTAGGAGATTGCCGTGCGCGTCAAAGGGGTCGACCGCAACGCCAAACTCGTGGCCCATAGCACGACCTGCGCAAGGCAGGATGCAGTGCACGGCGTGGATGATGTCGATCATCGGCAATGGCGCACACGCAACAAATTTTGCCGTTGCAGGCCACACATCACATCACATCACACACACACACACACACACACACACACACACACACACACACAAACAAACACACACACACATCACATCACACACACACACACACGCACGCAGACCTCTGAAGCCAGCAAGGGACTCGTTGTACTGCTGTTGTCCTTCCTAGTTACAGCAATGTCGGGGAGAGGGAACGTGCGCACAAGTGAGAACACGTGCAAACACGTATGCACGCCAAAACACACACACACACACACACCCGTATACATGCACACGCACATGTCATGAGCAGAGGAAGGTGATCTGTTCACTTGCTCGATGCGGTGCATGGAGGAAAGGCAGCGTGCAGCAACAGAGGTACGCACGCGGCCGATGGTAAAGGAGACGTTTGCCAAGGGAAGCAGATCTCCCTCGTAGGAGGCGTCGATGAACCGCTTGGCGATCACAGTCAGGTCTTGGTCAAACTGGAGTGCATGAATCACCGTGGGATCGTCGTCCCGCTTGACTAGTCTCGTCACCTGTGGATGAGTAGGCAACCTTGGTCAATGAGTGGTTACAACACTTGCGATTGTATCCTACTTGAAAAGACAGCTTTGATCGCAGGAACTGACATGATGGTTGCTCCAAGTTGTCGCACACACAGAGTGCAGGTGCAGGTGCACGTACGTGTTGATTGAGGACCAGAGTGACGTTCGCGTCGGCCAGCATGTCATGGAAGGTGGCCTCAGCAACGTGGGGCTCAAAATCATACACGGGTTCGGTGGAGTTGTAACGTGCACCGACACGCCCAAAGAACTCATGCGCCAGCCCTCCAATCACAGATGGGTCGCCTATCAAGTGGCGGTGTGAGTGAGTGGGTGAGTGAGCGAGAGAGCGTGTGTGAGTGAGAGAGCGAGAGAGTGAGTGATTGAGTGAGTGCGTGAGAGAGAGAGTGTGTGTGTGTATGTGTGTGTGTGATTGAGTGAGTGAGTGAGTGAGTGAGTGAGTCAGTCAGTCAGTCAGTCAGTGGGTGCGTGAAACATGTACCTTTGTCGGTTTTTCCCAGGCCGCTGCTGCACATGCCTCCAATCAGTGTTGTTGCCGAGACCAACGTGACATTGGCTCCGCCGCGTGAGGCTGTGGTGCGTGTTTGTGGGAGCCGTAGTAGTGCTGAGATTAGTAAATGCGAGTGCAAGCAGAACAACCAGACGAGGGCAGATACAACCAAACCAACTTGTGCACAAGTGTGACAAGTGTGTGCACAAGTGTGACAAGTGTGCACACAAGTGAACAAGCACAAGCACACAAGCACACACACACACACAAACAAACAAACACACACACACACACACAAACAAACAAACAAACACAAACACACACACACACACATGTACGCACCTGCCACCGCTGCCATGATGCCACCTGGTGTCGATCCGTACACGGCTACATCAGCGTGGACGACTTGGTGCTGCTGAACGGCCACGAGCGTCGCCTGCACACGCACGCTCAGGCTACCAAGAAGACACACCCCAGCCAACACAGCCACTGCAGCTGCTGTCAGCAGCACCGACTTGGCTGTCATCTTCGCACCTGCTGAGTCAGCGAAAATTGCGTTGTTTATGTTTGGATTTCAGGCTGTTGTTGTGTCTCACAGGACAGCAGCACAGCACATTTCTGCCTGTTGCGTGTCCATCCAGATCACATCACGTCGAACACCAGCGCACCCTATCCTCCTTAGCCTTCCCCCACCTTCCTCCCCTCACTCTCGGGCGTTGACGCAGCCATGTTGCTGTCTCGCATGGTGAAGCACTCCAGGAAGGCCGGAGCAGGGCTGCTGGCCGTGGGTGTGCGGATTGTGGCGGATGAGACGGATCCAACGCCGTATGCGCCGCTGCACGTGGCCCACAAGTACCCACACTCCTCCTCGTCCTCATCGTCGTCAAAGGCACACTTGTATTCGTCTGCCTTTCCCGGCGGGGACCGCGACGCGCTTGTGCCGCGCGAGGTTGACCCGTCCCTCGCCGTGCTGCACCAGTGCGGCACTGATGTTGACCCGGATCTCCTGCTCGCAGACTGGCGCATGCACGAGATCAAGAATGGGCCGCTCATGAGCAACGGTGCCGCCCGTGATGAGCTGGAGGCGTGGGAGCGCGAGCTGCTCTCGTTCAAGGAAAAGGAATCCCTTGTCCCCGTGAGCCAGTCCGAGGAGCTGAACAAGAAGCTGGACATCCTCTATGGCCGCCACGTCATCGAGGTCACCCTCGGTCTCAGCGACGCCGGCTTTCAAGCGTTCAAAGAAGGTGAGTATGCTGTGTGTGTTTTGTGTATTGTGTATTGTGTATTGTGTATTGTGCGTATGTTGTGTGTATTGTATCGTGCGTTGTGTGGAGTGTGTTTGTTTACATTTCATCGTGTGCATGTGCGTAGTGCTATTTGCTCCCTTATTCTCTGTGCGTGGAAAGCACTGTGCCTCTGGGCCTCACACTCTGCCCTACTTTGCCCCACACTTTGGTGTCTTTCTCATCATTCAGCTGGCTTCAAGCGCCTGCACAAGCGTCTGGACACGCTTCGTCGCCGCCGTGATGCAGTGCGTTGGTGTGTGTATGTGCGTGCGCGTTTTGTGTGTGTGTGCGCGCGTGAGTGAGTGAGTGTGAGTAAGTGTGTGTGTGTGTGTGTGTGTGTGTGTGTGTTTGAGTATGTGTGTGTGTGCGTGCGTTTTGTGTGCGTGCGTTTTGTGTGCACGCGCGTTTTGTGTGTGTGTGTGCGTTGGACTGGCGTGCTTCTCACAGCACCGTGGCATGCGTCGCATCACACAACAGATTGAGGCTGCTCTCGAAGCAGACGACATTCCAAAGGCCATGGATCTCACTCGCCGCGCCCTCCTCGCATGCCAGAGGTGTGTGTGTGTGTGTGTGTGTGTGTGTGTGTGTGTGTGTGTGTGTGTGTGTGTGTGTGTGTGTGAGTGTGTGTGTGTGTGTGTCATGTTGCTGTAGAGTGCTGAGGGGTACCTGTGTTCGTGCCGCTGTTGGCATGTGATTGTGCATCGATTCCTCTTGACCAGGGTCTGCATGAGTGCGTCACCACCGGTGTCTCGCTCATTACCACCACCACGACCGCCACCACGCATCCTCAGGTTTGAGCAGCACCTTGCCCGGGTGTTGCGGGAGATTCGGTTTGAGGAGCGCGTGCACAGCTCGCGCGCAAAGAAAGCGCTCAGCATCGCCACTGCCGGTGGATTTGTCATTGTCGGCGTCACGTTCGACTTCTTCGGTGTTCTCCCAGCAGGTGCGGAGGAACAACGCAGCATGCTGGGCCACCCAAACCAATGCTTTGGGGTTTGACATGCACACCACCTGCTCAAGCATCACATTATGCTTGATGTGCACGCTTGGTCTGCCTCTTGCGTCATACGACACACACACACACACACACACACACACACACACACACACACACACACACACACACACACACACACACACACACACACACACACACACACACACACACACGTGCGCGCGCGCCTCTTGTGCAGGGCTTGTGTCATCAGCTGCGATGGAGACCATCACCAAGTTTGTGACGGCAGGCATGGTGCTGTGCTGCAGCTACGCTGCCTTTGCTTATTTGCACAGCTTGGAGGCCAGGCAGTACGTGCACCAGTTGCGCCGCATTGGCCTCGACATTGAATCGTTCAAGCACGAGTGAGTTGTGCACATGTGATTGTACTGGCGTGTGTATATTCTGTACTTGAGCGCATGGGTATGTGTACACGTGTACCCGTGTATACACGTGTTGCTGTACATGTGTGTGTGAGTGATGTCACTCTGCTCTACTGTTTGTCTGTTTTTCTTTCCTCCCACCCTCTCCCTCTCCCTCACACATACACATTCTCTCTTCTGCGAACACACACACACACACACACACACACACACACACACTCTCTCTCTCTCTC
>NW_004754932.1:975079-977579 GCF_000188695.1 Salpingoeca rosetta | reverse complement strand
AGCACAGCACGACCGTAGACCGCGTTCGATTATCGATCAACCACACGACTACTAAGAATACAACGAGAACGAATGTCGCGAACAAGACCAGTGACGCACAAGCGCAGACCAGCAACGCACAAGCGCAGACAAGAGCAGACACCCCAGCATCCGCCAACCATGAGGGCATCCATGAAGCTTGCGCTCCTTGTGGGCGCCGTGGCAATCCTGTTGACGGTTGCTTCAACAGCCAACACCACCTCCCTCTTTGGGCACAAGGGGGAAGAGCCAAAGCCTGCTGCATCGGACGACGAGGGCTCCTTTGTCGACTCTGTCAAGACAACCATGGCCCACACTGCAGAGAGCATCTCGGATATGGCTGACCGGGTGCAGCACACCATCACAGACCCGTTCCGCGGCACCACGCCCGACCGCATTGTGCAAGACGCCGAGCAGAACATCAACAGCTTCGAGAAGGCCATCACCGAGACGGTTGATGATCTCCTGGAGCGCGCAGACGCCCTCAGAACCAAGTATTCCAACGCAGACACCTCCGAATGGACACCAGAGCTCAAGAAGCAAGGTGCGGTTTGTGTGTGTCGTATGTGTGCGTGTGTGCCTTTATGTGTGTGTATGACAATGTACACGTATATTTTGTGTGTGTGTGTGTGTTTGTGTGACAATGTCCATGCATATGTGTGTGTGTGTTTGTGTGTGCGTGTCTGTGTTTGTACATGTGTGATATGATGTCGGTGAGAAGGTGTTCTACTTTTCCAATCGTGTGCTAATGCGCGTCCAATCAACCACGCCCCTCCCCCAACACACGCACATATCCTTGCTCCCTCGGGTACAGCCAAGACGCTTGAGCGGCGCCTGCGCTGGCGCGCAAACTCGCTGCAGAACCTCAAGAAATCGTTCAAGTGGAGCACCGATTACGTGCAGGACTTCCTTGATGACGTGCGCGAGGCAACGCAGTCGCGCGTGCAGCAGGCGGCGCACTGGACGGAGGAGAAGGCCGAGGCCGGCCGCGACTTTGCACGCGAGCAGGCGCACGAGTTTGCAGAGAAGTTCCCTGCGCTGATTGAGACGGGCCGGGCGGAGATGCGGCGGCGGCTCTCCCGCGACAACATCGAGGCCACGTGGGAGGAGGCCGAGCACGCCATGGAGACGGCGGCGGAGTCCGTCTGGGACTCGGAGGCCAGCGTCGCCGTGCGCAACCGCGTCAACGACCTGCTGAAGAACGGCAGCGAGTTTGCACGCGGCGTGTACGAGGACACGCGTCGGATGATGCAATCTGCAAAGGAGGCCGGCGAGGAGCAGCGCAAGGCCCTCACAGACACCACGTCCCAGCTCTCAAACTTCCTCGGTGCGTGGGATGTATGCTTAGTGCTTATGTGTGTGTGTGTGCGAGTGTTGTGCGTTGTGTGCTTAGTGCTTATGTGTGCGAGTGTTGTGCGTGAGCGTATGCGTGTGTGTGTTGTGTGTTGTGCGTTGTGAGTGTGTTGTGCGTTGTGAGTGTGTTGTGCGTTGTGAGTTTGTTGTGTGTTGTACATGGTTGCGTGTTATTTATGCCTCCAGACACACCATGTCGTGCTTGCTCGGTTTGTGTGGAGTGAAAACTGCTTTTCATTTTTGGTTGCTTTCGCTTTGCCACAACAGCTCACACTTCAAGTTTGCATGCATGCATGCATGCATGCTGCGTGCCTGCCACCTTGCCCCCCTCCCCCAAAACCTAATTTGTCGCGTCATTGCAGAGACACAAGCGAAGCACACGCGCTCGACGGTGATTGAGCCCATGTTCTCGCTGACAAAGCCGCAGTCTGCCTCGGACGAGGTGTGCGAGGCCGTGCAGGAGGAATACTCGCGGGCAGAGGGCGCCGTGCAGGATCTCCTGGCCAAGTTTGATGTGGACACGCAGGCGCAGTGCGGCCTGACGCCGCCAAGCACGCTTGAGCGGGCAGCGGAGAAGGCTAAGGACTTCAAGGACACGGTCGTGAACAAGGCCAAGCACGCCACCGACGAGGCCAAGCTCAAACTGCGCAAGCTCAAGGACCGCGCACACCCAACAAACTGATCCATGTGTCTGCTCTGTGTGTGTGTGTGTGCTGTATGAGACGATGGATGTTGTGGACGTAGCTGTGCTGTGCGCGCGTATGAGATGGTAGTAGGCATTGTGCATGGCGGTCATGTGGTGCTCGTCTGGTGCGTCTTCTTCTTCTTCTCTGTCGACTGTTGGCAATGCCTCCCATAAATTTTCCCAACACGCCACAACAACCACCGAGCGAGATGAGCAACACCCTTGCGCGAGTGGCTCAGCGCATCGCTGCACAGGTGAGAGACCACACACACTGCCGCTGTTTGTGCAAGCAGAGGCGGTAGTGGGGATGCAGGGGGGGGCAATGATGCAGTGCAAAGGCGGTGCAAAGGCGGTGCAGAGAGGGCGCAGTGGTGCACGTCACAAACGCGCTCAGACTCACACACACACACACACACACACCCCTCATACTCACACACACACACA
>NW_004754932.1:971965-974124 GCF_000188695.1 Salpingoeca rosetta | reverse complement strand
ACACACACACACACACACACACACACACACACACACACACACACACACACACACACACACACACACACACACACACACACACACACACACACACACCACACAGAGAATTATTTGGTTTGGGCAAGGAGGAGCCGTGGGCTAGGGTGTGACGCGAGCACTTGTGGCAGCAACGTCGCTTTGCTCTGAAGCAACCCACAGTGTGTGCATTGGACGCATGCAAGGCAGGCACGAAACCACTCATTTGAGAAACGTGAACACAAGTGCACACTAAACACGTCCATCCACCCACACGGCACGCCACGTCACGCGCCCGGTTCGCCAGTACACAGCATAACAGCACACCGCACCACACCGCAACACATGCCAACACGTGTCAACACACCTGCCGCCTGCTTTGTGAGCTGCATGGACGTAGCGAGCTGCTGCTTGTGCCGCTCAAGGAGGGCATACACGGTGCGGCTGTATGCCAGCTGCTGCTGCTGGCTCAGCGCCTCCCGCTGCCGCTGCACCTGCATCTCCACGTCCAGCTCCCGCGCAATTGCCGCCGCCATAGTCTGCCGCGCCCCAAACGACAGCTGCTGCTCCTTCAAAAAGTCCCGCACCACGGGGTCATTGCTCAGGACGATCCTCCGCGTGTCTTTCTTCACGCTGGATGTTTCCTCCAGCAGCTCCTCCACGCGTTTCTCGTGCCGCTCCGTGCCCTCCTCCATCATGCGCTCCAGCATCGCCGTCCGCTCCCGCATGGCCGTCGTCTCCGTCGCCAGCTGCTTCGCCCGCGCCCGCGTCTCCGCCACCTCGCCCTCCCGCACCCCAATCTCCTCCACCAGCTCCTCCGTGTGCGCCGCCACCGCTGCCGCATCCGTCTGCAGCCGCTCCAGCGTCTCCGTCGCCTCCGCCTGCCGTGCGGGCGCCGACTCCACCCGCGCACGCGCCGCCAAGCACTCGGCCTGCACGTCGTCCCGCCGCTGCGTGGCCTCCGCCTCAATCCCCGCCAGCCGCTGCTCCTCGCAGTCCGTCTGCGTTTGCAGTGCAGCGTGCTCTGCCCGCAGCTGCTTCTCGCGTGCTGTCGTGCGCTCGTATTCGGTGGACAGCGCCTCCTTCCGCTCCTCCAGTTGCGCCACGCGCGTGTCTGTGGCGGAAATGTCCGCCTCCAGCTTGGGCAGCACCGTCGCCGTGTCCTCGCGCACGCGCGCGTGAGTCTCGTTCACCTGCTGCAGGGCGGCTTGCACGTGCGCGTGGAGGTCCTTCTCCACCGCCAGGTCCTCCTCCATCTCCCTGCAGCGGTGCTTGAGCGCGCGGTCGTCCAGCGCCATTGTCTCCTTCAGCTCCTGCACCTGCTGCCGGTGGTGCGTCACCTCCCGCATGGTCCGGTCGTACTCGTCCAGCGCCAGCTTGTACTGCCCCTCAATGCGCTGCATCTCCGCCTCCAGCGCCGCCTTGCCCGTCTCTGCAGACGTGATGGCCGCCTCTGTCGCCCGCACCACCTGCTCCTCGTTGAACAGCGCGTCGTCCGCGGCGTGAAGCTTCCCCGCGTCGTCGGCCAGCACGCCCTGCGCACGCTCCAGCGCCGCCCGCTGCTCCGCCATCGCCCGGTCCATGCGCTCGTGCTCGCTGGAGCTGTCGCGAAGGGCGGCCTCATATTGGGCAGCGCGCTCCTCGGCTGCAGCCTGCTCCTGCTCCACTTTCTCCTGCAGAGCCGACACCTGATAGCGTCGGTGGTGATCGTATGGTGGTGATGGCATGGTGGCAGCGGTGGTGGTGGTGTTAGCGTGTTGGAATGGCGAAGAGGAACACGGTGTAGCGGTGTCGGTCGGGACAAGTTGGTAAATGCGTAAGTGGGGAACAGGGGCGGGGACAAAAGCCGGAGGGAGGGAGAGCGGAAGAGGGGGGGGGGGTTGTGGAAGGGAAGGAGGAAACAGGGGAAAGTGAAATGAGGAAGCAGGGAACAAGAAGCATACACATAGAGATCTACACACACACACACACACACACACACACACACACACACACACACACACACACACACACACACACACACACGCACACCTAACCCACACGATCATACGATGTCGCGTGCACATTTGAGCAGGGACGGGCTGTCCTCTCCATAAGACGTACACACACACACAGATCCACTCACGCAGTTAAAAAATCTCCCC
>NW_004754932.1:962694-971865 GCF_000188695.1 Salpingoeca rosetta | reverse complement strand
ACACACACACACACACACACCACACACACACGCACACACGCACGCACGCACGCACGCACGCACGCACGCACACACTCACACACGCACGCACACACACACACGCACGCACGCACGCAGCGAAAAATCCCCACCGTCTCTCTGATCTGCTCTTTGGCCCGGAGAGCCTCCTGCACTTGCTGGCGGATGTGCTGCTGCTCCGTGATGCGCTTTGCAACCTTTGCCTTGAGCTCATCCGTGCGGTCGTCCGGTGCATGATCTGCCGCCTCTTCCTGCTGCAACAACTGCTGCGCGCGCGACAGCTGGCTCTCCGCGTCCTTAATCATGTCTGCGTGCGCGCGCTGTTCCTTGTTTGCGTGCGCCACCGTGTCGTCCCACGTGCCCTGCGCCTCGCGTTGCTGCTTGATGGCGGCGCTCAGCGCCTCCTGTGCATTCTGCAGCCGCTCCTCCACCGCTGCTGTTGTGTCGCCTTCGGTGGACACGCGCGTGTTCACGATAGTGCGCAGCTGCTCTGTGCGGTGGATGTCATCCGCGAGGCGTGCGCGCTCCTGCTCCGCCTCGTGCAGGCGCTCCCGCAGCCGCTGCAGGTTGAGCTGCATCTCGCTCAGGTGGACCCGCCGCTCGCGGATCTCGCTCAGGTTCTTGTGGGATTCGGCCTTGACTGCCAGGTCAATCTGCTGGCGCTGGAAGGTTTCAAACTCCTCCAGCTGGCGGCGGCGCTCCGCTTCCTCAAGCAGCCAGTACTTCCACCCACGCATGGTGAGCCGGCCGTCCATGGCCATGCGCTGCAGCAGGTGCTGCGCCTCCAGCAGCCGCCGCACCACCAGCTCATCGTTCTCCTCCACTGAGTTGGCCTCCAGCGCCCCTTTCTTCCTTCCTTTCTTCCGAGTCTGCTCGTTCAGCACCTCATTGTTGCTGCTCTGCTGGTGTGGGGTGAGGAGGAACGTTGACGGATGAGACACTGGGCCATGAAAGGGAAACGGTGAAAGTGGGCACGAGATCTCGTGCACAGACACACACACACACACGCACAGGCGCATGCATAGGCACACACACACACACACATAGGCACACACACACACACACAGACAAGACACACACACACACACACACACACACACACACACAGACAAGACACACACACGCACACAAACATGCAAATCCGCACACAAGCACACACGCACTTCAAAGGCTTCCTTGAGTTGCGCCTGGAGATGCACATCCGCGATGGCCACAAGGGACTGGACCAACTCGACGCCTTGGTCTGCAAGCTGCTGCAATGAAGCAGCCCGCTGCTCCACATCATGCTGCTGTTGTTGTTGCTGCCCTTTTGCCTCTCCTTCCGTTGACGCCACAGACGTCATGTTCGTCGTCTTGTTGTCTTGTCGTTCTTCGTATCTTCCTCTGCGGCTGTCTGCTGTTGGCAAGCAGCAGCGAGTGGCAAAAACGTGACGACTTGTTTTGCGCCCACACCCTCCAAGCCAAAGCAGCTCGGAGTGGATGGATGGATGACACGACTGCGGTGGCCACAACGACAACGACGACGACGGCGACGACGACGACGGCTGTGATGGATGGCGCACCGAGAAGCATCGGTGTTGGCGATCGCGTGCAGCATGGCACAACCAAGGGCAAGGTCATGTTTGTGGGACAAACACAGTTCAAGGAGGTCAGTGACCGACCATTTGATGCGTGTTCTGTGTGATGAGCATTTATGTGATGAGTGTGTGGTGCGACGTGGTGTCGTGTGTGTGTGGTTGACTGTACACCCGACGTTGGCTCGACTGTCAGCTTGCTGTGTACACACACACACATACACACACACACACATGTACACACACACACATGTACACACACATACATGTACACACACACACACACACACACACACACACACACACACACACACACACACACACACACACACACACACACACACACACACACACACACGCACATATGAACCCGCCAGGGCACATGGGTGGGCATTTGGTTGGATGAGCCAAAGGGAAAGAACGATGGGTCGGTGCGAGGCGTGCGGTACTTCGAATGCCCAATGAAGCACGGCCTGTTTGCCAAGGTCGACAAGGTGGTACTCCTCCAAGCTGCTGCTGGCAAGACAGCCGAAGAAGTACAAGAGGAGATACAGCACAAGGACCATTTGCAGCATTCACAGCAACAGCAGCCTGAGCCAGGTCGTCGCGACATCGAACTGAAGCCTCAACGCATCTCGCCGCAGCCGAGTGACGCGCACGCGTCGGCAAACGGTAGCACGGTGCAATCACACGACGACACCGAAGCTACCCACCCCCAAACACCACCACCACAACAACAACAGCAGCAGAATGAGAATGATTTCGAGGGCGAGTTGAGCAGGTTACGCGAGCACCATGCGCGGGAGATGGCGGCATTGCGAGAAAGCGTGGAGGCACGCGAAGCAGCGTTGCGGGCCGCAACGGCAAAGCAGGAGCAGCTCGAGACGGAGCACACCGCCCAGCTTGACATGCTGAACGAGGAGCTGGCGTCGTTTCGCGCCAAGGCAACGGCCGCCAAGGAGCGCGAAGACCAGCTGCAGGCTCAGTTGTTGGACACGGACACAAACCACAGATCGGCGCTGGAAGCCATGCAGCGCGCGCACAAGGCGGCGAGCGAGAAGGCGGCGGCCCAGCACGAGGAGCAGGTCAGCACGCTGCAATCGGAACTGGCCGAACTGAAAGCGCAGCAGCAGCTGCTGCAGGACAGCAACACCGCAACCAGCGAAGCCGCACGTGCACGCACGGCCGAGCTGGAACAAACCAAGCACGCGCTCGAAGCAAAAGTGAGCGAACTGGAGGCGGCGGCGGCAGCACAACAGCAGCAGCAAGAGGAAGAGCAGAGACGGGCCGTGGCCGCCGCGGAGAAGGAGAGGGATGCAGCAGCAGAGGAGGCGGCAGCAGCACGCACACGTGCGCAGGCGCTGTCGGATGAACTTGCCACTGCGCAGCAGCAGCTCAGAGAGGCACAGGACAAGATGGAGCAGGAAGAGACGATGAGAAACGCAGAGGAGGACGAGAGGAGGAAGAGAAAGCAGGCAGAGGAACAACTGGAGGAGCGACGCGCGGAAGCCGAACTGCAGCAGAGGGAAGAAGAACAGCAACAGCAACAGCAACAGCAGCAACGCAGCGAGGAAAGGGATCGCTTGCAGCGGGAGCGTGAAGCCGCGTTTGAGCAGCAGCTGCAGCACCTCCGCAGCGCGCTTGACGCTGAACAGCAGCAGTGCCGGGCCCGAAGGGAACGAGAGGCGACGCTGACGGCACGCGTGGAAGCGCTGGAGCAAGAGGCGGAGCAGCGAGAGAGCGCGTGGAAGGAGAAGGAGGCCACATGGGCTGCACAGTGGGAGGAGCGGGTGCGCGAGAGCACGCAGGCGACAGCGCGTGACGTGGAAACACAAACAGCGGGTTGGCAGCAGAAGGTGGCTGATTTACAGGCGCAACTTGCTGCGGCCGAGCAACGATTACAGGGCCAGGATGCCAAACACCAGCAAGACCGTGACCAGCTGATGGCAGTACACGAAGACCAGCGCACAGCACTCGAGCAGGTGTGTGCGTGCATGTCTGTGTGAGTAAGTGTGCTTGCATGCTTGTGTGTGTGTGTTTGCATGTGTGCTTGCATTCCTGTGTGTGTGGGTGTGTTTGCATGTGTGTTTGCGTGTGTTTGCATGTGTGTTTGCGTGTGTGTGCATGTGAATGTGCAAGTCGTTGGAGAGTTGAGAACATGGATGCCCTTGCCTCATTCTGAAAGTTGTGCCTGCACAGGAGATATCGCAGCTTCAACAGCAGCTGGAAACCGTTCAGGTAAGGCCTGTGCCGTTTGTTCCTTTGGAACCAAAACGTTCACTCAATGTTAACGGTGAAACCACGACACCATTGCTGCATGTACATGGCCCACTCGCTCGCTCCTCTCACACAACCCCACGCGCATGCATCACGCGGCACGATAGGCTGACACGAGCGCGATTGTGTCCGAGGTGACGGCGGCGCTGGAGACCGCAAACAGCGAGAAACAGGACGCACTGGCACGCGCGCAGAGGAGCGATGATGCCCTTGCGCACTTGAAGCAGGTGCGTCGTGGTGCGTGTTGCCCTCCTTTGTGTTTGCTCGGTATCTACATCCCTTTGTCCGTTTGGTGTTGGAAGCTGCTCTTCGCAACATCTTCATGCCTGACCCTTCCGGTTCCCTCCCCCGTTTTCTCCCATGTCTCTCTCTCCGCCACTCCCTTGTGCCTTCTTTAACATCGCCACTCACCGCGACTTGCTCTTGCGCCTAACTCGACACCCCGCCTTCATGATTGTCCGCTTTGTGCGCGACCCAGACGCATGAACAGGTGCTGCACGAGAAGCAGGCGCTTGAGGCGGACTTGCACGCGCAGGGCGACGACACGAGCGCATTGCACGAGCAAGTGGCAACGTTCAAGCAGTCCCTCTCCACCCTCCAAACCATCAACGCCGATCTCCAGCAGAAGGTGTGTGTGTGTGTGTGTGTGTGTGTGTGTGTGTGTGTGTGTGTGTGTGTGTGTGTGTGTGTGTGTGTGTGTGTGTGTGTCACTAGTTTCGCTTGCGGATGCAGGAAGACCCATGTCACCCCCCCCCCCTTTTCTCTTCGTCCCCTCTGCTTCCCACTCACCACTTCTGGCGCATGCATGCATGCATGATGTGCTGTCAGGCTGAGCGCGTGAGCGGTCTCGAATCGACCGTGGCGGACCTGCATCGGCAGCTGGAGGAGACGCGCGCGCGTGCGAATGTATTGCAGGCGGAAGCGGCGAAGAAGGACGAGGAGCTGACGGCTACACGAGACAAGGGTGCGCAGGCACTGGCAGACGCAAAGGCGAAGCACGCGCGCAAGATGAAGGAGGCGAAGGAGAGCAACGCCGCACAGGTGCAGCGGCTGACGCGGGAGCGGGACGAGGCGGTCAAGGCGCGCGAGGAGCTGGAGCAAACGCGGCTGCTGCAGTCTGCAGCGGCGCTGTCAGCACAGCGGGACCTGCAGGTGAAGCTGGAAGCAGAGCAGGCGCAGGCGGCAGCGCTGAAGAAGGAGCTGGAGGACGTGCAAGGCGAGCAGTCCTCCCTTGCAGCGAAACTGGCGGCAGCGGAGGGTGAGGTGTCTGCGCTGCAGGCGACGGTGCGCGAACGCAACGCCTCTGAGGAACAACTCGAAGAGCAGGTGTCGGCGATGGTTGTGCACGTGCAGACGCAGAAGCGGGAGATTGAGGCACTGGAGGCGACGCTGGAGCGGGTGCTGTCGCGGCTGGACGAGGCGGTGGAGAAAGGGGCCGTTGCGCCGCTGAAGCCGTCGGAGATCCGGCTGCTCGGGGCGCGTCCGGCCCGCGAGCAAGCGCTGTCCATCAGCATCCCGACGTTCACCACCATGCAGTACCGCGGAAGCGAGTACCACGTGTACCAGATCTACATCACGGTGGGCGAGGAGCAGTGGGTCATCTACCGGCGGTATCGGGAGCTGCTCGAGTTCCACCGCGACGTGTCCCGCCACCTGCAGGGCGCGCAGGCGCTGTCGTTCCCGCCAAAGGTGACGCTTGGCAGCCGCAACACCAAGGTGGTGGAGGAGCGCCGGGTTGCGCTGCAGTCATACCTGCAGCACGTGGTGCGGCTGGCGCGCACGACTCCGGGGACGCCTGTGCAGCAGGAGCTGAGCAAGGAGGCGCTGCTGCTCACGCTGCCGTTCCTTGCTGAGGACACCAGCTCCCTTGCCCCTCTCCCGGCGTTTGATGACCAGTGAACAAGAGATACAAGTTTGGAGGGAGGTCGTCAAACCCTCTGTTTTGTGTGTGTGTGTGTGTGTGTGTGCCTGCGTGTCTGTATGTGTGTGTGTGTGTGTGTGTCTGTGCGTGCGTGTGTGTGTGGGGGGGGGGTTTTCTGTGTGTCTGTGTGTATGTATGTGTGTCTGTGCCTGTGTATGTGTCTGTGTGTGTGTGTGTGTGTGTGTGCCTGTGTGTATGTGTGTCTGTGTGCGTGTCTGTGTGTGCCTGTGTGTATGTGTGTCTGTGTGCGTGTCTGTGTGTCTCTGTGCGTGTGTGTCTGTGCGTGTGTCTGTGCGTGTGTGTGTGTGTGTGTGTGTGTGTGTGTGTGTGTGTGTGTGTGTGTGTGTGTGTGTGTGTGTGTGTGTGTGTGCCTGCCCTTGATTCATTGGTTGTTGTGTTTGTGCATACCTCCTCCACCTGCAAATGCAAGCAGCACCTGTGTACATGCTTCGCTGCTGCAGCTGCTCTCTGCGCATTTGTTCCCTCCCTTGCCCACTGTGTTGTGTGTCTAGGACCATTAGCATTACCTGCTCCCTGCACCCTGTTATTCTTCCCTTCCCTTTCCTCCTTTCAGCAGCGATGCAGTTGTCTGATTGTTTACTACGTTCTGCATGTCACCCCCATGTGAGCGGCACGACCTCTTTCCCCATCTCTCTGTCATTCACAAATACACGACCAACCCCACCGCCAAGCTGGCCTTGTTGCGCGCCAACTCTAATGCGAGCACGCTGGCGTTGCCCCTCCTTGTGGCTGGTTGGCACGCGAATGTACGCACCACTCCACAACTGCAAACCCTCACGTGCCGCAGCAACGTCCGATTACCTCACCATTCACACGGCAACCCTCCTTCCTTCCTCCTTCCTCCCTCCTCCTCCACGCAAGTGCGCCTACTCCCATCCTCCTCTCGCGCTCTTGTCCAATGTACATGCTCGATTAGATGTGCACCGCTCGCAGTTCAATACCTGTGGTGTGGGAAGGGCGGTGGGGGCGGCCAGCTGCGATTTGGATGATCATAGCGCGGGTGCGCAGGCCACGGGCGTGGTGGTGCCACGCCTTGCGCCGGACCTCGCAATATTGGTTGTGTAGGTGGAGGCGGTGGAGGCTGTCTTGGCTGCGCGAGCAAGGTGCGCCCTTGTTGCCAGCGTGGTGGCGGTGGCGGGTGGTGAGGCGCGCGTGCGACGTCGTGGCGGTGGTGATAAGGGGGCTGGTGTGGGGAATGGGCGAATGGGGGCCGATCTGGGCGTGGCAGCGGACGATGGTGTTGTGCAGGGCGCGGCATGTCGCGGCGCTGTTGGCCACCACGGCGAGGCGGTGTCCTGCTGCGATGAGCGTGTGACGCTGGAGACGGGGAGTTCCCGCGTTGGCGAGCTGGTGACGAGGCGCCACTGGCATCGCCAGCGGCTGCCCTGCTTGTCGCTGGTACCACTGGCGAGGACGACGTTCTCGCGCGGGAACCGTCGTGGGTTGTGGTGTCGCCGGCGCTGGCAGCTGTGTTGGTTTGGCCTGACCTGGACCTGGGCGTGGCGCTCGTGCGTTCTTGCGAGGCTGCAGTTGTCGCTGGTGATTCCTGCGGCGTGTGCGGTGACGCAGAGTGTGCCGATGTGTGGGAGTGCAGACTGTTGTCGAGGTTGTTCTGCCTGCTACTTGTGCTGCTGCCGTTGTGCGTGTGGTTGGTCACATGTGTGTCTTGCTGGTGCGTGGACGCAGCTGCTGTCGTTGGGCTGCCGCCGTCTTTCCATCTCTTGTGTGCAGGCTCGTGTGCAGGCTCGTGTGCAGGCTCGTGTGCAGGCTCGTGTGCGTTTGGTTCACTGGCGCTGTTTGGCTGTGCGCTGGTGTGTCGAGGAATGTGCTTGACGTCGCCGCCGTTGCCACTGCTGATTCTTCGATGGTGAAACGCGTACAGCTCCTCGACTTTGGCGTCCTTCAAGCGCTCAAGCTCGCCCTCGAGCTCCTGCACCCTGGACACGAGCCTGCTCACCACGTCCACCAGCTCCTGCGGCGCAGTCGACAGCACGCCTTCCAGGTGCTCCATGTGCGGCGTTGTGTGTGTGCAGTTAGTTGTTGGCGGTGTGGTTTGTGGTTGGTTGGGGAGTTTTCTTGTGCGACACGACGAAATGCGGGAGATTGCGTTTGGTGCTGTGCTCTGTCTGTGTGTGTGTGTGTGTACATGTGTGTGTTCATGTGTGTGTGTGTGTGTGTGTGTGTGTGTGTGTGTGTGTGTACATGTGTGTGTGTGTGTGTCAGCTGGGTCTCCCCCTCCCCCTCTTTCCCCGCCCCGCCTCAGTCTCCCCGTGTCTGCGAACTCTCTGGTTGCGTGGCGTGTCTGCGCTGCGCTGGCATACGAGCTACGCTGATGTATGTTGTTGTGAAGAGACAGTTAATGATGACCAAAAAGGAGATTACCGAACAAGGGAAGAAGGTGCACGCGATGTACAAGTCTTCCATTCTCCCAGTGCGTAACGAAACAGCACTCGCTCACTCGGGCTTCAGATAACGCCATACCACTGATCGTCCAGGGAAGCGGTGCGCTCCAACACATCAAAGTCTCCGTTGAACATTTTCAGCTCAGCGACAACGCGAGACACCTGGCAAAGGTGGTAACAGCGGGTATTACGGGTGAGAACGAGCGAGATCATAAGTGTGAGGTGTGTGTGTGTGTGGTGTGTGTGTGAGTGAGTGAGTGTGAGTGCGTGTGAGTGTGTGTGTGTGTGTGTGTGTGTGTGTGTGTGTAAGTGAGAGGGTGTGTGAGTGAGTGAATGTGTGTGTGAAGGGGAGACACAGCCAGGCAACCAGACGCTGTGACGGCGAGACAAAGCTTGGTGGGGCTCATTTCAAGCTCGCCTCATTGTGTCCATCACGCAGCACACACACGCGTACAAGAAGTACACCGCAAACACACACACACACACACACACACATGTGCAGCAAGGCGGCACACACGACCTGGGAGGAGAAGGTGCCGACGAGGAAGCGAGCAGAGGCCATGATGTAAATTTCGCACAGAAGGTTCTCCAGGGATTCGAGCGAGACACGGGTAGACATTTTCGTCGCAAGGCTAGCGCCTAGCATCAACATCACAAGCAATCAACACCACAAGCAACCATGCATGCAAGCAGTGAGTAAGTGAGTTGGTTGAATGGTTTGGCATGTCGAAAAGGGGAACTGAGAACAGAGGCAAGCTCATGAGGAGAGCGAGCGCTGGTGGTAGGAACCGAAGCACAGCACACTCACTCACTCGCTCGCTCTCACACAACAGCGGCCCAAAACACCACAGCACACCAAAAGTGCGCGCGCTTGACGCACACACACACACACACACACACACACACACACACACACACACACACACACACACACACACACACACACACACACACACAC
>NW_004754932.1:954960-962594 GCF_000188695.1 Salpingoeca rosetta | reverse complement strand
ACACACACACACACACACACACACACACACACACACACACACACACACACACACACACACACACACACACACAGAAGCACACGCGCAACGCGCACAGCTCACAGCTCACAGCTCACACACAAACACACACACACAAGCACACACACACTCGCACACACACACACACACAAACAAGAACACACGCACAGCTCGCAGCTCGCAGCTCACAGCTCACACACGAAGACGCACACACACACACACAGAAGCACACGCACAGCTCACACAACACAAGCACACGCGCACAAGCAGCGGAAGACCTTCTGGATTCCAGACAATGCGGTTGTGGCGCCATGTGCTGAGGGAGTTGCGGTCGCCCTCTGCAAAGATGGAGGGGTCATCTGTAGCCACAAAGGCGGTGGTGTTGGGCGTGTACGAGTGCATGGTGTGCCAGTACTGGCTGTCGCTGAAGAGAAAGTGGTCCACGTGCAAAAAGTACTCGCGCCAGCAATGCAGCTTTGCCTCCTTCTTCAGCTTGTCCGTCATGCGAATGTGCACGGCAAAGTCAACGGGGAGGGACAGCTGCAAGTCGGCCAGCTTTCGCTGCAGTATGGCCTTCATGCGCGCGTTTGGGCGCATCAGCCAGCCAATCAGCTGCCCAACATACCACAAGCGGGCATCGCGCTTGCGCAGGAACAGGGCCTCCACCTCGTCCCGGATGAACGCTGGCAAGGGGTGATCAAAGGCCTCCTTTGAGGACAGGACCGGGGATAGCCGAAACGTCGCCACAGTGGAGTTGATGCCGTGCATTGAGGGTCCCAACGAACGGTCGTCGGCCGAGCGCCGCACGCGTTGCATTGCGAGATCGTCCTTGGATTGGTGCAGGGTGATGGGCCGGCGCACGGGCTCAAACAAGCAGTCCCAGCCGCTGCAGTCGGGGCCGTCTGTGCGGTAGGTGCCAATCATCCTTGGCATGTACATGGTCCGATTTGTCTCCAATGCCCGGTTCAAGCACACTGCGACGCGGTGCATGAGGCAGCCGAACCCGCATCCGGCCATCATCTCGCACACCATGATGTTGCTGCTGTCCCCAAACTGCGTGTCATGCAGGCGCTGCAGTACGCGGGCCTGCAGCTCCCGCAACCTCTCATGCCGCTCCTTCTTGGAAAGCGCCGTGTGCCAAAAAGGGAACGAGTGCGTGTTACTGTTGACCTTCGTGGCATCGTTGTTGTTGCTGCTGTTGTTGTTGTTGTTGGCATGGTCATTGGCGTCGCGGTGGTGGGTGACTTTGCTTGTCCGTGCTGGTGGCACTGCGGCATTCGGGTGCTTGGTGCGTGTGCGCTTGCCAGACCGACGGCGAGCTGGACTGGGTCTGCGATTCACGGCACTCGCAGCAGCGTCTGGCCATGTCACTTCCAAATCAGCTGCAGCAACAGTGCTTGCTTCAGGCCCCAGCGGTGGAGGGTGGTTGTTCCTGCCGCTCTGTCGTTGGCTGCCTCGTTGCTGTTGTTGTTGTTGTTGTTGTGTGTTGGTCCAAGCTGTGTGATAATTGTCAAGGTTCAAGTCGCTTCTGCTTTGCATGTGGTGCTGGTGGAGCTTGTGGTGTTGGTGCTGGTACACGAGCGAGAAAAAGATCACGCCAAGGCACACCCCAAACACAAATGCTCCCGTGGCGATTGCAGCCACCCAGCTCTGTCGCACCGGCATCAGTGTGTGTGTATGTGTATGTGTGTGTGTGTTGGGGGGGGGGGGGGTGAGAGGGAGAGCAAGCAAGCAAGCAAGCAAGGAAGCAAGCGAGAAGCTCGCTTTTGCTCGCTGAGTCCTGCCGTTGCGGAAATGTCGTGGATATTTTCTTTCAATCGCCACAACTTGCAGCTGCCACAGGCGCACGAATACAACAATGGGGGACAGCAGTCGTGGCGGTGGTTATGGCCGTGGTTATGGTGGACGTGGTGGGTTTCGGCCGCCGTTTGGTGGGGCGATGCCGCCACCTCCCTGGGCACAACCGCCTTCCATGGGTATGGGCAGGGGAATTGGGCCACCACTCATCTCAGCGGTACGTACATTTCGACGTGTGTGTGTGTGTGTGTGTGTGTGTGTGTGTGTGTGTGTGTGTGTGTGTGTGTGTGTGTGTGTGTGTGTGTGTGTGTGAGCGTGTGTGTGTGTGCGTGTGTGTGTGTGTGTGCGTGTGTGTATGTGTGTGCAGAAATGCTTGCATGCTGATGCTAGCGCAGGCATTGTGTTCGACTGCGCGCTCACGCTCGCGCCATCTTCGCTCGAATATTGTCACATTTCAACGACAACAACAACAACAACAACAACAACAACAACAACAACAACAACAACAACAACAACAACAACAACGGTTGCAGGCGCCGCCGCAGCCACGATTCGGCGGCTATGGCGGCGGTGGTCGAGGTCGAGGTCGAGGGCGCAGAGGGCGTGGTGGTAATGGTGGCGGTGGACGCGGTCGAGGACAGAACAGACGACCGTACGTACAGCGTACACGTGTGTCTCTGCATGTATGCGTCTGTAAACTCGTGTGTGTCTGCATGCGTGCGTGCGGGCAGCTATGCATGTTCGTGTTTGTGTCTGTGCTTGCTTGTTGCCTCTTGTTCATTGCGTGCCTGTTGCGAGTGTCGCAGTGGTGGATCATTGTGCGTGGTTTGCTACTTGCCACTCACCGAAGAGATACACTTGCCGTGTCGCTTGTCACCGTTCAGGCGTCATCGAGACGACGAGGAGCCGCAGAGCTACTTTCACATGGCCATGAGCATGGATCCGTGGCTGGCGTTGTTAACAGAGGAGGAGCGACAGCACATCCCGTCAACCACTGTCATACCCCAGCAGCGCCAGCAGCCGCCGCCGTCGGCACCAGCACCTATCTCTCAGCCACAACACACCCCTGTCACCACCACACAGTCCAACCCAGCAACAAGCCATGAATAGTCAAGAGGAGTGGTGTGCATATGTGTGTGCGTGTGTACGTGTGCGTGTGTGTGTGTAAGCTACGTGCATTTGCGTTCGTGTGCACGGTGTGTGTGTGTGTGTGTATGTGAACATGTGCTTCGTATCCGACTGTGATCTCCTTCTGTCCCTTGTGCTTTGTTTTCTTCCCAATATATCGAACTCACAGGCATCGGGTTTATGTCGTAACTAAGCAAACCACACACTCTCTCACGTGCGCGCACACGCAACTACCAAAGTACACGCTCTGCATGATCTCAATGCTCTGATCTCGGAAGAGTAAGCAGAGCAGACGAACTTCGCACAAGGAACGAAGAAAGATGACTCCGACATGACCAGCAAAAGTCACACGAACTACACGCTTTGGGCTATGCCGCCACAAAGAGACAAAGGCTGTGAGAATGAAATACCGAAACACACACGCGCAGCGAATCCGCACACGCACACACACACACACACACACACACACACACACACACACACACACACACACACACACACACACACACACACACACACACACGCACACACACGCACGCACGCATGCACGCACACACATATGCACACACAAATACACACACATGCACACACATACAAAGCAACAACAGCGAGACAGCAAGACGGCCATCATCAGAAGCGCTCAACCCATGCCGGGCGTGGGCGATGCGGAAGATACATTGGAGTGGAGCGAACAGCGTACGAGCGGGCACGCTGACCATCTGTCCCACCCACACTCATCATGCCCATTGCCATCGCAGGGGTCGTAAAGGTGACGTTACCAGCTCCGCTGCCGACCGCACTGGTGGCGCTCGTGTTGGTGGCACTGGTGCTGGTGGCGCTGCCGAAGAGAGAGAACATGGACGTGCTGGTTGCGGTACCGGGGCGGGACGCAGTGACTAGCCGCTCTGCCGCCGCTTGGATGCGCTGGGAGAGGCGGTGGTGGAAATCGCGCGCAGCGGACGGTGTCTTGAAGGCAAGCGCGTGCGTGCGGTACACGGGCTGTTGGAACGGCTGCACGCGAATCTCCACCACGGCAACCATGTCCAGCTTGCCGCCAACGCCGGCCTGGGTGCTGCTGCAGCGCAGGTGGCGCATGGGCAGGTAGAGCAAAGGGTCGCCCGTGTTGTTGTCCGAGATGAGTAGGCCGCGGGCGTTCAGGACAACCAGACGCTTGTGGGTATCAGCCAGGTCCTTGCGCGTCAAGTGCGAGACAATTCGCCCAGCGGCGCGACAGCCCAGCTGCACCACGTCCAGCGAAGATGCACATGACATGTCGATGTGCGACACATACTTTGCCTGCACGCAAACGGGCGGCTCCTCCGATGGCACTGCAACGCGCTGGTCATCCGACGGTGATGCACCCTCATCAGGAACCACGCCAAGGGTCGCACCACGGCCGCCCCGACCCGCTTGACGCTTGGACTTGGACCTGTCGAGCGTTTGGGCTTTGCAGGCTCGGGAATCCTGGGCAACGCCCACCTTTGCCGAGGCGCGTGGTGCGTGGCCCAAGGTGCGAGAGCGCCAGCGCCGCTGTTTGCGAGACAGCGATGCTTGTTGGCGTTGTTGTTGCTGCTGCGGCTGTGGCGGTTGGTGTTGTTGGTGTTGTTGGTGTTGTTGGTGTTGTTGGTGTTGTTGGTGTTGTTGCTGCAGGTGTGTCTTGGGCGATGCAGGGCGCTGGGTCGTGGGCAGCGTGTGCTGTTGGTGGTGCTGTGCGGAACGCGTGTCCTGATCCTGCTGGTGGTGCAGGCGCTGCTGGTAGTAGGGGACGGCGTGCGAGCAGGAACTGTGGTGGCTTGTGGTGGTGTCGCTGCTGTCGCGGTGAGGTCGGGGCCCATGGTCAGGCTGGTTGGACTGGTTGGAACCCGCATCCGCCGTGTCAGCGGGTGGTGAAGGAGAGGAGGAAGACGCCGACGACGGTGCTGGTGTCGCCCTCTTGCTCCAGCGCTGCGGCACGTTTGTGGCCGGCAGGCTGCGCTGGAGCACGTCCTTGGGCACCTCGCTCACGGTGGCGTTGGTATTGGAGGAAGAGGTGCGAGAGGACCTGGTGATGCCGGAGGCGAAGCTTGGCGCGCGCTGCGCAAGGAAGGCGCGGACGGCTGGGGATGGCGCAGCAGACGTGGAGATGGTGTAACTGCGCTGTCGGGCGGACGCCGCGCGCCAGGAACGAGGGGATGGGGGAGTAGAGGAGGTCGTTGGGGCGGAGGAACATGCCGCGGGGCTGCGACCACCACCCCTGCGATTTCTGCTGGCACTGCCCGTCTTCTGGAAGTCTGTGCTGGTGTTGGGTGCCGAAGGTGCTGTGGTTGATGTTGGCGTCGTTGTTGTCGGTGGTGTGTTGGGCTTGGGCACCGGAGACGGTGCTGCACTTTCGGGCACTTGGCCTGTTATTGCGGGTGGGGGTGCGTTTGGGCGAACCCCATGCCAAACATCAGCAGCTCCGCGGCTTGTGTCCCAACACGAGACGCCGTCGTGGTGGCTATTGCTGGTATCGCCGGCGGGGGCGCTGGTGCTGATGCGGACGTTGATGGCGGTGGTCGGGGTGGTCGGGCGACTTGAGGTGCCACTGCTGCCCGCACTGACGGTGGCACTGCGAGAGCGACAATGCATCTGGAACGGGCTCGTACTCCTCGAGCGCGCTCGCCCTTGGTGGCGTCGCTGCTGTTGTTGTTGTTGTTGCGGTTGTTGTGGTTGTTGTGGTTGTTGTTGTGGTTGTTGTCGTTGCTGCTGGTGCTCGTGCAGGCTCGACACATTATCAACACTGTTGATTGGAGCGGGACTGGCGTTGTTGGTGCCTGCAAGCACGCGCAAGCTGTTGTCGCAGCTGTTGCCATTGCTGTCGTTGTTTGTGGCGGTGGTGGTGGTGGGTTTGAACTTGGCAGCACTGGACGCACGCAACATGGCGTGTTGGTGGTGGTGGTGCGCAAGCTGGCGCACGGTGATGTCCACATCCATGGTCTGGCTTTCTCTCAATGCGCAAGTTGAACACCTGCAGCGCGCGTTGGGACCAGGAACGATGGATGGATGGGTGGATGGGTGGATGGGTGGATGGATGGCACGCGACCAAACAACGAGAAAGTGGTCGTGGCAAGCGTGGTGGTGTGGGTTGGTGGGCACCAAAGCAAGCACAAGCAAGCACAAGCAAGCACGCCAAGTGAGGCGAGCACGTCAGCAAGGGTTGCTCGAGGAAGAATCAATGAGCACCACCAAGACAGGCACACACATACCTGCTGACGTGGTGTGCGGCACACAGAAGAACAAGCGAAGCAAGAGAGGGGGGCATGGGAAGAAAGGCATGGAAGAGCAACAGGATGGTTGGATTGTGTGGATGTGCCTGTTTGGGTCTGTCATGGGGGCGGTGTGGCGATGGTTGGGTGTTGGATACAGGGATAGTGAGACTGACTGCCTTGGGGAGTTTGGGAGCAAGGCGAAAGCGTGTGTGTGACACGGAGGGAGGACAGGGCGTGGGCGATGCTTTGGCGGTGTTCTTCTTGGCGATGTTTGTTTGTTGCAGGCAAACAAGCAAGCACGTTGAGGGTGGCGAAGCAAGCGCGTGTCGATTGCGTGGCGTTGCATTTAGTCAGGGTTTAGAAGCGAACAATCCCAAACGCGCGCCGAACCGCATAGCCTGGCTGCCACGCATGCTTTTCCGGGTGTGCGAGAACGTTGGTTGGCTGTGCTGTGTGCTGTGTGCTGGTGTGTGTTGTGTGCTGTGTGTGCGGTGTGGGAGAGATGACAGTGTGTTGGCGAGAGTGTGTCATTCATTCATTCATGCATCCAGGAACACACCAACAGCAGCTACACACCAATAACACCAACACAAAACGCCAGCAAGGAAGAGCAAGTTTCTTTGTTTGCCGAGCAACACCAGCACCAAGACGACCAATCCCAGCAACAGCCAAGCAAGTAGTCCAACCAACAAGTCCAACCAACCCGTCCAACCAACCCAGTCCAACCAGCCAGCCAATTAACCAGAGACAGGGGCGAGGATGAACTTTGAGCAGGATACGGTCGGGGTGTGCGAGTCGCTGGCCCGCAACCAGCCAAAGCAGCTGGGGAAGCCAGCCACGCCACGCGTGCACAAGACGTTCACGGCAAAGTACTTTGGGTTTGCGCTGTGCAAGAACGGCGACAACAACAAGCTGCTCTCCTACGCCAGCCGTGCCCTGGAGGCCGTGCTGCGCGCGGAGACAAAGGCCGCAAAGGTCACCGTGGAGGTGACCTCCGACCAGGTCACCATGACCACAACAAAGGGGGAGCGCGTGGCCGTCATCCCAATTGCTGAGCTGCGCTCCTTTGCGCGCCACCAGTCCGACAAGACCGCCAAGCCCAAGATGATCACCCTCATGGCGCTGAACCGCTTCAACGAGGACAAGCACAAGCCGTACCAGTGCTTCATGATCATGACCAACACCACCGCAGACGCCGACGCCCTGTGCGACTGCATCAACATGGCCTTCAACTACGCATCCGAGTACAAGCGCATGCTTGAGGAGAAGCGGCAGCACGACTCAAAGCTTGCCAAGCTGCCAGGATCCCCACGCCTCGTCCGCGTTGGCTGGTCCTAGCTTGCTTGTGGTTGTGAGCGCGCGCGCGCGCGCGCGTGTGTGTGTGTGTGTGTGTGTGTGTGTGTGTGTGTGTGTGTGTGTGTGTGTGTGTGTGTGTGTGTGTGTGTGTGTGTGTGTGTGTGTGTA
>NW_004754932.1:899472-954860 GCF_000188695.1 Salpingoeca rosetta | reverse complement strand
CTGCAGTAGAGCAGCCAGCAGCCAGTACACATGTCTGTCAGAACGCGCCAGTCAGCCAGTGAGTGAGTGCCAGCGTGCCAGCGTGCTGCGTGCAGGGACAGGAGAGGAAGGTGGGAACGTTGTGTGTGGTGTATTTTTGGCGCACTGTGGAAAACGACAAGCTGCTGAAGCAAGAACAACGGACACGGACGACAATGAACGACCATGACGTGGAGCATGGAGGGCGAAGCCAAAGAGGAAGAGGTGGTGGTGGTGGAAAGCACGCCACGACCGCGGCGGTGCTGGTGAGCATGGCTGCGCTGGTGTGCGCGGGCGTGTACCTCGCGTGGAACCAGGACGTCGCGTTAGAACTCCTGGCGTGGTTGGAGGCCTCTCCCATGCATGTCCGCCTCATCGCCTTTGCCCTCTTGTACATCATGGCTTCCCTTCCCATGATGCTTGGCTGCGTCGTCCTCAACGTCACAGCAGGTACTTTTGTGTGTGCGTGTGTGTGTGTGTGTCTGTGTGTCTGTGTGTCTGTGTGTCTGTGTGTGTATGTACTTTTGTGTGTGCGTGTGTGTGTGTGTGTCTGTGTGTCTGTGTGTCTGTGTGTCTGTGTGTGTATGTACTTTTGTGTGTGCGTGTCTGTGTGTGTCTGTGTGTATGTACTTTTGTTTGTGTGTCTGTGTGTCTGTACTTTTGTGTCTGTCTGTCTGTCTGTCTGTCTGTCTGTCTGTCTGTCTGTCTGTCTGTCTGTCTGTCTGTCTGTCTGTCTCTGTGTATGTGTGTTTGGAAACGGGCTTGGGCAAAGCAGAGGCTTAGAGATGCTTGATGCATGCAACCCACACTCACACCAACCTTACATTCACACACACACACACGTGTGCGCGCACGTAATGTGAACACGCATTCACGCTCCACCAGGGTTCCTGTTTGGGTTCTGGCTTGGCTGCGCTGTGAGCGTGGCATCGGCCGTGTTGGGCGCGGTGCTCGTCACCCACGCGTCGTGGTGTGTGTGTGTGTGTGTGTGTGTGTGTGTGTGTGTGTGTGTGTGTGTGTGTGTGCAGTACTTGCAGCTCTTTCTATGCGTTGATGTAGTACTGTGTCGTGCTTCGTCTGTGCTTCACGCTCACCTGAATACCCGCACCCCAACGTAACACACTCCTGGTAGACGGTGGCTGCTGTCATGATGACGGTTGCTGTGAGCATTCTGACGCGGAGAGAGCTTCGCCGTTTGCACATGCACACCCTCGTTAATGGCAACCCAGCCTACAGTCCCGCAGCCAGTGCCAATGACAGGGGCAACGGTGATGGCGCCGCCGGCGGTGGTATTGATGATCGCTTTGCTGCAACTACAGCGGCGACCATGCAGACCACCAGTTCGCGTGGCCGTGCCACTCGCGACCTCCTTCAAAGCGACAGCCCTCACCACACGCTCGTCAACGTGGGTGCCCAGACCAGCCCTCACGGTCCCAGCACCAAGTCCACGGCGTCCACGGCGGGCTTGCCCTGAACGCGTGCTGCCGTCGCGGCTCGGTTCCACTGGTGACGCAGTGATGATGATGATGATGTGACGGCACTTTGCCGGGGCGGCTCTCGCAGTTCCGTTTTGTAGCTGTGTGGCGCACACTCACGCCAAGAGGGTGTTTTCGCAGATGCCACGCCAGATAAGGGAATTAGCGAATACTTCCTCCATATCTATATGCTGACCATGTACATACGTGCTGATTGACCAGAGAGAAGAAGAGAAGTAAATGACGCAATACACGCACGTGTGCACGATGCACTGAACGGTCGATAAGAGGCGCAGAGCAGAGAGGGAACATTGGGGGAGGGCAGGGGGCGAGGGTGGACAGGAGATGGTCGCAAGGTGGGGAGACGATCGCAACGTGAACGAACCACATGCACTCGAGTCACAGAGATGTGTGCGCGCACGCGTGTGTGTGTGTGTGTATGTGTGTGTGCGTGCGTGTGTTGCAGCTAGTCTGCAAGCACGCTTGGGTCAAATCCTGATACAAACAAAAAGAACGACGCAGGAAAGCAAGAGACACATTGTGGGAACCGTGGTGTGGTGCAGACGCGTACTGTCAGCATGAGAAGATGCGAGATTGACAGGGAGAGAGAGAAAGAGAAAGAGAGAGAGAGACAGACAGACAGACAGAGACAGAGACAGACAGAGACAGGGACAGAGAGACAGACAGAGACAGACAGAGACAGACAGACAGAGACAGACAGAGACAGACAGACAGAAAGAGAGAGAGAGACAGACAGACAGACAGACAGAAAGAGAGAGAGGGAGAGAAGAGGGGGCACACACACACGCGCACACACGCACACGCACACACAGACACACACACGCGCGCGCACACACGCACACACGCATACACACACACACTCTCTCTCTCTCTCCAAATGTCTCACCTGGACCAGTCTGTGGCAGGAGGTCACGCTTCGGTGTCCATGTTTGGAGGACTGTTGGCAGCAAGGAACACATGCGCAACGCGGCATCAGCCGTAAGGAACATACGCCAAAGAGCAACCCGTTTTCACACACACAGACAGAGAGAGCATGTGTGTGTGTGAGAGAGAGATATATATATCTCCCCCCCCCCCCCCCCCACACACACACACAAGCAACTCACGTTCGCTCTTGTTCATGGCGTTGCATTCTGGTGTCAGTGAAGCCCACGCACACCAGTAATTACGAAGGAGGCACGGCACAAGGTGAGAGTGTGTGAGAGTGTGAGAGCAAGCGATTGCAGAGGGTGGATGTACACAGGCACGGACGCGAGAGGTGGACTCTGATGGTGGGACTCACGTGCTGTGAAGAAGGCAGTCACTTCCTGCTTGTTCAGCTGAGGCGGCCTGCAAACAAATGTGTGTGTTTGTAAGGAAGGGAGAGAAAGTGGGGTAACCAATGGCTTATGTGTCTGCGACGCGCGCGCGCACACACACACACACACACACACACACACACACACACACACACACACACACACACACACACACACCTCTCTCTCTCTCTCTCTCACCTTGGTTGATCCATCGCTTCTTCACTCCCTCCTTCTCCTGTCTGTGTGCGTTTTGCAAATTGCGGCTCCTCCGAGAACAATTGGCAAAACCACACCTCCTGCTGAACACAAACAACACACAACAAAGCAACAACAACAACTCCCACACCCGACTGCGGCGATGGCAACCAAGTTTGCCTTGTCGGCGTTTTCGGCAGTGGCTGCTGAGACATGCACGTTTCCACTGGACCTCACCAAGACCCGGATGATGATCGCCACGCAAGCTGGCCAGCCAGTACGTGCTTTTGTTTCAGCCTTGTCTTGTTTCCCCCACTACGTTTGCGCAATGGTTGAGATTCACTCATTTGGGAACAGTGACACATTGCTTCCTCGCTTGCGCACGAGTACTCTCTCTCTCGCTCTCTCGCCTGTGCCCACTGCACTTGCTGCGCTCGATGCGCACGCCGATGCTGTCTGAATCTCAACTGCTGTTGTTTGTTTGTGGTGCACAGGCCCACGGCATGTTTGCCACAGCTGCCAGCATCGTCCGAAATGAGGGCCTGCGCTATTTATGGAGGGGATGTCCCCCAGCGCTGCTGCGACACGTCATCTACTCAGGTTCAGTGCGGCCTGCACCCTCGCTCCATTGCCGATGTTTGGGATGTGCTCAGTACCGTCGCACGCAATGCTTCCTGGTGCACTGGCTGATGCGCTCTGCTGGTTAACGTCCGATGTTGCTGGCTTGGCTTTTGTCATCGCAGGCTCCCGCGTGTGTCTTTACGAAGTGTTTCGAGATAATGTGTTCGGCAAGAACAAAGACGGTTCCGTTGCTGCTTGGAAGGCCGTGACATGTGCGTTCAGTGTGCTTGGGTTTGTTTGGTTTGTTTGGTTTGTTTGGTATGGTGTGGGTTGGATTGTTTGGTGTGGCTTGGTGTGAGCTGGGTGAGCGTGGGTTGTTTGCTCGTGCTTGAGTTGTATGGGTTGCTTGGGTTTATGTCTGCGTCGTGCGACATCAACGTGCTGGGAATCTGGTGACACCGTTTTGCCTCGCCTGTCGACCACACGAACTCGCAGGCGGGCTGTTGGCTGGTGCCGTTGGCCAATTGATTGCCAGCCCAACCGACTTGGTGAAGGTGTGTTCAGCCTGCAGCATCCCGCGTAATTGTGTACGTTGCCACATACGTATTGTGGTGGTTGCTGATGTCGCCTCACCGTGTTGTATGCTCGTGTTGGCGATCCCTGGAGTAGGTTCGGCTCGCTGGACAGGGCGCTGACGCTGCACTAGGCAAGCCCCTTCGATACAAGGTTGGTATGTGTGTGTGTCTGTGTCTGTATGTGTGTGTGTGTGTGTCTGTCTGTGTGTCTGTCTGTCTGTCTGTCTGTGTGTGTGTGTGTTTGTGTGTGTCTCTGTCTGTGTGTGTGTCTGTGTCTGTGTGTCTGTGTCTGTGTCTGTGTGTGTCAATGTGTGTGTGTGTGTATCTGTACCTGTTCATCTGTCTGCGTCTGTGGTTACTTGGTTTATCTATCTGCGTGTGGTGTGAAGAGGAAGCAGGGGGCACGTGCTGCTTTGTGAGCTGGGGTTTTGCCAGGTTGCACTCATGAGCGTGATGACTGTACAACGTGCATTGCCGTGACCCCCAGGGCACGTTCCATGCGTTCTCCTGCATCGTACGAGAGGAAGGCGTCCTCGGGCTGTGGAAAGGGTGTGTCCCCAATGTACAGCGTGCTGCCATTGTCGGCTTCAGTGAGCTCGCCACATACAACCTGGCGAAGGACACATATCGCAAGCTGGTGCGTGCTTCGAGTCTGTGTGTGTGTCTGTGTGTCTGTGTACGTCAGCGTGTCTAGGAACGCGTGTTGTGGTTTGCGATGCATGCGTGTCGCTGTGCTCTCGTCTCATAAACCCGGCGTTGTGTGTTTCTATGTGTGTGTGTGTCGCCTGTGGACGCCTGCGTTGTCCGTTTGCAGCTGGGCGACAACCCTGTCTCTCATACCCTCTCAAGCTTAACGTCCAGCTTCGTCTGCGCCGTTGCAAGTGCGTTCGTTGCACGAGGATGGCCTGTTTGTGCGGTATTCGTGTGTGTGTGTGTGTGTCTGTGCGGTATTTGTGTGTTGTGTCTGTGTGTGTGTGTGTCTGTGTGTGTCTGTGTGTCTGTGCGATATTTGTGTGTATGTGTGTGTGTCTGTGTGTGTGTGTGTGGGGGGGGGGGTCTGTGTGCGTGTGCGTGTGTTTGTCTGTCTGCCTGTCTGTCGACCAATGTGCCGGGTTTTTTTTTTTCTGTGTATCATCTCACGACGTCGTCACGTGTTGACCGCAGGCACGCCGGCCGATCTTGTGAAGACGCGCGTCATGAATCAGCCCGTAGTCAACGGAAAGTGGGTTCCGCAAACCACACCCACGCCAGCCCTTGCATTTGCCTTTCTTCATGCAGCTTACAACAACCTCTGCAGTTGCTTTTCAGCTCACACATACACACACACTCACACATACACACGCACACACTCACGCATGCGCCGACAGAGGGGTGTTGTATAAGAGCAGCTTTGACTGTCTTCGCCAAAGTGTACGGGCTGATGGCTTTCTCTCCCTGTGGCGTGGACTTTTGCCCGTGTGGCTGCGCATGGTAACTGGAGCTTGTGCTGGCGCTGCAATTGTCACCGCAGTTCACTCGCAACCAGACCTCCCCGCCTTGTCTTTCAACGTTCAGGACATGCACACACACACACACACACACACACACACACACACACACACACACACATGTACAAAAGACAGACACACACACGTACAAAAGACAGACACATACACACACACACGTACAAAAGACAGGCACATACACACACACACACATGTACGCACTCTCACCCACCATCCACTCGCAACCGTACAGACGCCGTGGTCACTGGTGTTCTGGCTCACATATGAGCAGACGCGCAACCTGGTTGGCTTGGAATCCTTCTAGCGCCAGACTCGAGGCTTCATCAACAGTGCTGGTACGTTTCGTTTGCACACACACACACATCACACACGTATCGCAGCACGAATGCTGCAGCCAATGTTGAATTTGTCAGCGTTTACTGTGATGCTGTACAAGGCGCGGTTCCGACCTTCCATCTGCCACGCGCTTGCGGTGTCGATGTTGGTGTCGTCGCTGCGTCTGTGCATGATGTGCGTGCTCACTCACACGTCATGCACCCACAAACGAACCAACAAAACAACCAAGACACAGGCGCAAGCGCGGCAGGCAGGCAACCGAACATGAAAGGCCAGGACGCGCACAACAGCGGCGGCAGCAACGCGGCAGCCAGTTAGGTAAGGAAATAGATGAAAGCAAGAAATACGAAAAATGGATGCGCAAAAATGGAAACTTGATTGGTATTGGTGGCCCGAGCAACGGGGGCAAACCCACGCGCGCTGGCGTGAAATGTCCCGAAAAGCAGCCATGTATGTAAAGCAAGCAATAAAGTAAGAGAGGAGCAATTGGAGGCAAAGGGGTCATGGGTGACAGACAAGAAGAGACACGAATGGTCAACATCACTTCATGTCAACAAGTCTGTTAAAAGCATCACGTAGGTCGTAGGAAGAGTAAGGCAGGTAGGGCGGGTCAGGGTCGGGCAATTGGGCGTAAAGCAAACAACACTACAACACAACACCACACTAAACAAGGCGCGCAGCCACCAAGAAAACAAACGGGGCTTTGCTCCCATGCCAGCAAGGGACACAGGCAAGCAAACCCAGGGCGGGCATGACGGCACAAAACTTAGGAAAGACCAACAACATCAAGCAAGCAAGAAAGAAAGCAAGAAACAAACAAACAAACAAAGAAAGAAAAAAAGGGAGGCTGCACACACAGCGCAGCGGCAGTCAACAGCTGTCCAGTCAATAGGCAATGAGAACAAAGTGGGCAGGTGCAAGATGCACAAAGGCACAGTTTTGTATTGTTTCGCAAGTCCATGAATGTACAGGCTGCTGATAAGTAAACGTCAGGTCGAGGGGATGGTTGGATGGATGGTTGGCTGGATGGATGGGGGGGGGGCAAGGAAGTCACACGATAGGCAGTTGGGGCCCTCTGTGTGTTGGCCACCCAATGGACTCAGCTCACAAGCGGTGAGGTTTTTAGGCGTGGCCCTTGCGCTGTGCCTTGTCAAAGCCCGCCACCGAGTGTGGGCGGTAGTGCACATATCTGCTGTTGTGCCTGCGCTCCGGGGCCATGCCGAAGCGGCCCTCGTAGATGGCGCGCAGCGTCGCGTCCTTGACCGGCACCGCCTTGGACGCCTCGTGCAGCTGGAACCCCGCAAGCACAATCGTCTCTGGCTGCGGCTGTGGCTCGTTCTTGCCAAGACGGAAGTACCGCCAGAAGTCTCCCGGCTTCTCCGTCAGCGCCTGCACCGCGTCGATAAAGTCCTGGCGCGGCACCTGCGGCAGACGGCTGCTGGGCTTCGACCGCGCCGCCTTTCGCGCGTGCAATGCCGCAGCAGAACTGGCGGCAGTGGTGCCGCTGGTGGTACTGGTGGCGGCGGCGCTGCTGCCTGTACCGTGCGCGCGCTTGGCGGCCCGGCGAGCAGCGGCCGTGGCGGAGGGCGTGGTGGTGGTGGTGGTGGCACTTGCGGTTGCCGCCTTTGGCTTGCGGCGGGAGCGGCCCACGCCACGGATCTTTGGCCAGCGCTTCTTGCACTTGGCAACAAGCTTCTGCGTCTCCTTGGCAAACGCAAGATGCTGCTTGTAACCGGGGTAGTGCTCGTTCAAGAACTGCAATTGCGTATGTGTGAGTGTGTGTGTTGGAGGGTTGGTGTGTGAGCTTCAGTTTGGGAAGAAGGGTGGGTGGAACTTGGGCCGAGCAGGCAGACGACAAGCAAGCAAATAAGAGAAGCACTTGAGTACAACACACAACACACAACACACAACACACAACACACAACACGCGCGCGATGCAGACACACGCACAAGGCATGGCATACAGCAGACGTGTGGTGTGAGACTCACCGCTGCGACAGTGCGCTCGTCGCGATCACGAAGCCGTGGCGTCTTGCACGCGCCCTTGTGGCCGCCAACGGCCTGGCCGTTCTCAAAGACTTCACCGCAAGGGCACACAATGTACTTGTGGCCCTGCACGACCAGGTCAATTGGGCACGCGCGCTGGTACGCGTCAAACATGCGATCAAGGTCTGCAGCCAAAAGCATCGCAAAGAGAGGGAGAAACGAGTGTGAGGCAACGCTGCAGTGTGAACAGACGCGCACATGTACGTTAAAGGCGCACACGTACGTGAAGGCTTTCAAGCTTGCACACCCACCACACACACACACACACACACACACGCACACACGCACGCACGCGCAAACCCACCACACACACACGCGCGCACACGCACAAACACGCACAAACACGCACGCACACACACACACACGCACGCACGCACGCACAAACACAACCAACACACACGCACGCACCGTATTCGTTTGATGTGCCTGGGATGTGGAAGCGGTTCATAAATGCGTCGGCGGTCATGGAGTTGTCGACCTTTGGGCGCTTGGCGGCGGCCTTGCTCGTGTGCGGCTTGTCGGCCAGGTAGTAGATGCGCTCATGGTCGCCCGTCGGCGCCTCGCGCGACTTGAGCCGCGGCACGTGGATGCCCAGCTTGTTGTAATAAGCAAGCCACTTGGGCGCGTTTGTCGTGCGTTGGCGCTCAAGCTCGTCCGTGTCGGCGGCGCTGAGGGCATCGTCGTCTTCGGCGTCGACCTCATCCTCCTGCGTCGCAGTTGTCACCTCTGTCGCCGCATCATCGTCCACATCCTCCGTCTCGTCGCCCTGCACCAGGGGCTCCTCCTTGTGACGGTGGTGATGGCGGCGGCGGTGGCGGCGCTTGCGTCTGCGGGCCGGCTGCTGTGCGTCTGCGGCGTGGGATGCCTCGTCCTCCACGTCATCTGCTTCCGCGGACAGCGCTTCGTCCGTCTCCGTCTCCGCGCCGGCTGGGACGGTCATGCCGCCGCCGCCGCTCAGATACATGCTGGCATGGGATGCGTTGACGCCGGCGGCGGCTGTGGCGCTGGTGGCCGGGTTCATGCCAAAAAACGGGTGGTGCGCATGCGGATGCTGGTGCTGGTGCTGCGGGAACATGGACGCCTGCTGAGAGAAGTGGAGCGGGTGCGCCCTCAGCATGGAGGCCTGAGCCGGGTGGGACGGGCCAATAAAGGGCGAGAGGCCACCAGCGTATGGGCCAAACGGCTGCTGTGGTTGCTGTGGTTGCTGCGGTGGCGTGTGCGTCGGGGTGTGCTGGCCCTGTGCAGGGTTCTGCTGGTTGGCCCAGGCACGCCGCATGTAGTCTTGCTGGTACATGCGGTTCATGTGGTATGGGTTGAGCTGAGCGCCTGCGCTGGTGGCCACGCTGAGCGGATGTTGCTGATGCTGGTGCTGCATGGCTGCTGGGTGCATGGCCATTGGCTGCGCCATGCTCATGCTCACGCCGGCAGCAGCAGAGGAAGAGGGCACAGCAAGCGATGAGGGCTGCGCTTGGGGGCTGGCCGTTGCAGACGGGCCGTTGCTGTGGCTGCCCGCCTTGCTCGCGGCAGGCCTGTGTTTTTTGTGCTTGTGCTTCATCTGCTTGCGGGGCGACGAAGAAGCCGGTGCTGTTGCTGTTGTGGCTGTTGTAGCTGCTGTGGCTGTGGGCGGCGCTGCGGCGGTGCGGCGCTGCTGGTGTGGTGAGAGCGGGGGCGACTTGGCGGCGTCGCTGGAGGAGGGCTGGGCGTCCTCCGCCTCGTCCTGGTCAAGCTCCATGTCCGAGGTGGAGTCGATGTCCGACGCGTGGGCGTGGGCGCGGGCGCGGGCGGCGGCGATGGCGCGCTTGGCGCGCTTGGTGGAGAGGCCAAGGTCTGTGTCAATGTCGGCGACGGCGGGGCGGGCGCGCTCCTCCGTGTCGGAGCCCTCGTCCGTGAGGCCAAGCATGGCCTTGAAGGGCTTGCGCGCGATGAGCGGGCTGACAATGTACAGGGGCTGGCAGTGGCTGTCGAGGAGCACCATGTGCGTGTAGCAGGCGGTGGTGCTGCGGCCATCTGCGCCGGCCTTGCAGACAAGCACGCTGCCGGGCCGGTACTTGGGCATGTACAGCTTGAGTGGGTAGGTTGGCGCGGCGACGCGGTCCACGTCGTTCTTTGCGGCGACGGGGAAGCCGTTGAGCTCGTGGGCCTTGTTGGCCGGGTACTGCATGGCCGGGTTCATGCTGTTGAACAGCAGCTCCTCCTCGCGGTCCATAAACTCGTGGTGGCAGCTGGCGCTGCAAAACTCCACCAGCCAGTCGTCGTCCACCTGCAGCAAAGCAAAGCCAAGCAAAGGCGCACTTAGAACAACGTACACATGCATGCAAACAGTAGGAAAGCACACACACACACACACACACGTGCCTCCCGCATATGCATCACGCAGAACAAGCACTCAAACACACGCACTTCACACTCAACACAAACACAAAACACTTCACACTCAACACAAACACAATACACACGACGAACCTGGCCGGTGCGGCAACGGGCACAAGTGATGGGGTTGGAAGAAGGGCTTCCACTGCGCACTCTGTCGAGGAGGGTTTGCATGAGGGCTCTGCCAGACTCGCTGAGCTCGTCGATATCGTTGTCGTCGTCTGCTTCAGCCCCGTGCCAGACGTCGTCGGCGTTGTCGTCCTCGTCGCTGAGGGTAGGGGCGTGGGTGTGGGTGAGGATGCTTGGGCGGCGGGAGCGGCGGTTGCTGCCGCTTGTGGCGCCATCCTGCTGGGCGCTTGGCGCTGCTGTTGTGGGGGGCGTGGCGTTGCCGCTTGTGAGCAGAGCGACGGCCTGTTTGTGGAGGGGCTTCGACATGGGCACGGCGGGCTTCCCTGGCGAGAAGAGGTGCAGCATGGTGTTTGCCGCAAGAACCTCCGCTGCGGAGTACTGTTGGCGTGAGGCAAGGCAAGCAGACATGTCGCCAGTGCAGTGTGTGAGTACAGTGTGGTGTGCGCGTGTGTGAGGGTGTGTGTATGTGTATGTGTGTGTGTGTGAGTACAGTGTGGTGATGGAAATTAGTGACAGTGATAAGTGTGTTCACGTGGCGCGGCGCGGGTGTGGGAAGTGGGTGAGTGTCAAACAAGGAGAGAAGTGGGAGAAGCGAAAGAAGAGGTGGGGGCAACGCCACACACGGAAGCCGCAAAGGAATACAAACAAACAAACAGTGATGTGACAACAATGAGGTGGGCAACAAGTGGTTGGGCAGTGTGTGTGTGTGTGTGTGTGTGTGTGTGTGTGTGTGTGTGTGTGTGTGTGTGTGTGTGTGTGTGTGTGTGGTGGAAATGTAACAGGTTCAAATTTGGTATGGCGTTTGATTTGATTCACATCATGCATAACTTTGTGTGTGTGTGGAGACGATTGCAGAAGCAGTGGCCACCGAGGCCAAAACAGAAAGAGAAGATGGAAGCGTGTTACGTACCGGCTCAGACGCCATCTCTGGCTGTCTGTTGATCTCAGTGGTACTGGTGCTGATGGTGTTCGCTTGTTGCTGCTGGTTGCTGGTTGTTTGTTGATGCTGTGGCGGCAGTGAACGTGATAGTTGGATGTTGAGTGGGGGGGGGAGGGGGAGTTCTGGCAGTGAGTGGCTGGCGCCCAAGAAGAGCGAGGGCACACAAGAGGAGGAGCGAGGGCACACAGGCGACGCAAAAAAACAAAAACAGTGGCGATGGTTGTTGGCAAGCACGGCACGGCGCGCGCTGTGGTGGATGGCGTGGCTTTTGTTTGTATTTGTCTGTTAATCTGTGTCTTGGCGTACCGTGATTGCGCGGTTTCCGTTGAGGAGCTGCTGACAAAGAAATGCACGAGACGGCGTGAGGCAAGCGTGGCAAGGAAGAAAACCAGTGATCGACAAAAGGAGAGACGTGCGTGTGCGTGTGTGTGTGTGTGATCAATGTTTGGCCAGTGCGCAGTGCGCGACAAAAATGCAGCTTGGTTCGCTTTGCACGTAACAGTGGTGGCAGGGGATGGATGATGGAGGATGATGATGATGATGATGACACACCATGCAATGAGGAATGGACACACGCATTCACACGACACACACACACACAGAGCACATACGCACCTGGTGTGTGTGAAAAGTGTTGCGTGGCTTCTTCCGGCAAGCACTGGCTGCAGAGTCAAATGACATCCAAATCAGCAGTCGTCGTCGTCGTTGTCGTCGTCGAGGAGTCACGGCACGGCTGGCGTGGGTGGGCGGTGAGTGTACTGGCAAAGTCAGGTGGAAAGTGGCCGTTGTCAGCAATTGCAGCAACAACGTCAACGATGGTGACACGCCGTTCCAGCCGTTGTTGTTATGTATTGCTTTGCTTCTTCGGTTTTGGGCGGGCGGTTGGGCGGTTGGTCGGTTGGGCGGTTTGGATGGGATGGGATGGGGAGGAGCAAGAATGTCGCAAGCAACTGCTAAGCACGTACGCACGCACAATGCACTGATTGTTTTGTGGGTTTGTTTGTTTGTGTTTGCGTGTTTCGTTGGCAGTTCCAGTGTGCGCGTGTGTGATGTGTTGTTGTTACACACCAGTGGAAGAAGAACAAGCTGAAGCAAAAGAAAGATGTGGCATGCAGAAGCAACGACAAGTCACGAGCAAGACGAAGACAGCCACTGGAGCGGAACGGCAGCAATGGGCGAAGCGCAAGCAAAGGCCCGTGGACATGAGTCATCATCTGACACGAAATTTTTCGGTTTTTTCGATCTATTGTGGCTATTTTTAGCAGTTCTCGGAAAAATCCAAGAAATCTTCGTTTAACAATCTTGCACACTTAAACGTGGGGCAAGTCCGCAGAAGGAGGAGCAGCATCAAATCATGACGACGAGGACGACGATTGCGTACGTACCCGCGTTTTGGAAGCGAACGGAAGCGAAGGCATTCCCGCAGAAAATTGTTCAAGATAATTTGTAATCGACAGCACAAAAGGTGTTTTGATGTGTCACGTCACCGGCTGGTGGTGGGACTGACCAAGCGCACACAACAATCACAACAGCCATAGCAAAGACAATCAGTGGACCGGTGTGCGACATGCGTCGCTTGCTGGCAGCACGGAGTTTGCGGACACGATCGCATGTCGCACTTTCCTCTCGTCGCTTCTTTCCTCACAGCACTACATTGAGGTTTGTCCTGAGGAGATAAAGCAGAGAACAAGCAAGAAGCCAGATCAGATCACTGGTGCCTGCTTGCCTGCCACCCACAACCAAGGTCACTCCACAGCGTGTGGGAGACCATACTACCACCAAACCAAGGCACCAAGCCTTCCTGTCAACAAGCAGCTTTCCACTGCCACCCGACGGACAACATGAGCGAGGTGAGGCTGTGAAATCACGGGGAGTGCGGCAACTCATGCAATTCATGTCTTCATATGTGTCTTCATGTGTCTTCATGTGTCTTCATGTGCATGAGGGTGTTTCTTTGCTCGACGTCTTTGCTTCTTCCACCAGTGAACCCGACAGTTGCGTCCACAAACCAATTGCGCGAGCTGCGCTCACTGCTTGTCCTGCCTTTCTCTTTCGAAATGATCACCCCGTCCTTTCCCTCCTTCTCCTTCGGTGACAAACAGCCCAAAACGGCACCATTCATGGCCACCTGGAGAAAGGCCCACAAGGCCTGGATGGAAGCTAGAGCCTCGAAGGAAAAACAAGCATGCATTCCACCTCTCTTCAATGCCGTCCTGGATGTCGCCTCCAACTTTGCCAAAGTCGCCGGCCAAACGGAGTGGTCCAAGCTGGTCAAGGGCCTGGGCTTCCTGCCGCAGTACTTCACCGCCTCGTAAGCAACCCGTGTTTTGGTTTATGTTTTGGTTCATGTGGTGTTCCTCCTATGTCCTCCAGCTCTCCTGCACTGCCCCTTGTCCGGTTGTGGGCACCTTGTTGACTTTGGTGTGCTCACATCACTGTGTCCACTCATCATGCATGGTTTTGACTCACAAGTCGGACACATGTCACTCAGCAACTTGTCTACTCACTCACACACACACACACACACACACTCACTCACTCACTCTCTCACACAAACGCACACACTCTCACACACACACACACATACACACACAGGACAACCCTTCGCGAGGCTGCGCTGGAGCTGGCCGTCGCCGTGCTCAGCAACGAGGATGCTCGAGCAAACTTGACTGAGGCCGCCGACGCCAGCGCATCTTTCCTCCAGCTCCTCAACACTGTCGTCGATCACTTTGTGGGCGCAAGCACTGATCCGGATACGATGAGTGGCCGGTCATTTGACCTGTGCGCCCAAATCTGTGTGCTCCTGCTTGAGCACAGGAACATCCTCGACACTGCCCACCGCCAACCGGACCTCCTCCGCACCCTCGCTCGTGCTTCGGTGCGCCAACCCCAGATTCGTGAACACGTGTACCGTCACAAGAACAAGGGCATCGTCCACACGCTGGATGCCGCGGACACCAACAGCAAGGTGAGAAAGCCCTACAACACTGCCGCACACACGCACACGCACACGCACTGTCACACAACACACGCACACGCACATGCGCACATAGGCACGCACACGCACTGTCACACATAGACACGCACGCACATGGTCAGTCTGTATCTGGACTGCATAGCCTCGTCCTCTTGCACATTTCGCCTCGTTCTGCTCATCATCCCTTGCATTGTCCATCACCACGAACAGGGACCATCCTCCCTTGTGCCCAACTTTCGATTCACCTGGACCGATGATCGCGTGGATGAGATGAGCCAGACGACCTGGGAGCACCAGCGCAAGCTCTGGCGTGTCGCTGACCCCCACCACTACCGCAGATTCACAGGCACGTCTCATGAACTGTGTGTTTGCGCTCCTGTGCGCGTGCATCGCATGTGTTCATCAAGCCATTGCTGTTGCATGGCCATGCAACCAACGACACACACACACACACACCACGCACGCATGCATGCGTGCACTTCACACATGACGCGGCAACGACACTCACCCCTTTCTCCTCCCCCTTACATGTTTGGACTGCAACACAGGCCCCGACACCCTCGCCCGCGTCTTTTCCCTTCTCACTTCAACCGATGATGAGCTCAACGATTTCATTCGCCATGTGCTGCGTGAGTCCCTCGCCGCAAATCTCACCGTCGACGAAACCAAGTACCTCATGTACAAGCTGGGCGCCGTTGCATTTTCGACCGACGTCAGCAACACCCACGTGCCCGCGTTTTGTCGACTGCTGGACGTGTCAGCGTGGGAACGCGCATTCACCGTGCTCGCTGGCGCTGCATCGGACGCCGAGGCACACGAAGCCTTCCTCCAGTCCCCTGCTCTCGCAACTGTCTGTGCTGCCGTTCGTGGCACTCTGGAATCGGGCTTGGCCGAATGGCTCTGCCAGCCAGCTCAGGACAACATCGCCCGCACCCGTCTCCTCCAAGCCGTTCAACAGCACGTGGACACAACGCTACAGCTGTCAGCCTCCGTCGCGGGCTCCTCAACGACACCGCCATCTGACACTCTTCAAGCATCCCACACGCCCCATATCAACTCCACCAGTGCACTGGACACTCCCCAGCCCGACTCGGCACTCGGCACGTCCGTCTCGCCCAAACCTTCCTCGCCTGACTCTGCTACAAAGCCCCGTGATGATCTCAGCAACGCTGCTGATGATGATGATGACGATGACGATTGGGGTGATGGTCACGATGACCAAACCGACCATATCAGCAATGATGCCAATGGTGCCAATCACACCACTGCTGCCGATAATGATGATGATGATTGGGGCGATGACAGCACCACTGACAGCACCACTGACAGCACCACTGTCAGTACCAGTCCTCAAACGGATGCTGACACCCGCGCAGCTCTCATCCAGCGCGTGACCGACCTCATCAAGGAACACTTGAGCGCACTGTACCACCTCGTTCTCTGCCGCACAAACACCATCCTTCAATTTCACCTGCAATCCAGCAACACAGAGGCAGTCTCCACGGTCTGTGTTGAGGTGCTGGAGATTGTGCACAAGAGCAGCACCTTGGCCTTGCTGGACCTGCATGAGGTTACCGACCTGAAGGATCTCCTCTCCAATCTCCTGCGCATCAACACCGCCCCGTCCGATGGCCTCCTCGTCGCCCTCGTCTGCCACATCCACCCAAAGCCTGCCACGCTGCATCACCTTGCCACAGAGTCGAACAGGCGCCGCCTCCTCGGTCGACTCCAACTCGTTCAACGCATCCTGGTTGAGTGTGTGGAGCGTGATCCCTCTGAAATGTACAACGCAACGGAAGAGACCCTCGACCTGCTTGCTGCAGCCGTGCCAGACCACACCGCCTGTCCGGCTGACTGTGCCGCTGCCTTCCTGGCCATCTTCGGCAGTTCCGGTGCTTTCCAATTCACGCCAGCCCACGCCAGCCACATCATCGAGGTCCTGGCTGCCACGTCGCTCGATGGTGAACATGCCACTCCAAGCAACACTCCAGCCACTCATGCTACAACTGTGATGGCGCCCACCACAACAACAGCCCACGCCTCTGTCGCTGACCCAAAGACTGAGCAGCGCACGCGCCTATGCATGCTGCTGCTCTCCCTCACCCGTTCTGCTGATAAGGAGGTGATCCAGCGCAATTGGCAGCCCATCGCTGACAGGCTCCTCGCCGGCCTGCCCCTCATCACAGCCACGCCACAGCAGCACAAGGCGTGTTGGCACGTCCTCTTCCGTGCAGCGCCAGCCCTGACTGCGAGGACCAAGATTCTAGCCGCCTTGTTCGAATTCTGCATGCAGCAGTGGCTTCGGCACGACGAGCTAGCGTGGGCAAAGGGAGACGCCCTTGTCGACACCCTTCAAGTGCTGTCTCAGAGCAACCGCAACCGCACCCGCAACCTTATCAAGGACCAGATCGCCAAAGCCATGCACACGCTCACGCACATGCTATCGTTCGACCGTCAGACCTCCCCAGCGTACGCCCTCTTGTTTGAGCTCGTGAAGCCCCACGACCTAGCCTCCGTCATCGAAGACCACGATAACGATGGCGAGTTCGACAGTGGTGCTCCATCCCACAGTGAGCATCTGCTCGTCAGCGCCACAGATGCAGACTCCAAGTTCCCTCTCCCCGCAGCATTCAAGGAAGGCCTACAGCATGCTGTGGCAGAGTACAACACGAGCGAGGCTGACCCTTTCGAGATTGTCAGCGATGGCGAGCGCGCCACCTTTAACGGCCACGTCCTGGGCAACTGCTTCAACTCTGCTCGCGCGTATGCACAGGCTTGCAAGATGTTTCCGGCAGCAGACGGGGGCGTGGTCCCCACAACCCGCACCCTCCAGTACCTCAAGACCATCTTGTCCACACTTCGCACTAACGACAACCTGCTCCTGCAAGGCGAGACTGGTGTGGGCAAGACGATGCTGACGCTCTTCGCCGGCCATCTCGCCAACCAGGTCGTGCTGCGCTTCAACGGGTCATCACACAGCAGCGTTGAGGACCTCTTTGGCAGCGTCACCAACGACCCCACCAAGCCCGGCCACTTTGGACTTGCCCCTGGCCCCGCCATCCTCGCCTACACTTTTGGCTATTGGCTGTACATTGACGAGGCAAACCTGCTCAAGGAGGAGCTGGTGCAGACTCTGGCCTGCCTAACTGAAGACCGTCTCTCTCTCGCCCCCTTTGCCAAAGGCCTCTCGATCCTCGACTGCACCTCCGCTTACACGGGCAAGCCCCTGCCCATCATTGGCAGCGGCAGTGGCGGTGATGATGCTGCCCTTGTGCGAAAACACAAGAACTTCCGTCTCATCTTCGCCCAGAACCCTTGCGACAGCAGATACAACCGCGAAAAGCACAGCCTCAACGTCCTCAGTACCTTCGTGCCACTGGATGTGACGTGGGGCTCGAACCTTGCATCCCGCAAGGCCGAGTGGAAGATGATCGTTACCAGTGCCCTTCGTGGTGTTCTGCCTGAAGACATCCACCACAGTCTGTCTTCCGACAAGTTGGCGAGCCAGCTGGTGGACTTTCACGTGCGAATCACAGATGCACAGCTCCTCGAAGAGCTTCGTGCCATGGAGAACGAGGGCGAGGTGTACGAGCAGCAGCACTTCATGGACTTGACGGTGCGCGAGCTCAAGCGTTTTGCCAGCGCGTGTCGCGCATACATGGGCCGCCTCAAGGGCTCCGCTTCGAAGGCTTTTCAAACACACTTGACAGCCTTTGGGCTCATGCTCTCCTCCATCTACGGCGCCCGTTTCCAGTGTGCTGCGTCCCGCCAGCGCATTGCCGAGATTGCATTTGAATGCCTCAACGCAGATCAGCCGCAAGCAACAGGAGCCTCTCCTCAAGGCCGGTTGCAGATGCATGCGCAGGCTGTCTTCATTGATGGCATCCCACTCCAGCGCAAGGTGGCCGCACCCGAGCATGATATCGTGGACATTGTTCACGACAAGATCATGCAGTGCGCGACACACCCCAATTTCATGCTCAAGTATGGCTGCTACGACTTTGTCAACCATGCATGTGTGGACCGCGTTCATGCCCTGATGCGCGATGAAAGCGTGTCGCTGGGTCATGCGCTCTTGCACGCGTATGTGGCGCCAATCCGCTGTGTCCGTGCTCGGGCGGACCTTCTCGCTGACATTTGCAAGACGCTTGATGCCACGCATGCAGCGGAGGCCCAGCGCCTGCGTAACGTCGACCCATCCTCTCTGCTGGAACCCGACCAGTACATCTGTTCGATTGTGGTGACACCAGAGCTGGTGACAGCAGCACGCGAGTGCGCAGTGGCGTTCCTCCTGCGCACACCCTTGATGATCTGCGGCCCGAGCGGCGCTGGCAAACAGGTTCTCGTGCGCTTCCTGTCTGCCCTGACCAACATCAGTCTCGCCCACCTTCACCTGACAAAGGAGACGGAGGTGCAAGACTTCATTGGCATGGCCATCCCAGAGACAGACCACGCGACAGGGGACATGAACCTGCGGTGGCACGATGGCCACTTGCCTCGCACCATGCGCAATGGCGGCATTCTGGTCCTTGATGACATTCTCTCCCTGCAGTCGTCTGTGCTCGAACGGCTCAACCCGGTCTTGGAGGAGAAGCCCACGCTCGTGCTGTCCGAGAACAACCAAGTCTCACCGATACCTGAGGACGAGATCAGCGACTTTCTGCGCTTTGTCGCCATTGTCGAAGCAAGGAACAAGGCCATGACGCCCGCCTTTGGCAACCGCTTTCACATGGTGTACCTCAACCCGCCGCCACAGGAACCATCGACGTGGCTCGTGGCTGCCAGCCGTCTCTTGCTCGGTCACGAAGCGGGTGATGGGGAATGTCCACGTGATGTCTGTGAGCTGACAGCCAAGGCACACCAAGCCTGGTGCAGTTCAGAGGAGCGACCCAGTGTGCGGCGCTTCGTGATGCTGTTTGATGCCGCGTTTCACCTCACCCGCGGTACTACACCTCCCCCACTCAAGAACAAGGCTGCAGCCGCGGTGGGAGAGGCGTGTGAGCTCGTGCTCGCCCAACACCCGAAAACGGCGGAAGCTCTCAAGCAGCAGCTCGTCAATTCCCTTCCACCCAACAGCGTTGACTATGTGGAGGCATTGCTGACGTCACCTCAGCCTGATGGTGGGGTAACCTTTGTCCTGGACAAGGACACAACACCACGGGTGTATGCAAACGCGAACAAGGTGCTGCGCGCCCTCAAGGCACGCGTTCCTGTCGTGTTTGAGGGCAGTCAGGCCGTGGGCAAGACGGCAACCGTGACTGCTCTCGTCCACTGGTTGACGCACAAGGCGATTCTGCGCAAGACCAACAGCGATTCCACGCAAGCCACGGACTACCTCTCCTACTGGCGTCCCAGCAAGCAAGGCAACTTTGCCTTTGAAGAGGCAGAGTTCGTGCGCACCCTGCGCAACGGCACATGCTTCCTGAACGACGAGTTCAACCTCGCCAACACGTCCACCCTCCTCTCTGTCTTCATCCCTGTGCTTGACAGCGGCTGCTTGGCGCTTCCAACCGGCGAGTACGTGCACAGAGCACCTGGCTTCTGGCTTGCAGCTTGCCAGAACCCCGTTGGCTTTGCTGGGCGCAAACCTTTGGCTCGCAAGCTGGCTGACCGCGTGTGTGTCGTGCCGTTTGAGAACCTGACACTGGACGAGCTGACGGAGATTGCTGCCAAGCGCACAAGCAACGCCATGAGCACAGACATGCTGCGCAAGTTTGCTCAGCTGCAGGTGCAGATGCGGGAGTACACCGCACTCAAGCAAGACCCGGCAGTCACCGTGCGCGAGGTGTGTCGCTGGACACGCCGCATGCAGGCCACGCCAGACTCAGCGCCTCACGCCGTTGCGAACGGCATTGAGTTGCTGGTGGGGCGATCACAAGGCCAACCGCAGCTTGTCGATTTGGTCACGAAAGCGTTTGCCAACGAAGAAGACGGCCAGAACGTTGACAGATTGCACAGCGTAATGGCGGGTGGGGATTCCATCCCCGATGTTTGCTCTTTTACACTCCCTCGTGATGGCTGCGTGGAAATCAGATATGAGGGCCATCCAGCGTCAACAGTTCGGGTCGAGACACAGCTGCCACCAGCCGCCATTGCACCATTGCTGACAGCACCCTGCTTCAAGTCCAAGCAGTTTTGCCTTGATTTCTACCGCCTCTGCAAGTGCTACACAAACAAGGAGCCTGTGCTGTTGATTGGCCCCACGAGCCGTAAGACTCTGCTCGTAGAGATGCTGGCCAAGGTGACGGGTCGCCCGCTCTCAGCCTACACGCTTGGAACGGATTCGACGGCAGAAGAGCTCATTGGCCGCGTCCTGCCAACAACACTCGACGCGCAGATGGCAAGTGCCGTCGATGTCATCAGGCGCATCGACACCATCCTTGCTGCTCAAGGCACTGCTGATGCATCCTTGACCGGCCAGGCGTCTTTGCTGGAAACGGCTGCTGGGTTCATCGGGAGAGCCGACCTCAACTACACGGACGTGGGCCAGTGGCTTGAGCAAGTTGGTGCCGTGTTCCCTGCTGCTTCATCGTTCGTGGAGGAGGGAAAAACACTCCTCAACGATTTGCAGGTGACCCCGAACAAACAAGGTGATGAGTATGGCGATCCCTACGCGCGCACCGAGCACAACGGAGATGATAGTAGCAGTGATGGCGAAGATGATGATTGGGGTGACGATTCAAATGAGCGGTCATTACTCCCCACTTCCGCAGCGGGTGATGGCACGGAAAGTGTTAGCCATGGCAATGCCGACGATGACGAGGATGATTGGGGTGACGAAGATGCAGACGGTGATGACGATGACGATGACTGGGCCGATGATGGTGGCGCTGATGATGATGCGGGTGCCACACGAGGCAATGTGAGCAGTGACGACGACAGCTGGGGTGGTGACACCAGCGAGCACAGCTCCCGTCGCTCGTCCTCATCACTCAGTGTCATGGATGAAGAACCCCAGGACGCATGGTGGCTTCAAGAGGACATTGTGACACCAGGCAATACCGCCGATGATGAACCGCAGACAAACGCCGTGGACGTGCGAATCTCCGAGCTGAAGCTCAAGGTTGTGGTGTACAAGGTTGCCTTGCAAGCGCTGCAGTTCATCACAGCGTCTGTGTCGGCCGTTTCCGAGAGCCGTGACGAGCACACACAAATGCAACAAGAGCTGGCGGCTTGTGCTGGTCTTCTTCGTCACAGTGTGGATGCCCTCCTCAAGGAAGATGTTCAGCACTCGTCTGAATTCCAGCGCGCGCGCTTCCAATTCAAGGACGGCCCAGTCACGGACGCTGTGCGGCGTGGTGGCATGCTGCATCTGCGTGACTTGCACCGCGCCCCTGCATCTGCTGTGGAGAAGTTCAACTCTCTCTTGGAGTTGGAGCCTTCGCTCGAGACAAGCGAGTATGGCAACATCGACTGCCCGCAGTCGTTCTTCTTTGTCGCTTCCGTGACATCTGATCGCCAGCTCTTTGAGTGCGGCTTGTCACCGGCTCTCATCTCGCGCGTCACCGTCATTGACGTGCAGCCGTACACCAACACTGAGTTTCAGCACCTGGTCAGAGGCGCCCTCGGTAGCGTGGCAGATACGACGAACGAGCTTGCCCACTTCATCAACGACGTGTTTGAAGCATATGGCTCCTTCAACACGCGCCTTGCGTACCAGATGATTGGCTTTGTGCAGCGACACAAGGACCGCTTCGTCCGCGTGCAAGACGGCGTTCTTCACGCTGTGGCGGCGCTCATAGCGCCTCGGCTGGATGACGCGGGAATTGACAAGCTCAACAAGGTCGTGACAGATCGATTCCAGTTCAGACTGGAGGAGTTTGAAAAGCAACCCGTTGGCTTCTATTCACTGCCTCCCGCGCGACAAACAACGCATGCATCCTCGACACCAACGCAGCAGCCACAGAAGCTGGAAATCATCCCTGGCGAGCACATCCTGGAACAGGCACATTTCTTCTCAGCTGACGGTGATGGTGTGGTGTTCGGTCTTGGTCCTTTCTGCATCAGAAGTGTGCACACGTCCGCAGATGTGGCGCCAAATCTGCAGCTGTATCCCGGCATGAGCACCAACCACAATCTTCGCGCGATGGCTCGCGTTTTCAGCGCAGGACTGTACCCTGTTCTCCTGGGCCCACCGGCAAGTGGCAAGCTGTCCTGTGCTCGAGAACTTGCGCGTGCGCTTGGCTACAGCAACGTGACGCTGATCACATTTGCGCGTTCCACATCGAGCGAGGATGTGATTGGCCGCTACCACCAAGCGCTGGACGGGTCGTTCCGGTGGGAAGATGGCGCGTTCATGACCGCTGTCAATTCAAACCGGTTCATCGTGCTCAAAGATATCCACCTCATCAACAACGAACTTGCTGTCCAGATCGCTCGCATCCTACGCGAGCATTCAACACCCCCAACAACTGCAATGAGAACAAGCACAGCTTGTCAGGTGCCGAAGTTGCCGCTCGTGTGCGCGACTGCTCCAGCGTTGGAGAAGGTTGCAGATCAACTGCAAATCGCCTTTGCCCCGCTGCCCTTCCAACACATCCTGCCGAGCAGCCCACACCCTGATTTGGTGTATCCACTGGTCTGCCACGCATTCCGCGACATTGAACAGCTGAGTGTGAGCCACGAACTGTTCATGCCATTGGCCCGTCTATTGTGTGAACTGGTGGAATTGAGCGAGGACGACTCGACAGATCTGGTTGGCGCATTTCCGTCCTGGTCCCTGCGTGAAATGGAGAAAGTGAAGACCTTGTTCGTGCCGCTCTTCGAGACACTGCAGTGCCTGCAGTGGGTGGAGCACGACGAGCAAGGCGCAGATGACGACGAAGATGGCGGCGTGCATCTGGATCATAACCAAGCAGACAGCGGTGACCACCACGACAACTGCCTGCCTGCAGACATGCAGCAGCTGGCGCTGCAAGTCCTGACCAAAGTGGCACGGCTGGTGTTTGTGGGCGGCCTTGAAGGTCGAGCTCGTGACCTGGCCTTGAAGAAGGTGGTCAAGTGTTTTCCTCAAACAGCGCCTGACACTCAGTCGGCGGTTGTGGTGGACACAACCCTAACGCACTGTGTGCATGTGGGGTTGGTGTTCTTTCCGCGTCGCCAAGCCACGCGAGAAACGCCCGCGAACGATGCACGGCAGACCGTCTCACCGGATTTCGTGCTCACACCACAGCATGCCACAACCCTGCAGGACATGGCGCTGGTGCTGCAGGCCCACCGCAGCCTCACCATGCGTGGCCCCACGGCCAGCGGCAAGACCCAGCTCATTCGCTGGTTCGCCCGTGCAGCCAATGCACCCACCCTCGAACTCCATCTGAAGAAAGCAACGGAGATCGGAGATGTCATGGGGCAACTGCGCGCAGAGATGGGAATCGTGCGCGTACAGAGACTGGCCAACGCTGTCTCCAGCGCCCTGTGCAGCATCTTCGTTGATCTCAACACGCACGTCCTCAGTGCGCAGGAGAACGCACCTCAGCACACACCTCAGGACGCAGCGGCGCTTGCAGCTTCACTGACCCACGACATTGCTCAGCTCGCTTCGTGCATGGACAAACTCGTGTGCGCTCTGCAAGCAGGAGACGTGGCCAAGGCGATGCCCTTGAAGGATGACATCAAACAGCAACTCGCAAACCTCCAAGCCAGACTCGAGGCCTCTGCCGCACAGATTGGGCTGGATGTACAAGCATTTTCATCTGCTGCGCATGAGTTCACAGAGTCCATTGACCACTTGCTTGTGCGCCTGGATGACATGTGTTTTGACGCGGGGGATGGGCCTCTCCTGCAAGCTGCCCGCAACGGCTGGTGGCTTGTCCTGAACGATGTCAACTTCTGCCCACACGACTTCTTGCTGCAGCTGCAAGGATTTCTGGAGAACGACGTCGCTGACATGGGTGCACACACTTCAAAAGACACCACCAACGGCACAAGCGCGTGGCAGGTGTCGCCAGACTTCCGCATCATCCTCACGTATGACCCAGACCGACCAGGCGTGGTTCCGCTGCCACCCTCTGTGCGCCAGCGCTCTGTTGAAGTTGCACTGCCAGCAGTCGATGCGGTGGAGCAGAGAGACACGTTGCATCACATCATGAGCCAGTGGATCTCAGAGATTGGATGCGACTATCCACAACGAGTGGCAAGCGTGTTTGTGACCGCCCACTTTGCAGCAAAGCAGGTAATGTCACCTTCCGAGGCGGACGGTCCGTTTGCAGTGACATTCCGAACAGCCATCCGCGCAATGAAGCTGTTCCGCACCCTCATCCCTCACGTGACGCATGCCAACCTGCAGCAGGCAGTACTCTTTGTGCTGCGTCAAGTCTACGATCAGCATGGTCGCGGCGTCATCAAGCAGCCCTTGCTGGCCGAGCTCCAGCATTGGCCGGACGAAGAGCCGAGGTCACTCAACACATGCATCGTATCATCTGGCGATACTGCCATCTCAACAATTGACGACACACTTGGTGCGCTCATATGGCACATGGCGGCTGTGGCGATGAAGGACGACAGCGCAACCGCCAGCGCACAGGATATTTGTCACTGGGCGGTGGCCAGAGCCATGCAGTCCCTGAGCTGTGGTGGGGAGGAGCTGCCCCATGCTCACTTTCCTGACAAGCCGCAGCTCTTCTTCAACGCCTTCGCTGATCCCGAGCACTCCATTGCGCTTCTTGCTCTGGAAGCTCAAAGCGTGGAGATTGTGTCACGACAACAAGTGCTGGCGACTGTGCGCACTCTTCAACGCGCACTGGCAGATATTCCACAAGTGGCAACCCTGCAAGACTGCGACAAATGGCGCAACAAGCTGCAGCAGTGGTTGGAGGCATGTCAACACCTTGTGATCGCAGGTCGCACATTATCCAGGCGCCCTGGCATGCAAGACCTTGTCTCGTCCTTTGAAGGACTGGTGGCTGCCCTGAGCAACTACGTGGCTGCTTTTTCTGGACTGTTCAGGAAGGAGGTTGGTGCTCACATTCTGCTGTCTCGATTCAGAGCACTCATCGAAGCCGCGGAGCGACGCATGGAAACAGCGTTGCCTGACTCCAAAGGAAGGCTTGGATTTTTCATTGCACAAATGGAGGCAGTTGTTCGCGCCAAACTCGTGCCACTGTCCCTGCAGGACCAGTCCGTGTTTCGCATTCTCGCCCAATCCCCATCGCTCCAAGGGCTCATGCAGCATTTCAGCACGTTCCTTCCGAAAGCCACCATCCAGTTGTCAGCAGCAGCCGTCTGCCTGCGCAGGGACATGCCTTTCTCCGCTGATGAGTACACGGCCACAGCAACCACGCTTGCCAGAATGGTCAGTGCCGCGGCCACCTCAAGTGATGTTGGCGGCACTGAAGCCAACCCTCTCTTCTCCCAAGATTTCATCACAAAGGCCAACTTAATGCAAGACAAGTTTGAGGATGTGAAGGATATCCTTGGGCCGCGCTTCAACAAAGCTCGTCGAGAGTACAAGAAGGCCGTCACGGAGAAGCTTGATGACGACACCCCCGACTCTGTCCGTACATTTCTGTCAAACTGTGAAGAGCCTGCATTGGCTCCACCTGAGGAGTGTGGGAAAGAGTTTGCAGAGCTTGGGGAGAAGCGACATCAAGTGGCGGGATTGTACGAGGAAATGAATGCGCTCAAGGAAGAGCTGAATGACCTCAAGCAGTACGTGTTTGAGATGTTGGAAGAGCACGGTCCCACGCTTCAACCATCGCAGCACCAGTTTGACGTGATGGAGGCCAAGCGTGTCCTTGAAGGCGGTGCTGATGCCGGCTTTGAGGAGAGCGATAAGATCCAAGACGCCTGGCACGTTTTCCGCAACTTTGCAGCGTCATCTTCCAACACGTTCCTGGTGGTTGTGAACGCTGTGGGCGAAGACTGGCACACACAAGTGGATGTGCAGCTCCTTCGCGAGCATGGACATGACACCGCGACCGTTGTTGTCGTTCCTGCATTTCTGTTGAGTGAGCGCCACGTATCTGTGAAAGAAAGCGAAGAAGAGGTGGATGGCGGAGCACTGAAACTCAGGATCACACTCATCCAGGAAGCTGAGACCGGCGCAGGGTCCAACATGCTGGAGCAGGTCATCACTCGCGTCATGACGCCTCACCATGATGCAGACTTTTCCCTCAAGCGCGAAGTGGAGCGGTTTCAGGGACGAAGAAAAGCGCTGACAGGGCACAGCACGGCGAGCCATGTCATGACCAGAGCCATTGTTACACACTGCTCCTCGCAGCGCAAGGTTGTGGCGGCATCAAACTCGGTCGTGAAGACGCTCGCCGCCTTGAAACGGCACGACATGGAGTCTGACGCGTGGGTGAGCAAAGTTGGCTTGCTCATCGCCCACATCAAGCGCTTGCACAAGGCTGTTGACGCCAACAAGGATACTGAGCATCAAATGTCCGACGCAGTTATCGAGTTTTGGGCATCGCAGTCTATTGATGAGCGTACGAAGATTGGCTTGCACCATGCCCTCGTCAAACTGGCCAACAACGATGTTCCTGGGTCTGCCCGCATGCTGCAAGCTCTTGACCAAGACACATTGGACAAGTACCGCTGCATGTTTGCCGTGGTGCGTGTGTGCACGCTCTACGCATCACATGGGGATGCCAGCATGTCCTCCGTTCAGCCTGCAATCTCCTCCATGCTTGCAGCGTGGTTGGATGATGTTCCATCACAATCCACAATGGCCGATGCGCTCTCAACCATCCTCTCCAGCTGTCCTGTGACCCCACGTGATTTCAAGGACAATCTCTCGGCCCTGCTGCAGCTGCTTGGTCAGAAGCTCGTGGGCGGCAAGGAAGCACGTCAGCAGCTGGCGGCTGTGCTTGACCAACTGCGTGAACTGCAGGAGCAGCAACCAACACCACCAGAGCTCGATGCGGATATCAACCGGCTTTCCTCATTGCTGGATCCTGATTATGTTTGCGGTGTGGATGTGGCACATTGGCAGCGAAAGCCCGATGAATGGCGAAAGCGTTTGCGTGAGGAGAAGTTGCGCCTGGCAAAGCGAGAACTGCGCTCAATGTTCAAACTGCCAGCTCTCGAAGGCACCCTAAAACACGAGCTTGTGGACGCCTTGCAGGGGCTGGCTGCAGATGTGAAGAAGTTCAACAAATCGGCTGTGGAATGCTCAGATCTGCGGCGAAAGCTGAAACGTGTTCTGGTTGGCCAAGTTGTGGACAGCATTGCTGATCTTGTCCATCGAATCGCGGGTCTGTGTGGCGAAGGAACACGACTTATGTCAAGACTGCGAGAAAAACAACACCTCATGCTCCAACAACATGAGGTGCCAGTTGATGTGTTGCCACGCGTGCTCAAAGCGATGCAGCGTGTCGCCAGTGCCACGTGTGTGACTCCAGAAACGGCTGAGTCCGCAGATTGGTTCAACGTCTCACCAGATGAGCTGGTACTCGGGGTGGTGCCAGCTGGGTGGCGCGTCGTGTTGTCCCGCAGCTTGAGTGCTGAAGAGATTGAGCAGCAAGCAGAGCACTTTTCGCGTTGCACAACGAATGCCTTCGAACTCATGCATGAACGCTTTGAAGAAATGGAGCTCACCCTGGACAATTATGCCGAACAGGTGCGTAGTTCACTTTGTGATCTGGTCAGAAGCATCAGGGAAACGATCCAGCAGTCAGATCTGCAAGGTCGGGCTGAAACAGGGATGAGAAAGCGAGAAGCGCAAGATCAAGTCGTGCAAAAGCTGCAACAAGTCGAAGACGGGCTTGCAGCAGATGCCTCAGACGACATTGACGGCCACGCCGAGGCCCAAGAGTGCTTGAATTTGGTCGTCCCTGGCACCAATGTATCACAGCAACTCCAGCACATTTGCGGTGCACTCGATGTGATGTGCTGCTTTGACCAGTCCCAACACCAGGCCACAGAGGATTCAGCAAGTCCCTCCACAAACCTGATCCTGCGCGAAGGGGAAAGTGTTGTTGACTGCGTCCAGCGTGTCCTTCAACGAACCAACATTTCTGACCCGCACAATGTTGCCGTGCAGAGGGTGTGGTGCTGGTACTTGTCGACTCTGCTCATTGTGGGGGCGCGCAACAGCAGCGAGGTCAAGTGGGGCACGACAGATGTTTCGGAACAAGCGCGGGATGTTGCTGTGCGGTGCTGTCAAAGCGTGATGGACTTTGGCGGCGCAGTTTCCGTCACCAAACGCGCCATCAAGTCATTTGAGCATGCGTTGTCCCAATGTGACCTGTCCACCGGCACCTTCAAGTTCAGTGTGAAGGTGCTGCACTCGCTCAGCGTGCTTCACATTTTGACGCTTCCGCGGCCACTGATCGACTTTGCTTTTGCGTTGTCGCGAACCTCCGCGGTGGAAGCCAACGTGGATGTGCCTGTTGCGGTGGGTCAGTTTGTGGAGGGCACGCTTCCTGAGTATGCTCGAGCGCTGCTTCAGAGCGCCTTGTCTGGTCAGCCACCATCAGTGATCGACGCGCTGGATGAGGTACTGCCACCTCCGAGTGAGGTGGAAACATTGGACGCTCTCATGCCTTGGGAAGGTGTGCTGTCGAACATCTCCACGATCAATTTCACGCCCACTTCAGCAGGAGCTGTCCCAGCCACGACCTCAGACACCGAAGGGCCGTCCATCTTGACAGCATTCACCGCAGCATTTGCGCAACTCCTCTCCTTGGAAGTGCTGCTTCCGTGCTCGTTGGCCTTGAACCAAACAGCCAACCTCGCATGGGGTACTGCGGCCACGCGCTTCAATGAGTCACTGCAGGAAGGCCTCTCCTTGCTTCAACACAACCATCTGGGGACGCTGACCATCCAGGACGAAGAGCTGCTGCAGCTGCTCTGCTTTGGATCGGCCTTGTCCTCTCTTCAACAAGACGTGCAGCATGCCTGCACTCAAGCTGTCGAGGCAATGCGCAACGTCGTGGGTGCTGACAGCGACGACGACGTTGAGATTGGCGAGGTGGATGCGCTCTCCAAGCTAATGTACCTTTCGGTGTTTCGGGTGAATGCTGGAAGCGCTTTTGCAAAAGGGCTGGATCTGGCTGCCTGCAAGACTGCACTTCAGCGCTACAAGAAGGTTGTCTTGGAAGAGCAGCGCAAATGGTCTGAGTTTGTCGACACGCAACTTACCGCGCACGCTCATACGCCTCGCATCACGCGCTCGGTGGCAGACGACATACGAGAAGCATTGCGACTGTGCAAGAAGTGGATCTTTACTTCGTTGTGGAATGAGCTCACCCTCAAGCGCGCCATTGAACGTCACCAGAATCTGCTGGCACTGGCTGAAGAGCTGGGGATGCAGGATGTGCTGGGAGAGCTCGATGTGCACGACATTGTTAAAACACGAGGCTGGTACTCGAGTGACTTCCATGTTATCCCTCCTGAAGGAAAACTGTTTTATGTACCAGGCGGGCGGCGGCTCTTCGAGCCAGGGGAGTGGCCGGACGATTCCACGCTCCTTGGCAGATTGCCAATGGTGCGTGATCCTGTGGTCTCGCAGTACTTCACCTACCAAGATGAGTGTCGCCTGGCTGATCTTGAAAGGAAGATTCGAGCCAAGTCAGATCCTCGAACACAAGTGGATGTATGTGCACGCCGTGGCGAACAGGTGTTGCAGGATCTGCTGGTTGCAGCGGCTGACGTGAACGCCGCTCTGTCTGGGCTGCGTTCCAACGGCACCAAGCAGCTGATGAAGGCAATGACACGACTGTCACCGCCAGATCACCTGAACCTGGCCGCCAATGGAATCGAACCTGCGCTGGCGCGCGCAGCCGAAAACCAGTACACCAAGGCTGCTCGGGTTATCAGCGATGCCGCTCAAGCAGTCGAGTCCGCCGCCAAAGGTATCACGCAATGCCAACAGATGAACGGCATCATGCGCGATCTGCACGAGTTGCAGGCTCTGACAGATTCAACAACTTCCCTGCAAACTGCACTGCCAGCCATGCAGCAGCAAGTTGATCGACTGGTCAAGCGGTACTCGACCCGAGAACCAGAGCAGCTGTGCAAGGGCGTGTGTCACATGATGACAATGACCAAGGACCGCTTGGAGAGCTTTGAGGCATTGCTGAAGCAGGCAGATGAGCTGCACAAGAACGTTTTGAAGGAGTGTCCATCCGGCTCTGAGGCGAAGCAGCTGGTGGTGACCATCGCAAACAACCAGCTGTCATTGCAACCCTTGCTTGTTGAGCTGTCGGCAGAGAGTGCGACCATGCATTCCTCTGGCGACGATGCAGGTGACGAAGCTGAAGACGAGGCTGCACACTGTGATCCCGTTGCTATTCCATCATCTGGGAGTCGACTTGATCTCCAATTTGACGCTTGTCACTTCTATGGCGACGCATGCGAGCCATCCAAACGCCAGATGGTGGTGCGCAACACGTTTGACACGCACGTGCAGTTCAGGCTGGAGTTGGGCGGGGAGCATGAAGATGATTTCAAGGTTGCATTTGGCGAAGCAGGCACGTTGTCTGCAGGCAGCTCAGAGGCGATTGAATGGACATTTGAGCCAACAGCCGAGGATCAGAGAATAGCAACTTGTCACATCCACTGGGAACTGCTGGACGAAACAAGTCGCGGGGTGATTGAAATGCGACTGGTTGGCGAGTGCAGGCCTATGACCGTGGAAATGACTGTCAACGCCGACACAACAAGATGCCAGAAGCTTCCACACGATGTTTTTGAACCTTCGGTGCTCACACAGAACATCACGCTCCAAAGTCACGTGGACAAGCCGAGATGGGTGGCTCTGAACTTGGTTGGTGGCCTCAGGTTCGCCGGCACAAGCCAAACGACCAAGCAAGTTCACCTGGATGCACGAGGACAGACAACGCTGACCGCAGATTTCAAGCCACGACCGCACATAACACCAGGGGTCTATGACGCCCAGGTGGAGCTGTACCTTCACCCATCCAAAGCACAGCTGTGCGGAGTCATTCCCTTGCAGTTTGAGATTGTGGCGCCAAAGGCGAATTTCAAGCTGCTGTGGAAGGACAAGGAGGTCGACATCAATAAGCGCGTGACGTTGAGGGGAAACCAAGTCGGGCACCCCTATCGGCTTGTCCTGCGTGTCGAGAACACAGGCACAGCGCGGCTCAAGTGCAACCGAGCAAACCACAAAGACGTCAGCTTCCCAGTGCCCGTGCAGGATGTTGTCCCAGGCGGCAGCCTCGAAATTCCATTCACTGTGGGACCTGATGGAGGAATTCTTCGCCGCCTTCGTGACTTGGTCAGCAAGCCAAGCAACGCTGCGTCCATTGGAATGTCCTTGAACGACCCTGCTCAACCAACCCTCAACTTGGAGTTCAAGTTGCAGTACTCGACGCCTCAACTTCAACTGGAAAAGCCAGTCAACCTACACCAGTTGTCGTTTGACTATGACGAAGCGCAGACAGAGTACCGCCACACCTTGCTCGTGACCATCCGCAACGAAGGCAACTCGCTTGGTGTCATTGAATCTGTTGCCTCTTGTGACCGCTCAGTCCTGGCCGCCCTGCCGGATGGTGAGGATGTTGAAGTGCAAGCCAGCAAATCAGCCAACATGCAGCTGAATGTGACGACGAAGAAACCACTCTCCCGTCAAGTGACCTTGACCCTACGCACGAATTCCACCGTTACGCCAGCCCTCAACGTGAAGCTGCAGCTTGTCTTCAACTTTCCGCAGTTGCAGATTCATTCCCCAATGACTTTTGAAGGCTTTGTGTCTGGCACGGCCGTGTTCAGCAAGATATTGACAAACATTGGCTCAAGGACGTTGACTGGTACAGCCACACTGGAGGATGGAGAGGGCATGGGACTTCAACTGCGAGCCAAGGGAGGCGAGCCAGCGACACTGTTTGGCCCATCAGCTCCAACCGCTGACCAAGTCGTCGTTGCCAAGCCAGCCGACAAAGCCTCCTTCATCACCAGAGTGGAGGTGTACCCCAAGAGCTTCATCATTGAGAGTGGGAAAACCAGGACGCTCAAGATTGCCATCAAGGGCAAGGACAAACCGAACGCTCGCCAGTTTGCTGAGGCAGTCCTGTTGAGACTGAAGACCAACGAGCCAAAGCATCTCGGGCCTCGTCATGTTGGGGTTGTGGTGAGTCCGCGTCCTCAGGTTCACGTGCCACGACTTCCATTCAGCATCAACCCTTCGAGAACACGTGAATCGTTGGTGAAGCAATCATTTGTTGCTGCCTTCCAAGGGCGTGACGATTCTACGCCAGCCAAGGGTGTGGATGAGTTTCTGGGGTTCAAGGGACTGCCGTCATCCCCTGGTGAACTCCGGCAGCTACTGGCTCAAGACGAGTTTGGAGTGCTGAGGTTTGATCTGCTGACGGCAATCACCAACGAAAGAAGTGCAGCAAAGGACGACATCATGCCAGTTGTGGATGGTTTTGTGCTTGGACTCTCGGCGTGTGGGGTGCCTGCATCTATTGGGCGCGAGCTTGAAACCGCCATCACGAGCAAGAAGTCATTTGCACGGGCACTGCTTCAACTGGCTGATCATTTCGATGACGTGGACACACGTTCACTGGCCGATGCTGTAGAGCAAGTTGAGGGCACAGGGCCCAGGCCCCTTCCTGCAGGCGCCTTCTTCACACTGGTGCATGCAACAGCGTCCATGCTGGGTGTGACTGCGCTGTATCCCACGCAACCCGTGACATCCTTTGCACATGTGCGCGACCTCTTTGATCGCATCACCGCGAACGAAACAGCGCAAGCGCAAGAGGAACAAGATGCCAGCGCTTCTTCGCGACAGCTGTTCGAGGCGCTTGCGCGACTCAGCATCCACACACCGGGCATGTTGTCGGAAACCATCACCACCTGGAAGGTTGAGCAAAGCGCGTCACAGGGAGGGAACAGCCGCTCGCTGGTGAGTATCGTGACAAGTGCCGAGGCAACTGGCGCCACGGGATGGCGGTTAGCCCTCTCCATTATGAACAGATGCACCGCCGGTGCTGGTCGGCTGGGTCACAAGTTCGTTGACAAGTTTGTGCGCTGGGCCGAAGACCCCACCAACACTCCACCCGACTTCATCTTGCCGCATGCCGGGGGATATGCTTCAAGGAAAGACATCGGGGACGCCATCATGAGAGCCATCCCAGAGCAAAGAGACCTTGCTGACGAGCAAGTGCTCTCGCTGGCTCGCAACTTGTATCTCTGCAAGGCAAAGAAATCGAAGCTCAGTGATGAGCAGCGTCACTTCCTCAATGAGCTCGAACACAAATCAAGCGAGGCGATGAAGGTGCTGGATACGGCGATGAAGAAGCAAAACCCACGCTGGCAGAACATTCAGGATGGCTTTTTCAAAGGCGTTGCGCACACACTCGTGTCACCATTCACGGGTAGCCCTTCTACAATTCAACTCCTGGATACAATGTTTTCGCGTCTCAAAGACAAGGCGCCATCACCAACAAACACTGCCCTTCGTCCGCTCAAGAGCGTTGCTGCGAGCGCCTCTGCTTTGAAGACAAATTGGGCACGAATGTTTGCGCTGTTTGTTGTTCTGGACACGATGTCAAACTCAGCGCCAGTTCTCAACATAAGCCTGTCACAAGCCCTTGACCGCCATATTCAGCACCATCCACTGTTGTGCCTTCGCATGGTGCTGCAGGCCAACACCAAGAGCCAAAAGAAAAGCAACGATGTCGATCGGCTGTGCGACGCTCTGGTCCGAGTGAAAGCCACCGGGGCGCGTGAACACGCCGCACTGTTCTGCCTTCTCGAGCTTGGTTTCCAACCATCTGAATCAGGAGGTCCGCGAACGCTGCAGGAATGTTTGGAGCAACGAAAGCTGGCCGCGAAGCTTGCCCAGCTCTTGCCAGAGTGCTTCGGTTCTTCGAGGTCAGAACACTTGAAAGAAATTGCCGCCCGACTTGAGAGCGGTGATGACTCATTCAATGGTGTGGCTCGTCACATTGAAGCAGGGGACTTTGCCGCGGCAATCGATGAGTTGCCCCTTCCCAAGACACCTACACTGAAGCTGCTACTGACGAGTCTCCGAGCATCGAAACGCGCAAAGCTGGACCCCCAACTGCTGCGCTCTCCCGATGACACGATTGCCCTCGTGGAACAGCTGGTCGACTTGATGTCTGATCCTGAGCCCATGCAGACTCTGAAAAAACCTTCTGCCGTGCAGTACTTGGGCGTCCTTGCCCATGTTGTGCACCGACTACACAGAAGCGTTGATGAAGATGTCGAAAGCGATGGAGTGACCGGCGAGGACGACATTCCGTCATCGCTTGTTTGTCCCATCACGCAGGACCTGTTCGACGACCCCGTCATGTTGCACGGCAACACGTACTCTCGAGCAGAAATCACGAAATGGCTTGAAGAGTATGGCACGGACCCACTCACTCGCCAGCCATCAAGCGTGGATGACCTGATGCCAAACCGCGCCATCCGAGACGCTGTTGAAGAGTACGAACTGAAGCGGGCGGCAACTGGAAGTTGGCGAGAGGAGAGCGTGCGCGGCGAATGGGTGGAAGCCATCTGTCGTGAGTTGGATCATGTCCAATCTTGGGCGAGGGAGCAGGCAGCTCAGACACAAGCAGATGCGAAAGAGGATGAAGAAGGTGAAGAGGGTGACGGCGCGCCACCACTGCGTACCACGTCTGATGCAAGCGGAAGCACGAGCGCTCGTCCCGCCACAACACCAGCCGTGTCAGGAAGTGGGCGAGCATGGGATGATGGTGGCGGTGATGATGGTGACAGCGAGGGAACGACATGCGTCGCAACGACATGTGTGTTCTGTGCTGCTGGAGAGAGTGGCTTGAACATTGCAGAACTTTCAGCTGCGCCCACGAGCTTCTCGCACCATGGCCCATCTGGTTCCACCCATTCCAGGCCCTCGGAGAGCCACGACGACTTTGACGCTGGCCCCCTCGTTGCCTGTGCAGATGCGTTGATGGCTGCTCAACAACGCGTGTTTGAGCACATGAGTACCACGAGCATTATCGCGTACAGGACGAAAGCGGTTGCCGTCCTCTCATCGTTTGAGACAGCGATGGCAGCTGTTGCAGACACGACGCCAGCGACTGTGTGCGAGGCCATTGTTCGCAGCGGCCTTCAGCTGATTGTGTCTGCTCGCTCCATGCTGCACATACTGGAGCGCGTTCGAACAGATGCGCTCGTCTTGACAGAAGAAGAGTGTGTGGCGGTGATGGAGGCGGTATCAGCAGCGCTATTTTATGGGTTTGGCGCAGCCCTCCCAGAAGCCCTGCAGCACCGACTGCACAAGATTCAACGACTGCTACAACTGGAAGGTGTGCAGGCGAACCTGCGCCACACCCAGTTCAAGTGGCTGAAGGACGAGGACGCTTGCTCTGTTGAGGAAGAAGAAGGAAGCGACAGCACGCCCAGCACGCCCCAACCTCGTCATCGCAGACGGAAGCACGGCGACATCGACCTGCAGCATTCGCAGTCAGAGACGTCACTGGGTCACGTTGGGACGGCGTATGAAACCGGGCTTGGGAACACCAACGAGGATGAAGATGATGACGAGGATGATGACATTGTTGGTGACAACACGACAGCTTCGCAGGCAGCAAGTTTGTACGGCTTCAATCCTGATGATGCCGTTGATCGCATGAGCATCAGTCTCAGCAAGCTCATCTTTGATAAAGGTGCAACACCTGGCGACAGCGATGGTGATCACGGGCCCAGCGGTGATGGGGGTGGATCAAGGCCTGGTGCTCATGTGCCCAGGCCAGAGCACGCTGATGGTGTTCGCATTTCTTCTTCGATGCTGGCAAACGCCGTCATCAAGACCAGTACCTCCACCTCCTCATCATCAGACAGGAAGCGAATGGTCACTTGCAAGGTCAAACTGACCAAAGAGGACATTATGGCTGCGACGAAGCAGTTCCAGCATCGGCTTGGAAGCGGGGAAGTGCGATTCCGACCTGCCGCGCTCTCTGCCGATCGTGAGGTTGGAGATGTGACCACGGTCAAAGACATTGACTTCAAGGATGGGTTCTCGTTTCAGGAGTCCCTCTTTGGTCGGCTGTGTCGTGCGCACCACATGAACATCCTGTCCCTTCAGCAAAAGGTGCTGGATCTGCTCATGCAAACACACGTTCGCGGTGTGGAGGTGCATCTTGAGGTGGCCATTCTGGTCGACAATTCGCTCTCCATGCAAGGCGGGTGCGGCAACCAAGCTCGCCAAACACTGGTGGTGCTGTTGGAGGCACTGCGGCGCCTGGAATTGAAGACTGCGGTCCTTTCGTTTGCTGGGAAGGGCCAGGAGCGGTGGCTGAAGAAGTTTGAGCACGCCATGTCCTGTGAGAAGGGTGAAGAAGTGCTGCTGCGCCTCAACTTCAACCAGTTTGGCACTGCCATTGCGGATGCAATGCACTGTGCGCGCGCGCACCTGGCCGAGCGTCGACGTACTCGCGCCGCCAGTGGCAAAGCCGTGTATCCGCAAACAATGGTGGTGATCACAGATGGCCTGTCGAGCCAGTTGAAGGCGGAGGGCCAGGCCCATTCTGCGTTCTCGCAGGTGCTGTCGAAAGCTACCTCGGAAGGTGTGAAGGTTGTTGGCATTGAGATGAACAGCTCAACGACAATTGGTGGAAGCGACTTGCGCGGCTTGGCCAAGCATGGACTGGGATGGACCCAGCCAAACCTGGAGAGCATGAGCGTGGAGGTACCCAACGTGTTGTACCGGGTGCTGGAGGAGCAGTTGAGGCAGTACAGGGGTGTTGCTTCACGCCAGTCTCCATTCGATGGCAACCGCGTGCACCTGGGTGTCAACGGACGCAACTCAGCCTTTGAGCTTGATTTGCAGAAGCTGGCCAGCGATCGGTGGATTGACACGTACAAGCCAGGGCCGTACCGCCCGCCAAATGTGTGCGTGCAGGCCCTTGGTGCTCCACCGCAGAAGTGCAAGGCGCCAATGCTGCGTTCGGATGTGCTGCGGAAGATGCGCGTGACCCACACGACACTTCGACGCGCCGCAACCCCATGTGAACACCCCACTCAGTGGTACACGGACACGTTGCAGAAGTACGGCCAGCAAGTGAACATGGTGCAAGATGTGCTGAAGCAGCACCTGACGAAGCGTGCATCCATGCGCAAGAAGGCCGGCTTCACCAGCGGCAAGAGCGTCAACCCAGCCAAGCTGATGCAATGCAAGGCGACCCAATTCACCTCCACTGCGTATTGGGAACGCTACGTGCCCGAGGGCCGGCCAGCCTACCGCTTTGCACTGGCGATTGACATGAGCGCATCCACCGGTGACACGCCAACGTCCTTCTTCAACGCGCAGTCCCTGGTGCTGCTGCTGGAGGCCTTCAAGCGATTTGGGCTGCACGATACGATTGTGTACGGGTTTGGCGAGAGCGCGTGCACGCTGATGAAGGATCGCACAGAGCACGTGGACGCGACGGCGCTGAGCACCATCGTGCGCACGCTGGCGACTGTTGGGTTTGCGCAGCAGTCGACGAACGTGGCTGCGGCCATCGCCGCTGGCGTGGAGCTGTTGACGGAGGCGAATGACAACGACGCGAGCGTTGAGACGTCGACGCTGTTTGTGTTGACGGACGATGCGCCAGATCCACAGCATGAGGCTGCGCTGCGCTACGCCGCTACCCTCGGCATTGATGTGGTGCAGATTGTGATTGGCACGGTGCCCATGTCCACGCAGCGCGCGTTCACCCGCTTCATCGAAGTGTCGTCGCCGCTTGAGCTGCCAAAGGCGCTTGACATGTACTTTGAGCGGATGCATCTTCCGCAAGCACGGAGTCAAACGGTCCCCGTGCGCAGGGGTGATTTCGTGCTGAGCGATGACGAGCAGAAGGATGTGCAGGACAAGGTCGCTGCTGAGCTGGCCAAAGACAGTCCATACCGAGAGTATCTTGCTGAGAATGCTGATGAAGCAGAAGTGCGGCTTGAATTGACCCAAGGCGCAGCTGTGACCTTAGAGGTGGAGGCGGTGATTGTGATGGACTGCACCGGATCCATGGGGCACTGGATCGATGCGGCAAAGGCCCACGCCACCAGCATGATGAAGTTTGTGAGAGACCAAGCAGTGAGCAAGTTTGGCCGTGATGTGAACGTTCGCCTCGGCTTCGTTGCGTACCGCGACTACGACTTTGGAACAGTATCGGAACAGTGCCCGCTGACACGAGATTTGAGACATGTTGATGCGTTCATTTCGAGGCAAGTTGCCTGCTCAGGACGACACCGTGATGTTCCAGAGGAGGTCTTGACTGGACTCCGAGCAGCAGTGAGCATGGCGTGGACGCCGACAGCAGCGGTGAAACTGGTTGTCCTCGTTGGGGATGCACCGCAGCACGGACCGGAATTCGTCCACGAGAAGAGAGACAATCATCCAAATGGGCCTCCAGCAGGGTACCCGGACCATGGCAAGTCCCACTTGCAACGCGCAATTGAAATTACTGATGCGATGAAGGACAAGAACATTGAGCTGATCTTCACTCATATTCGAAGACAGACAGCCAAGTTTGAGGCCAAGTTGAATGAACTCCTGGACGGCAAGATGAAAACAGTCAATCTTGGCAACCACCCGGATTCGTTCGCCAGCAGCGTCCAGGAGCAGATGGTGCTCATGCTGAGCGAGCTGGGCTGAGGCAATGTGTGCGTGTGTGTGCGTGTGTGTGTGTGTGTGTGTGTGTGTGTGTGTGTGTGTGTGTGTGTGTGTTTGGACTTGCGTATGCGTGTGTTTGTTTGGGGTGAGAACTGGGTCCCTTTTGCTGTGTGCACTGATACCTCAACACTTTGTCGTTGCGGGCTTCTTCCGTGATTTGTTCTCATGCTCTTGTTTGACCTTTGTTGCCACGTTTTCGTCACAACATCACGTACCCTGCTTACATGTTATCCTGCACTTGATTCATTTGTGTTTCTTGCTTGCGTTCCACCCTTTGTTTTCGTTTGAATGAGTTTACACAACAACGACAACAACAAGTGGCAAGAGTATCACCGAGACATCATCACATTCCACAACACCCACCAAGTTCACGACACACCACCAACAAAGCCAAAACCCACGCGAACAACAGATCACATGCACGAGAGCAAGCGGGTGTGGAGGGCGGAGATGATGCCATCACGAAGATGGGTGAGCTCGAGGAGGTTGTTGAGTGCACAGACGGACCCAAACGTGAGTGCTGCAGTCAGGTCGCATGGCTGCAGCGCCTCGTATGACGAATGCAGGTGTGCCACCAAGTCGTGCGTTCCGTGCTTAGCTGCATCCCCGCTCGTGCGCGCCGCTGGTGTTGCCGATGTGCATGTGGCGTGACTGCTGCGCTCGCTGTCACATGAGCGCCAGTGGCCAAGCATGTACGCATACAGGGTGGCGGCGACCACCATCTGCAGCAGGGCAATCAGCATTTCGTTTGCGGTGCGGCTTGCGTTGCGTCCACGCACGGCCTGCACCAGGGCAGTGCGGGCAGCGTGGGCGACGATGCGTGCGAGCGGCTGGATGAGAAGCATGGCGGCGGCCAGCACAGCGACGTCTGGAGATGATGACGAGGAGGAGGAGGAGGATGATGCGGCGGTGCCCTGGTCCGCGGTATTTGCTGATGACGCGGAGGAGGTGGTGAATGGGGTGAGAGCTGCGGCGATGGGCTCGGGAAATGCGCTTCGAATGGCGGATTCGATGCATGGGCAGCGACCGGTGATGACGAAGAGCATGGCGAAGCAGCCCACGGCGATCACGGCCTCCTTGCGCTGGCCCTTGCGCGTGCCAACACCCCATGCGAGGAGCGCACAGACGCTCGCAGCGATGATGCACACGCTGTTGCAGCAGCCGGACGAAGCGGGCGTTGGGGAGGGCAGGGGAGAGGCGAGGCCAAGAGGGGCGAGGGCGCCGGCGATGCAGTGGGTGTGGAGTGCGGCCAGCAGGAACGCGCCGCAGAGCATACGCGTGTAATCACCGGCAACCGGCGAGCGAAGGAGGAGCAGCTGCGTTGCAACAAACACCACCATGACGGCCAGCACCACGTGCACGATCACGGAGAGTGATGTGCCAGACACGGCGGTGACGGCGATGGCGAGGGTGGAGGCCGACAGAAGGTTCACAAGAACGTTTAGCGGCGCCCACAGCTTCGAGTTTGCGACGAGGGACGGTGGCTGGAGCACGAGGCCAAACCAGCTGTCGAGGATGGAGCCTGCTGCGCCGTAGAGTGCGCCCTGTGCAGCACCCTGCCACGTGCCATGAGCAGCGCCGATGATGGCCCCACCAACCACGCTCATGACAGTGCCGAGCACGGAGACGGCGCCGTCGCGGCCCGTGGGGACGGGTTGGAAGGTGGAGATGAGGCGTGGTGCAGTCTTGGACAGCTGCCCAATCTCCGACGCAAGCGTGTCTCCACAGCAACAAGCCAGATACGCGAAGTAGCCCACTTCCCACCTGAAGCAGGGGGGAGGGGTTGTATGAATGTGTCGTGGGTGTGCGGGCTGTGGGTGAGCGCAGCAAGGAACGCACCAGTCGATGGCCCACAGAGTGGGAAGCAAGGGATGTGTTGGTGCGCTGCGTGCTAAGGAAAGTGTTGGGTGCCACACAAACTATAGCGATGCTGACTTGGGGGCAAGATAGCCAGTGGACATGCCGAGGCAGAGGAGAGCAGGAACGCCGCCAGTGGCCAGCACCTGCCATGCATTTCGACCTGCACGGTTATGGTCGGGAACGTTGCACAATAGAGCTGGGGTTAGGGTTGTGGTGAACGACTGGAGGTGAACGACTGAGTGAATGACTGAAGTGAACGACTGAGGTGAACGACTGAGGTGAGCGACTGAAGTGAACAGCACAGACCAGTCGGCCCAGTGCATGCACGTGCAGGCCAGTGGAGTGCGGTCTCGTGCAGGGTTGGTGATAAGTTTCACGTCGCACCCATCAGTGCGTGGTGATGGTATTGCCGTTTTGACCAGCGACCAGGAAACGAACGCGCACCTGTCGTTGCGTCAGTGTCTGTATCGCGGCGGTGTGTTTGCCGTTTGGCAGCAACTTTCGTGGCAAGAGACCTGGTGCAGATGGAAGGTGCACCTGGTGTGAGATTTCGCTTTTGTTTTGGGGTGTGCAAGGACGTGCAACGGAACGGGTACTTGGGCAAGGTGACAGCCTTCTGGACGATGGACTCAACGCAGTGCAAGTCGGCGAACAGGCATTGCATACGCGCGCGCAGGCACGTGCATTCACAAGGTCGGCAAGAAAACCGAAACCACCTTTGCCCTGCCTGCATCAAACACCTCGACCAACGTACCCGATGACGAAGAAGAGGGCCAGCATGATGAACGAGGTGCTTCCGTGGTAGCTGATGGCCACACCCACGGGGATGGCGGCAAGGGCACCATCCACCGTCAACCTGTCACACGCACACGCACACACACGCATACACACGCGCACGCGCGTATGGCGAGCCGGTATTGTTCACGGTGTGAGAGACACTGACACACGCGTCGTTCCGGTTTTTTTTTTCCTTGTCTCGGTGGCGATCGCTCATTCCCGATTCATGCAACACCCACAATGTGACCACAATGTGACATGACACGTGTGCACGCTGTGCCTTGTGCTCGTGTGCCACACTCACAGCTTGCGTCGCTGCGCCACTGCTGCCAGCAGAGGCATCGCGCAGATGAGCACGTCCATCACGTTCACTTGCACCATCTCTTCTCTTCTCTCTCTGTTTTGTAACGGCGAACGTTGTGAAAATCTGCCATGTCTTCATGTGATTTTCGGTGTGAGGAAGGACTCGCCAAGATCCACTGCGAGTGGTCTTGAGGTGTTTGTTAGGGTGTTCTGGAGCTGGGTGTTGTACTGTTGTAGTCTGGTCTAGTGTCGTCTCGTGGTATTCTTGTGGTGGTGTCGTTCAGCGCGCTGACGCTGTCGCTTGCGTCACACGCTAACAAGATTTGATCCTTTTGTTTATCCCACACGTTGAGCATTAAACATACTGGGAAAGCTGAAAGGGATCAACAGGAGAGGAAGAGGGGGGGAACAATCCAATCAAATAAAAAAAGAAAATACATGAACACAAACACCAAGTGCAGAAGTACGCGCTGCCAGGCTTTGCCAATAGGAGTACGTGGTTGGAGTGCTTGCACTTTCGTAACAACACACGGGGAGTCGGGGACACTTGCTGTCAGTCCTGCCGGAAGCTTTCCTGTTGTGTGTGCATCAGTGCCGCTCGTGTCAACCTCTAACCTCATCTGTGTTTTTTTTTTTTTTTTCTTCTTCTGTTGCTTTCCCCGGCGCAATAGCACAGCATGTGCGTTACAACGAAACAGAGCCCTCCAGCTTACTGGGAGCAAAGAAGAAGTACAGCAGTAATGCCAGGGCTTATTGACCGGAAGGAGAGCACGGAAATGCCCGTGCATGCACAGATGCACATGTTCGTGCGCGTGATGGAAGGTAGAAAGCCATGAAACACGCAACAAAGCCACGAAACGCTTTGTTACTATTATCTTTGATCTTCTGCTGCGGCAACAAGCAGTTTATCTGCAGTACGGGTTGACATGTTGGCATCCCATGAAAAAAAGAAAAAAAGATCATCAAGTCGCGACACACACAGACACACACACGCGCGCGCACACACACACACACAGAGAGAGAGAGAGAGAGAGAGAGAGAGAGAGAGAGAGAGAGAGAGAGAGAGAGAGAGAGAGAGAGAGAGAGAGAGAGAGAGAGAGAGAGAGAGAGAGAGAGAGACAGACAGACACACACACACACACGCACGCACGCACGCACGCACGCACACACACACATACACAGATAGACACCCTTACCCCTCCTCTCCCCCCTCACAAGCATGTATGGTTATGGTGTGGGCGGGGCAAGAAGTTGATGGAAGCGGTCCGTGAAAGCGGCGACATTTTCCTCCTTGACGGAAATGACGACTTGGTCGCTCGTGTTGATGACAACGCCGACGGCCCACTTGGACGTGGAGAACGTGGCGCGCGGGCGGATGCCCTCAAAGGGAACCTCAACATCAAACGCGCTCCAGTCCGAGTAGAGGATGCGCAAGGGGTTTTCGCGGAAGATCTGCACACAGCTCGCACTCACGGGCCCGCGGGCAGCCATGAGCTCGTGGAGATACGCAACCGTGTCGTTGACCCGTTCCTCCGATGTGGACGCCTGCACCTTGGCGCGGAAGTGGGCTGCGAGGTCGTACAGCGACATGCTGCGCACCTCGCCCACGGGCCGCTCAAACACGGGGGACATGACCGCTGCGTTGCCAAAGTACTCGTCGGGGATGGCCGAACGCTTGCGCATGTTCACGGACCACGACACGCCCGTCAGCTCGTCGTCCTTGGCCGCGTTTGCCTCAACAAACGCCTTCCACACCAACGCCATGCGGAGGTCATTGCACGAGAACGGCAGCCCACCAGCAGCTGACGTTGCGGTTGCGGTTGCGGTTGTTGCCGGGGGCGCTTGGTCGGGCGTCGGCTGCGTCTCAGCGGTGGCGTCGCTGGCGCCCTTGTGTTCGCGCATGAGGTGGGTGCGAAGGGCAGCAAGCTCGTCCCTGGTCACGCGCAGGGTCACGTGCTGGCCAAAAGTTGGCGGCCCGGTTGGCGGGGCGGCGTCGGCCTGCACGATGTAACCGGAGCACGGCTCGGCGTTGGTCTTGGCGGTGGCGATGGCCTCAATCGTGTCCGGCGCGACAACGGGCTTGGGCCATGCGGTGCGATGGGCGTAGTGCTCCGACCAGGCCTTCAGGAACCGGCCGATGGAGAAGCCGTCTGTGACCTTGTGCGAGAAGTACAGGGAAATGGTCCACCCGGTGCGGGCCTCGTTTGGCGCGAGGCGAGCAAAGAAGGGCCATTGCTCCATGATAAAGCGCATGGGCCTCGGACTCAGATCCAACGGCTCATCGAGAACCTCGAACGTGCCGTTGGGTACGTCGCTGTCGTCGCCGGCTTGCTTCTTCGACTCCTGTGCTTCGGCGGCGGTGGGCTGCTGGCGCAGCATCGGGTAGTGCTCCTTCACGACCTCATCACCGGCGCGGGCGATGGCCGCCAGCGGCAAGTCACGACGCCCTTCCCCCGCCTCGTAGTGCAGATCAAACTGCACATAGATGGGCGGCATCGTCTGGTCCACTGTCGTCGTCATGGCTACGGTTCCGTTGTTCTGGGTGCTGAGTGAATGTGAGCGAGTGGATGGTGAAGGCACGTGCGCATGCGAGCCAAAACAGCGTCGACACAGGCACAGACAAGCGGTCAAACACACAGACAGGCACACACACACACACTCACCCCCCCACCACACACACCCACTCGCACACACACACACACACACCCACACACACACCACGGCGATTGTTGGCGATTGTCGAATGATTTCTAACAGTTTTCGGCACGACTGCGGACGATGACGACAGGAGGAGGCAGAACGGTAGGCGGCGAGGAGCAGGTGCCGCTGTTGGGAGGCAGGCATGCAACCACAGCAGTGACAGCAGCAGTGGGAGCCGGGGGACGAGGAGAAGAAAGGGCACGGCGGACAGCGCGGCGCGTGAACGGGACAATGGATACAGCGACTGAAGCCTCCATTGCCGTGGCTTCGCCCGTCACCTTGACCTGGCGAGAACTCGGCTGCACCATTTCCCGCAAAGTGCAGGTGTGCATGCGTGCTTGCGTGTTTGTGTTTGTGTGTGCGTGTGTGTGTGTGCGTGCGTGCGTGCGTGCGTGCGTGTGTGTGTGTGTGTGTGTGTGTGTGTGTGTGTGTGTGTGTGTGTGTGTGTGCGTACGTGCTTGCGTGGGTGCCCGCGTTCGTGCTGTTTGTTGTCCACTGCCACTCACACACTGCCGGTTCACTCACACACTGCCCATTCACTCACACACTGTCATTGGTGGCGTACAGGGACACACACAGCACATCCAGATCCTCAAGAATGTGAGCGGACAAGCGCTTCCAGGCCGCCTGCTCGCGATTTTGGGTGTGTATACATGCACAGAATGAGGAAGGGAAAGAGAGAGAAACTGAGAGAGACTGAGAGAGGGGCGGAGAGGAGGAGGGGAGGAAGGGTGGCCATTGTTTGAGCTGCTTTGCTGTGTGTACACGCACGACCCTGCTGCTTGAAGTTCATGCCTCAATCTCTGAACCCACACTTACACACACATACACATACACACACACGCACATACACACGTAAACACAAATGCACGTACACACAAATACACCAACACACGCACGTGCGTACTTGTCTCGCTCGTGTGAAGGTTCATCCGGAAGTGGAAAGACGACGCTGATCGACTGCCTGAGCGGTCGCAAAACAGTGGGCGCGCTGCACGGGGAAGTGTTTGTGAACGACGAGCCACGAAGCTACCTCAACTTCAAGTGGATCACCGGGTATGTGATGCAGCAGGATGCGCTGTACCCGACGCTGACGGTCCGGGAGACGCTCGTGTTTGCTGCCAACATGCTGCTGCAAGAGCCGCGCCACCGCCGCTTGGAGCGGGTGGACCGCGTGATTCGCGAGCTCGGGCTGACGGACGTGCAGGACTCCTTTGTCGGAGAAGACATGCGGCGCGGAGTGTCTGGCGGCGAGAAGAAGCGTGTTGCCGTCGCCATCCAGCTCATTCACAACCCGCCGGTCCTGTTTCTCGATGAAGCGAACACGGGCCTCGACACGTACAGCTCGCTGTTGCTCATGCGCCAGCTACGACGGGTGGCCATGGAGCACCAGCGGTGCATCATCACCACTGTTCACCAGCCGCGCAGCTCGCTGTTTGAGCTCTTCGACGACATCATGATCCTGAGCAAGGGCGCTGTTGTCTACAACGGCCCTCGCGAGCACATCCTGTCCACCTTTGCCGCCCACGGGTGCACCTGTCCCGCACAGGCCAACCCGGCGGACTTCCTCATCGACACGGTGGTGTCGAGTGAGATGGCGTGGGCCGACGGCCAGGACGACGCACATCACGCCGCCGCAATCCGAGCGCTCAAGGAGCGTGCGAGACAGGCGCCGCCGCCACCGCTGCCTTGTGGCGACACTGTTGATGCACCGGTGAACCTGCAGGAGGAGTGGGCGCGAACGCACGGCGTCGGCTTCTGGCGCCAGCTGTACTACCTCACCGGACGAGCTGTCCGTACGACTTCCCGTAACCCGTTTTCCACCATCGCCGCCCTGTCCCAGGCCATCCTCTTCTCGCTCTTCCTTGGCGCGACGTATTTCGATCTCTCCCACAAGCAGCAGAGCATCCAGGACAGGTGTGTGTATATGTATGTGTGTGTGTGTCTCGCGCGCGTGTGTGTATTTGACTCTGCGTGTCTCGTGTGTGTATGTGTGTGTGTGTATGTGTGTGTGTGTTCTCGTGCGTGTGTTTGACTCTGCATGTCTCGTGTGTGCGCGCGCGCATATTTCTCTTAGCTCCCTCCCGCCCTCGAGTCTTTTCCCTTCCTGATACACACCCACTCACGCACTGCTTCTCTCCCGCCCCCCACCAACGCACGGCACAGGCTTGGGCTGCTGTTCTTCATCTGCATCAACCAGGTGTTCTCGCAGCTCGGGTCCATGGCGCTGTTCATTGAGGAGCGGCTCATCTTCGGCCGCGAGCGCGCAAGCGGGTTCTATTCCACGCTGCCGTATTTCCTGGCCCGTTCCGTCACAGAGATACCGCTGCTGTTCTTCTTCCCGCTCATCACCTCCTCCATCCTGTACTTCATGGTCGGGCTGCAGCCAGACGCGGGCAAGTTTGCCATCTTCTACCTCAGCCTGTGCATGGTGACGAACGTTGCGTCGTCGCTGTTCATTGCGGTCGGCAGCGTGTCGCCCTCGCTCAAGATTGCAAACATCTTTGCACCCGTCACCGTCGTGCTGTTTCTGCTCTTCAGCGGGTTTTACCTCAACACACACTCCATCCCCGTGTACCTGTCGTGGATCTCCTACATCTCCTTCATCAAGTACGCTTTCCAGATTGCCGTCTACAACGAGTTTCACGGCCTCACATTCGACTGCAACACCACCACCACCAGCACATCGCCCTCACAGCAGCAGCTGGTTCAAGTACACGCGGACGCAGCGCCACTGGACCCCTCTGTACATGGCGGCGGCGGCGGTGGTCTTGGCGAAGTGGGAACAAGTCAGGCGATACATGACGTTTTGTTTAGGGGCGGGGGAGCTGTGGTGGCGGAAGACGCATCCCTCGCCGCAACACCATGCATCCCAACAGGCGACGACGAGTTGCGGCTGCTTGGGTTCGACACTGTCGACATTGGTGTCAACTTTGCCATCCTCGCTGGCATGATTGTGCTGTGTCGCGTGATTGCGTTTCTCGCCCTTCGCTTCTCAAACTGGGAGAAGCGGTGACGCGGGCATCTGTGCGCTGGTTTGCTCGTGTGTAACGTCATGTTACGTTGCGTTGGTGCGTGCGTCTGTGATGAGTGTTTGTTTATTGGCGTGTCTGGCTGTGTGTGTGTGTGTGTGTGTGTGTGTGTGTGTGTGTGTGTGTGTGTGTGTGTGTCGTTCGTTTTGGCTGTGGTTCGTCTGTCCCTGTTTGTATGGCGTGCCTGTGTGTGTGTGTGTGTGTGTGTGTGTGTGTGTGTGTGTGTGTGTGTGTGTGTGCGTCCGTTTTGGCTGTGGTTCGTCTGTCCGTGTTTGTATGCGTGCCTGTGTTTACGCTTGATTGTCATGTGTTTGTGTTTTACTAGCGTGAAAGGCAAGCATCGGGAACATTGGTCGTATGCGACACGGAAAGCGGCGATGGTGCATGAATCAAAGACGAATTGAATCGCTGCATGTTCGTGGAACAAGCAAGCGTACAGGTGATGAGTGTTGCGTGTGCTTGCTTCCCAAGATGAGGGGAGAGCGACAGACCCATCGGCGGAGACAACGCGTGGAACACACAGATAGACACACAGATACACAGACACATGTGTGTGTGTGTGCTAGAGGTTGGGAGCGGTGTCCTCCTCTGTGTCGAGGACGTAGTTGGCCGGGCTGTGCACATGGTGTGCTGTGACGCTGTCGACCAGCCAGTAGAAATCACGCACAACATCCGTTGGAACGTCGACCAGCGAGTCAAGCACCTCATCTTCCACCCCTGGGGAATGCGTGTGCATGGAGTAAGGCGAACACAACAAAAGAACCCACGCGGCAGATCCTGTACGCACACACACGCACGCACACACACACGCACACATACATACACACACACACACGCACACACACACACACACATACATACACACACACACACACACACGTACGTTCCGAGTCGACGAGGATGACGGTGGTGTCTGGGGCGGTGGTGCAGGCAGCAACAGCGGCGCTGAGCGGAACAACAGTGCACCCGGCAAGCGAGGCCACGCGACGGAACTCGCTCTGGATCTCGGGCGACTCAAACTGCCCACGAGGGACGGTGTGTGTGTGTGTATGTGTGTGTGTGTGTGTGTGAGAGAGAGAGAGAGAGAGAGAGAGAGAGAGAGAGAGAGAGAGAGAGAGAGAGAGAGAGAGAGAGAGAGAGAGAGTGTGTGTGTGTGTGTGTGTGTGTGTCATCGACTGATCAAGTGGTGCCAGACTCAGCGAATGAAGTTTGTGCATATGCAGTGATCATCAACAGTTCAGCGACTGTCCAGCGATGTCACGCCATCATTCATCCACTCCCTCCCTCCCTCACCTGTCCAGCAAAGGCAATTGTGAAGCCCGTCAGCAGCGGAGACGACGAGAGGCGCGAACTTCTGGCGCCGGATGACGGCGGCACCGGCGGTGCACTCTCGCTCGGACTGCTCGCCAGCCCTGATGGTGATGGTGATGGTGGTGGTGGTGTTGGTGTTGGTGTGTGTCATTAGTTAGTACATATTGTGTTTGCGTGCGTGTGCGGAGGTGTGCGCGTGCGTGGTTTTGAGCTTGGGCGAAGGCTATTTGTTCAGACAAGACATGTAGCAAAACATGTGGCGGGACGCGAAGAAGCAATAAGGAACAGCCATCCACTGCATGGTTGCATATGTATCCCACACCTTGCATCTCAAAGGCTTCTTCGTTTGCACGGCGATTTTCAGTGTCACACGCATACAACCATGCCGGCGACACAATCCACTGTACAGCAACAGCAGCGATGTTCAGGTGAGAGAAGAGAGGCAGCGTCAACGAAGCGACAGACAGACAGACAGACAGGCAGGTAGAAACAAGATAGATACACACCCACACACCCACAACCAAGCCACACTAACACCCACACCCACACCACACACAACCAAGCCACCCCCCCCACACACCTACACACATACACCCACAATTAACCACACACCTACACACATACACCCACAATTAAGCCACACTTCCCTTTCTTCCCTCTCTAAGCAAACGCACCTTGCCAGAGGCAATGCCCATCATGACTTTGAGCGTATTTGAGATGAGGAGATGATTTTCGTCGAGTGCCGCCAGCACGTGTGTCACGCTCTCATCAAACTTGGACAGAACCGTTGCTCCCATAGCGTCTGCAATCGCCCGCGCGCGCTGCTCGACATCTCGCGGCACACCCGTCAGCAGCAGCACACACGCACGCAGCGGTCGCGATGGTGGCGCCAGCGACGTCTCCTTGATGGAGCTCACCGTGCTCGCAGCACTTGCAGTTGTCGCGGTTGATGTTGAAGCCGTTGTTGCCTTCGACCCATCGCCCAACGGCCCCCGCTGCTGCTGCTGCTGCTGCTGCTGTACCACTTGCACGTCTCCGGCCTCACTGTGTTGGCTGTGGACAGGTGTTGGTGCATTGCTGTTCCCGTTCAGCTCCGCAGTCACGTCCTCGTCCGCTCTCGTCGTCTTCTCCTGCTCATGAGAAAGCGCGTCACCATGACCAATCACCATCGCACCATTGGCGCCGCTGCCAACATCACCGTCAACACCATCAACACCATCGTCATCATCATCCACAACATCTTCATCGTCCTCCACCACGAGTGTCTGTGCCGCGTACGCCTCTTCAGACGGCAGGCGGCGCAGCGACACACGACCCGTTGGAGGTGTCGTGTTGTCGTGATGGCTGGTCTGATGTTGGGTGCAAATCTCGTCTGGTTTGTTGGTGGCCCCTGCTACTCTCTTCACACGAACATCGACATTCACATTCACATTGCTAGTATGCTCACTGATGCCGCCACCACCTTGATCGGCGCCACCATCTCCACCAGACACCGCAACTCCCGTTGCTGCTGCTGCCGTCGACGATGTTGTCGTCATCTTCCCATTTGACCGTTGGGAGAGGAGCAGTGCACGTGGGAGTTCGCTCGAGTCCGCAGGCTCGCACGACGGCATGAGAGGCGACAGAACTTGCAGCTCATCTCCATCGTCGTTATCGGAGCCGCCTTTCGCCCGCGCTGCTGCTTCTGCTTCTGCTGCTTCTGCTGCTTCTGTTGTTGTTGCTGACGTGCCTGTGGCTGGTGTTTGCCCGTTTGCTTGTGTGTGCTGGCTGCTATTCCCCTGCTGCTGCTGCTGCTGCTGCGACGGCGGTGGGGATTGTGTGCATGAGTCCAGCGTGGGTCCACGTGATGTAAATGCCCGCGGTGGTGACTGCGTGAGCACGGTATCGTCCTCCTGCTCGTCGGCTGCGTGCGCGTTTCTGTATACGTGTGTCTCTGCTCCGGGCGCGTCGTGCAATGGAGTGGCAGCACCATCGTCGCTGTCACTGTCGCCATCAAACATGCTTGGGCCGCTGTCCAGGTCCAGTGCCAGCACGTTTGCACGGCGCTGCGGGGTTGTGGCGGCACTCCCGTCACCCCGCTCTTGCTGCGGGCGAGGGCTTTGTGGCGTGTCCTCGGTTTCGTCATACACTGCAATGCGGGTGCGAGTGCGAGTGCGGGTGCGGGTGCTCGTGCTGGGACTGGCGGGTGCGTGTGGAGCTGTTGCGTTGTCGTTCACATTTGCTGTGGACGCCACCATCTTCGCCTTCTTCGGACGAGTGCCGCTGTCAGCGATGGCCGGGACGCCAGTGGTGCTGCTGTCGTGTTGGTCGTCGTGGTCGTGATGGGCTGCAGCAAGTAGTTGCCGCCGCGACGTCCTTTTGCCACGCTGTTCCGGTGTCTGCAGTGAAGGGGCCAAGCGTAAGGTGTGTGTGTGTGTGTGTGTGTGTGTGTGTGTGTGTGTGTGTGTGTGTGTGTGTGTGTGTGTGTGTGTGTTTGTGGTTTGGGTGGTGGTGGAGGTGCGCCTGCGTACGTGCGTGTGTGCGTGCGTTTGTGCGTTTGTGCTTTGGGTGGTGGTGGAGGTAGCAGCGCAGGCAATTGTTGCTTGTGTTTGTCAGAGCGCATGGACGGAGCGGATGCCCCCATCTATGACGGAAGGAAGTACGGCACGAACCAGCAGCCGTTTCACAGTTTGTGGGGATCGCATGAACAAGCTCGGCGAGAGAACACCTGCAAAACATGACAGGTTGTGAGACGGTGAAAGACGTTTGAGGGAACGTGGAAAGAGATACGGGCTCATTCACGTCAGGGGGGATGGGAGGGCGTATTACGGCCTACAACACACACAGAGGAGAATACACGCATGTACATCCACACACACAGAGGAGAACACAGCATGTACATCCACACACGCACACACAGAGGAGAATACACGCACACACACACACACACACATATGCAGGCTCATGGAATGAGTCAGGGGACACTGACCATCGGCGTCATGCCGAATGGCAACGATGGCAGCCCTCATCTTGTCAATGACGGTTTCCAGCGTTGGGCAGTCACTGAGCCCTCGCTTGGTCAAGTCTGCCTTGCACAGTGGGCATCGGCACTTGCTCTTCGACAGCTCCAGGTGTTTCAAGATGCAGAACCTGTGCGTTGTTGGCAGAATTGACTGTCACAAACAACGAACGGCAAGCGAGGAAGGGAGGGGTAGGGGTTTGGCACACTTGCGCAGTTCAAGCAACACATGGATGACAGCGCACGGAATGAGACGTACTTGCAGTACACGTGGTTGCACCGCGTTCGTTGTGGTTGCTTCAGAACATCCTTGCTGTTGAACACATAGAACCAACAATAACATCAATGGTGGGTCATTGGGTGGGTGGGAGGAGGGGGGAGGAGAGGTAAGATGGGAGGGGGGACTCCAGAGTGTGACACTGCACGGCTAGCTGACAACAACACACGCACAAACACACACACGCACACAACAACACACACACACGCACACACACACACACGCACAAACACACACACAGCTCAAACATACCAGATGCCACATTCAAGGGCTTTGGACACCCTGAACACAGCGTCTTCTAATGCAGTCATGCTGGTCGTTGTGCTGGCTGGTGGAGGAGTTGTTGTCGGTCTCAACTGCTGTCTCACTTGTGTGCGCGCGGGGTTTCAAACGGTTGGCGCGCCAGGAAAGGCAGAAAATGTACTTTTCATGGTGTCGTGAACAGCGACTTTGAGCGGAACGTGCTGACTGGTGGCTGGCAAAAACCTTCTCTCGCCACGTGACAAACCAGGGGTGACAACATGGCTCACCGGTCGAAGCGGGCCAAGAACAAGGTGAGTGCGCCTGTCTCCTGGGGCGTCAGTGCTGGTTGTGTATGGGCTGGCATATCAAGGCACGTTGTGGCTTTGAAGGTGGGCGCAAGAGTTGGGATGGCTCGAGACTTGTTCTGGCAGGGGCAAAGGTCGTTTGTTCATGTCATCAGTCAATCAACACGAACCTCATTCACTCACCGTGCATTCGTGCCATTCATGACATCATGGATTTAGGAGCTGGATGGCCGATGTGTGGATGAGCGATTGAAGGAGGAGGCCAAACCTCGAATCGATGGACGTGAGCTGCCTGCACGATGCTGCCTGCAATTCTCTCCACTGTTTACCATGACTTGCATGACACTGTCGATGATCTCACACGAACACCCTGCACACACCACGCACCACCACACCACCACCACACCACCACACACACACACATTACACAAACATACACACGCACCCACACACACACACACAATCCTCTGCACCACGGTGTTGTTGCTGGCTGGATAGGGTTTCGTCGTGTGGATCCGTATTTGTATCGGTTTCAGTGCTACACAAAAGGGCGGTGGATTGGGCGCACCATCTTAGAAGTCTTCGCCAAGGAGTTTCGAGCCAACACACGCGAATACTACGTGTGTGCGTGTGTGTGCGTGTGCGTGCGTGTGTGAGTGAGTTTGTTTGGGTGTGTGTGTGTGTGTGCGTGTGTGCGTGCGTGCGTGCGTGCGTGTGTGTGTGTGTGTGTGTGTGTGTGTGTGTGTGTGTGTGTGTGTGTGTGTGTGTGTGTGTGTGTGTGTGTGTGTGTGTGTGTGTGTGTGTGTGTGTGTGTGTGTGTGTGTGTGTGTGTGTGTGTGTGTGTGTGTGTGTGTGTGCCTTGGCGTGGTGTTCGCACAACGCAACATCGCGGCGTGTAGTGCCAAGGGTTTGGGAAGTGAGTCGTGTTCTCATGTTGCATCTCATGCTGCTCACGTGCGGTTCCTCGTATCCTCCAACGCTGCCTCGTCGCATGCTGCACCAACAAATTGATGTTCAGGTCGACCGCACACGGGGCGGATGCACCAAATCCGCGTCCATCTCAAACACCTCGGTCAGCTGCACCAGCATCACCACGTCTTACGTGCTCTTCGTGGTTCTGACACGTACACACCCTCGACCGCGTTGTGAGCTCACCTCAGTGGCACCGCCACAACGTGATCGACGGTTGCTTGTTTTGCAGGGCATCCGATTGCAAACGACCCACTATATGGACGGCGTGTGTGGACGCGCGACGCAACGCCCGCTGCTGTTGCTGCCGACCTCGATACGGCTCTCGAGCAGCGCGAACGGGCACAGGAAGACGCAAAGGTACGGCAAGACGCAAAGGCAAGACAGAAATCGCGGGGGCAGGGGGATGTGGCTGCAGTGGAGCAGGGAGGAGCGCGGGGTGGCGAGGAGCATCGCATGGTGGGCTGCGCCGACTGCAATCGCGTGTACCCGGACCCAAGCGACGAGGACATGTGCCTCTATCTTCACGCGTGCAAGTAAGCGAGCAAGGGAAGCACTGCACGTTTCTGCGCGTGCATGAGCGAGCGAGTGAGTGAGTGAGTGAGTGAGTGAGTGAGTGAGTGAGTGAGTGTGTGTGTGAGTGAGTGAGTGAGCGAGTGTGTGCATGTGTGGTGCCCTCACGGTCAATGCACTGCCTCCTCCTTGCCGCTCATCACGCCTCGTTTCAGATTTACGTGTTCGGTTGGCACGTTCACCACGCGGGTGCCAAGTTGGGCACAGCAGCCCAACAACCCCAGAACACCATCGCAGCAACAAGAACAGGAACAGGAACAGCAGCAGCGGTGGTGGTCATCGTCCTCATGCTCTCTCCAGTGAACACATGATGCCGGTGGTTTATCATCGCTCTTGCATGTCCATAGTCCTCCAACGAACACCCCTCTGCTCTGTGGCTCACTCGAGAAATAAACGCAATGGTGTGTTGTTGGTGTCTTTCTTGACGTCTCTCGCGGTCAGTTCGGTTCGTGTATTGGGATGGGAGGAGAATTGACGCATTGTTTTGAATGGAACCCGCATTCACAAGCGTAGCGAATTAGAGGGAACCGAAACAAAGACAAGGAAGGAACAAACGAGGGGAAAGATGGCAGTGTTGATTGTAGAAAAGGAGGGTAAAAAGGGGGTGGATGGCATAACTTGTCACAAGTGTTGAGACAAAGCCTCACTCACTGGAACCAAGCCAAAGGGGGAGCATGCGCTTACGAGTCGTAGGTGCAGATGCCAACGCCCTGGATGGGCTTGCACGAGGCGTTCTGGGGGCAGCCGCCATCGTTCTCCTCTGGGTTGCAGATGAGAGCGCAGTTGGTTGGCTGGGAGGAGCCCTGGGTCTCGAGGACGCACTCAGGCTGGGCAGTGGTGCCTGGGGGAACGTTGGTGGGGCAAGGGGAAGTGGAGCTGCAGGATGGGGAGCAGAAAGAGCCGCTGATGCCCTCAATGCGGACGGCCTGCTCGCCAGAGTGGCAGCCACCCTGGTTGGGGTCCTCGTAGTCGTAGTTGCCGGGGGATGGTGGGGATGGAGGAGATGGAGGGGAAGGAGGAGAGGGAGGGGATGGGCCAGAGCTGGCA